>NW_017728943.1:58371575-58411650 GCF_001723895.1 Crocodylus porosus
TCCTCCATCCTTTGTAGGCTTTCCTTTTTAGCCGCAGGAGGTCCGCTAGGTCCCTAGAGAGCCAGGAGAGCTGCTGTGCCTTCTTGCTGCCTTTCCTCCGTGTTGGAATAGATTTAGCTTGTGCACTGAGGATCACTTCCTTGAGAAGCAACCACTTGAAGAAACAAGGTACAGGGAAACCCCTAGGCTAGGGACAGACATTCAAAAAGCCTGAGTTTGAATTGGTTCAATCTCTGCAGCTTAGTCTAAGCTGGCTAAGCTGAACCAGTTTGTAACTGGACAGACATTCTCTCTGGACTGAGGGAATTCAGGCACATGCCTGCAGTGGCTCAGGCTAGAAGCCCTCCCCTCTCTTCCACAGTACTGCGCTGAGAGGGGCGTGGCCAGGCCCTGGCAGAACACTGCTTAGGGAGGTCTGCCTGCACCATCCCAGGCTTTTGCCTGCTGGCTGCTCAAAGGGCAGGAGTGTTAACAGCTCCCAGCCCCCTTCTAAGGCAAAAGGGGGTGTGCAGTGCATGCATCTGCTGATGATACAGAGCTTTCAATCTCCTTCCCTACTTCTTTATACTGTCTGCAGCAAACGGAGAAGCAAGCAAGTCAGCAAGGGGATGATAACAGTGTTTATCACCTCATCAGCAAAACAATAGCTCCAAAAAGCCCTAAGCAGTCACTTTTTTGTCTGCCTGTCCCAGTGAAACTGGAGACACACATCAACAGAGACACCTTTCAGCATTAGTTAGTATACCACAGGCCTAGGGTCTATGGGGCTGGGGTCTGTGCTGTGGGAGATGGGAGGGAGGAAGGGGGTTGGGGGGCTTGCTCATCCAGCAAGCAGCAGGGGGGAGAAGGGGGAGGGCAGGGGTAAGCCAGGCAGACCCTGCTGTACTTGCAATCTCTACTGGAGATGCAGCCAGGGAGCAGAAGGGAGGGGCCAGCTCTGTTGTGGAGCAGAGAGCCCTGCCCAGCCCAGAGAGCATGCTAGGATGCTGTGGGAGTCTGGTTTATCTTAAACCAGCCAGGAGTCTGGGACAGACATTGCATAAACCAATTTGAGTGAAATCAGTTTAGTCTGATCCTATATTCAACCAGATTTATCTCAAACCAGTTTCATCCATTTTCAAACTGGTTTATGTGCACTGAACATCTGTTCTGTTACAAGTTTAAACCAGTTTCTGATCACTTAAACCGGTTTATGTGTAATGTCTGCCCCTAGCCCGACACTCTTTTAAACAATCTCTTATGCCTTCTTTGCCATTTATTCATAGCTACTTTTTGCCTTCCTTTTAAGTGTATTTATAATAAAATGTGTTATATAGGAGATGGGCACACGTTATGTTACAATAAATCATTACTAAAAAGAAGTAGGGTAGATATAGACTAAATCAGAGGTGCACAACATAAGCAGTGGGCTTCCTTTATCAAATATCATCTCTACTAAAAAGAAAACATACTGCCATATCTTGTTTAAGACCAAATCATCACAAAGAATTAGTTGGCTTGTGGATTTGGCAATAGGATGTAAAAACTTTCACCACTAAGTCACCAGATCAAATTCTGCATGACTGGAAGTCATTACCATTTCAAAATTGCTCTGTTGCTTATATAAAATAAATTATTGGTTTCTGTCCCATTCCTAGCAGAGAAGTATTCACATTACAAAAAATACTGAGGCTAAGACCCTTACTAGCTGAAGAATATTTTGGAAGAGTAAAATACCATTTTCCTTTTTACATGTTTCTTCAAGTCAAGGCTGAGGCCCATTTAGCTGTAGAAATTTATACTGCCACTGGCATTATGCCTGTTCTATGGATAGAAGAATTCAGCCTCCAATACTGTTGATTCTTTCATGACAAATAATTTCACACATACAGTTAAAAGATTAAACAAACACAAAAATAAATGTTTTTGTACCCAGTGCTACAAGGCATTGTGAAGAGCTAATTTTCCTCCAAGAACTAAAAAAGCATTGTAGACTCCACTAGCACTTGCTACATCACAAGGAATTAGAGCAATTCTTAAGAGGCCCTAAAAATAAAGTTGTATTTTCCAAGAATCCAGTTTATTACTACTTCTGAGACCTGCTGAAATGCTCCTTAGGTCAGCAGTGATAGGAATTTGGTGGTCTCCCATTACCTATGAGACACATGTCTACATGGAAAACCACCAGTCCTAAAGTATTGGTTGAATATCCCTGTATTTGAATCTGGATAATGATGCTCTTAGCTCAGCTATGAGAAATAACTGTTTGCAAACCCAGTGAATTACCATCACAGCACCAGGGCTTGGAAAACAAAGGTTCAAGCCAACTTGCGTGGAATTCAGCAGGAGTCTACTGATTTATGAAACCTGAATTAGGCAACAAAAGGAGTTTTATCTCTCTCAAAGTACCAATAAGCCAAAACACATACTAAAATGTTCTTAATGAATAAGTAAGAGAGAGGATTTGGATTAAATTAAAAGTAATTTGTCTACTTAATTTAGGCGAGTGAAACAAATTATTCTTCTCTCCTGATAGTTTGGGAAAATAGTAATCCAACAGATAACCTCTAGGGTCTGCTCTCACATCATCCACGTTGCCAGCATAGACATAAGGAACTAATCCAAGGGAACACAAAATAATTCATTGTATATCTATTTTAAACCAAAGAAAATATGTGGGTCAAAGAGGAAAAAGGGACTTGAATCCTTCATATGGGCAATTCCTCTGATTTAAGTTGGCCTATTCACTCTGGAAAGTTACATATATGCATGTTTGCAGGATCAAATACTATGATACAAAAGAACTCTCTCTCTCAAACTTTTAGACCATGCTTTATACCAATTAACAGCAACAAAAGAAAAACATATTTGTCAGATTTCAAATTTTTTTGGACCTTCAATGTGTAACTTCAGTAGGAATCATGCATCCCCATTTAAATGGACTATTCATAACATCAGTCTATAAAATGATTAAAAAGCTCAGAAAAAAACCGTCAAGAGACTAAAGGCTGCAAGTAAGGACATCCACTCAGCTTTTTTATGTATTAGTCAGTAAGCTATAGCACTTATATTTACTGTATACTTCATAATAGAGTTTTTTAAATAAAATATATTATTTTAATAAACTATTTAGAAATGAGAACAAATGTCCTAATGTCCAACCTTCATAAATGGTACTCTGAATGCTTAGAACAACAAAAGCTTCTAGGTGAATGTGGTGGTCAGGTTTAGGATGCCCCTGTACCCCTATATTGTGCCCAACAATATTTTACTGTGATCTACTGGTATACCCCAACTTTCCCTCCTGCCACGTCTTGGATGTTATTAATATATATTCTAATTTTTGAATGTCACTAGAGAGGAGGGTTATTCGCTGTCTGCTCGTTCTTATTATATCTTTATTTGGTGTTCATGGGTAGAATGGGTAAATTATCTGGCTCGCTTATCCAGATATTCGTCCACACTCAAAGTTATATATATAATTACAGTCTGATTTGGATCAATAACTTGTCTTTATTTTTATCTTTTATCACTTTGTACAACTTTACATTCAGGCAGAAGCTGTCTTTTTGTATCTTTCTCTCCTTTTAACCTTATCTAGAATATCAACTTTGTGACTCTACTTATACAATGACCTTATCCTCTAACTATTAGCTTGGATGAACGAAACTTAGTATTCACAAACAGTCTCTCTTTATTTTATTTACTTATTTCCTTCTCTTTTCTCATTATGGTCTTATATCTTCAAAACACTCTAAATACACTCTCTATTTTGGTAACATATGAATCTCCCTTTTATCTTATGTATGACAGATGTCTCTAAATCCTCTTGAAGGGCAATTTGACACGGTCTTTAACCCTGGGTGAAAGGCTCAACTCAATTCTCTTCTCTTCTTTGTTTTCTTCCCAGGTCTGTGGTGGAGGACGCGTCCTGCGGGGTTTGCCTCTCTGGAGATCCGTCCCTCGCTCTAGGGGCTCCGTTCTCCACCCAGTCTTGCAAGATGCTCTTAGGTACGTTACTGATTCTCTAGGGATCCTCTTTCCCTCTTCTTTCCTCTGGTCCCCACTTTTTCAGCTGTTGAAACCCCTGTCCTGCTGCCCCGTTCCAATCTCAGAGCTTCTTTCCTAATATGGTAATGGCTCCGGAAGCAGCACTCACTGGGTTTTTCCATCGCATCCATGCTCATTCCTTCACAGTGATATATTTCTTTATTAAAAATTATGCCTAGTACAGTATGTGTGTGACCTCCTGGTCCCAGTAGGGCGGTATACAGATCTCTGCCTTTTTTTTTAATTGTATTTTTATTATTATTCCCTTTTCTCTCCCCAGGTCAAAACAGCCCCACTATCATAGCTTTAGATGCCCTAAAGAATAAGAACACTAGCAACTGAACTGATTTTCCAGATGAATTTTATGATCTACTTGGATACAAAAGACCTGAAGAACACTTGAACCCAATAAGCAAAAGCCATATGAAAAAGTATTCACAAAATTATAGTGCTAATCTAATCTCACATATCACCTCTCAAGGGTAGTGTTAAAGCTTTCTTTCAAAAGGTTCATTAAGAAGAAACTTCTGAAGTCATAGGGTATGCAATGGCAGTAACTATATGAGAGAGACAGAGCAAGAACCTTTTAGAAACCTAACCCCCTGTTTGGCAAGGGAAATCTGTATATCTCAAATCTGTATCAATGACAATCAAATAAGTATCAATGAATCTACCATGGCAACCCATTGGACCAAAAAGTGCCCTAAGTAAAAAAAAAAGTTAATTTGAAGCTTATCTTTCAGAGCAAAATCACTCCTGTTATAAAATATTCAGAAAACAAACAATAGCAGGGGTTCCTGCACTCATGCATCAATGAAGTTACAGTCAAAATATAAGAATTCATATTGCTTCAAACAGGGTGCATCTACATGTGGTGCTCTGGTGACATCACGTGTCACTATCGCAAGGCAGCATTGGTGGGCACAAACCATGAGGCCATCACTACGTTGCATGACAAGCTACCTTGCTATAGTGCATCGCTACAGAGACGTAACTGCTAAAAACCATGCACTGCTGAGACAGAACAGTAATGGCTGTTACTATGCCATCATTTAGTACTTCCTAAAGCAAGTATTAAATGATGATGTGTTAACAACTGTGCCATGTGGGGCACATGTAGATGCGCACACAGAAAACATCACATTTTCAGTACAACATACCTTTAATGAAATTTCTTGTCTAGTATCTCTATAAACAGGAAGGTTCAGCTACTTCCGTCACACAAGTGTTAAAGAGCTATTAAAATAGCACAGCCTGCAATAAGCCTTACTTTAAAATGTATAAACATTCAGCACCCTAGGTTAAGGTTTACCTTTTCCATTTACTTTAGTGTATGATTTTTAATAATGGATATTCCTACTTTTGATTGTAAAAGAAACCTTCCACAGAACTGTGAAAAACACAATTCTACATTCCCAATCTCTTCAATTAAGTAGAAATAACAGAGAGACTAAGAGAAGAAGAGAAGAACTGTACCTTCACTGTGCTCTAACTTGCTTCTGAGATATCAGCTGCTTATTTATATAACAGTTTGAGAATTCTTTCTGTTTAAAAAGTAGGAAATGTGAAATATTCTCCCAGACAATGTCAACTAGTACTTTCAGGAAACAGGAGATTTACTGGATGATGAGATATTTGAGATATTTAGATCAGGGAATGACTTTCATTCTATCTGACTTATGAAAAGAACCTTGTACTTGTTATGGGCACAAAGGTGGGAAGTTGGGAAGTCAGATGCAAAGTATCTGATTACGGCCAGACCGGACTGTTTGCACCTGATCCCGTCCGATCTCAGAAGCTAAACAGTCCTGGGCCCAACTAGTATCTGGATGGGAGACCGCCTGGGAATCCTGGGTGTTGTAGGCCGCCTGCCCCTTTTTTTGATGAACGTCTTGCTGGGGTCGTTTGACCCCAGTATTCTTTCCTGCCATGGCAGGGGGTCGGACTTGATGATCTGCTCAGGTCCCTTCCAACCCTAGAAACTATGAAACTAAAAAAAGCAGGATTTGTATCTAACACAAGTATCAGCGACTACCGCAGGGCTGTGTAGCCTTCCTTTTTAGGGTGCACTGATAAAGATTTTTTTTGGCTAATACCAATGGCCAATTATTAACCAGCTATATCGGCCAATAATGATCTGATCGACGATATGCAGCCTGGCAACTTAAACAGCAGTGTCCAGACAGTAAGTCTGTGAGGGAAAAGGGGCATAGCAGAGAGAAAGATCGAGGCCTCCACAGTAAGGGATGAAGTGGGGCTGGAGTTGGGGCAATGGCAGGTGCTGCCAGCTGGGGCAGGGCAGGATGCAGGACGGAGCCATGGGTGGCTCATCTGGAGGGATGCGGCTCCCACTACTGCACACATCCCCAGGGAAGGCATGGGGAGCATGTACCCACCAGATTTGTGTCCGGGTGAGGGTGGGCTGCCTGCTGCAGGCTCAGGGCCAGAGGTTGTGCCAGCCTCTTCCTGATGGAGCCAGGGCTGTGCTCAGGACAGGCAGCACTGGAAAAGAGGGTTATGGAGTAGGCTACAGTCACCCCAAAACTTGCCAGAGCAACGCCATAACCCCCTACAAGTGCTACCACCTATCCCTGTCCCCCACCACTCCCTTCCCTGATTGCCAATAATGACAATTTTCCTTTTATTGGTGCAGATACAATAGGGACCAATATATTGGTTCACCCCTACTTCCTGTGCTGAAACAGCTAAGACCGTTCCATTTTAACTAACCAAGATTTGTCTAGAGACATCTTTGAAAACAATTTTGGACACACTGCCTTGCCTCTTCACTCCTACTAATAATAGTGTGTGCAGGGAGGGTTTCTTCTTCCTCCAAAAACATACGGTATCCACAAACTGCGTTGGCTTATAGGCAATGAAGTGCCTGTGTTTTCTGTCTTTAAATATTTCTTCTTGACCACAGTAGGAAAGAGAAATCTCTTGCAATAGCTTGTCTGGATTGAGAATTGATATAACATTTTTGTTCATCTAATCTGCCAAAAAACATAGCCAAAGTGCTCTTTGTTGATTTACAATTTCCTTTTTTATTTTACAATTTCCTTCTATGTATTCATGGAAAAAACATAAAGTTAGATAATATTTAATGAGATAAAAGGAATTATGAGTTCTTTAATCTTCTATTCATTTTCCACTGAATCTGAATTTCCACTTGAAACTCATTAACCTTTTAACATTTTCCACTTGAAAGAGTGTTTACAAATTAAGCAGCTATGTGAGACCTAGGTCTATCTACACTGCACGGTTAATCTAGATGATTTTCACATGAGTCTGAGCACCTGGATTAACCTAGATAGGAAATTAAATGTCCCCAAAGTAAATTGTACCCATTTCTTTGTGCTTTCACTGTTCCTGTACCTACCAGAAAAACAAATGGGAAAATACATCTTAGGCTTCTTTATGGGAAGATGCTTTTGGATTTTTTTTCCCAGTTAAGTAACCTAACCTTGGCCTAAAATACCTGCCAGTTTCTATGTAGATGGGGAGAGGCTGGGCTAACTGTAGGTAAGAGCCCATGCCAACCCTGCACTGCAGGCATATCCCCAGTTTTGCAGAAGATTGTTGCTATTAGCTCCAACCCAACTTAATTCTGGGAGGCTTAAATCTCATGCTTCATTTGGATGACTTAAATACTAAAATGATAACGTGTAAACTTTTTACAAAAAAATACAACTTAGTTGGACTAATAACACTTGGAAGGCACTGGTACCATTTTCCTCTGAAACAGATATAAATTGGAAGTAACCCTAGTAAGTTAACAGTGTTAAATTCAATGTGTACAAAGAAATTTCCCATGGCATATATGGCCTACTTCCTTCCCCCAAAAGAATTCAAATAATCTGAAATCTTCTGGCTCTTACAATTGTGATGTTATAAAATAGTTTGGGCATGAATTACAGTTGCAAATTGATCTTGGAGTATATGCCAATTTTGAAAATATCTACTGAATATTTTAATGACAACTCTTATTGGTGATCTTCACTTTAAGAAAATCTCATTACTATCTCCCCAAGCAGCACAAGTACTGCTACATTATGTTGTGTGCATCTTACTAAAGACATTGTTGAGATAAACAGCATATTAAATAATGTTTTAATGATTTTCAACCATAAGGCAAAACAAATTACTCTCAACTTTCTAAATCCACATATAAAGAGGGTTATATCACCTGTACAATATACCTATTGCCCTTCTGCTGTCATATCATGAGGACTGGATGAAACCAACCATGCCAGAACATGGAGAGTGTAAGAGTTGGAGAGTGTAAGAGTGTGGTCTAACACATACAGGCAGGCAACACCTTCTAACGTATCACTCTTTAGAATTAGGTAACTAAATTAATATAACATTGGATTGAACTAGAGAAGTTTGTACTTGGAACTGGTAATAGCTCAGGCTCTCTGAATTCCTCCGATATATATACATTTCACAATACAGAAAGATTATCTTACGAAAAAAAGAAAAAAGCATGGATTCTGTGACACAGTTTTGCATAAGGGAGCTGGTTCTGAAGGAAACTGTTAACATTAAACAATAATAAAACCATGGACCAACAAATGACAATAGAAAAAACTCATACTGCAACAGGATCAAAATTTTATTTCAAGACTATAGTGACCTAATCTTATATTCTTGCCCCTACTGTAGCATTATCTTCAAACAGTAAATACCAAACACTGGCTGTTTCGCAATCAATGTAATTTTTATAGGACTGTATTAGTATCACATGGATAACTAGTGATTTTAACAAACCTTCCTGTTACAGTTAAAGTAATTAAGGAGTCTCCTATAATAAAACTACCATTTTGAAATATGGTTCTTAATTTCATAGTCAACCAGTATTTAGGTATAGGAGAAGAGCCTAGTAGGTAATTAAGCTTAGTAGGTAATTTTAATATCCAGTACTAATATAAAAATGCATCTATAACACGTAAATAACGTAAAAATATGTGTATAGCTTTCTAAATTGCTTTTTGCTAACAAGTCATTTCAGAATTTTAAAGGTGACAAGGAGAAAGTTGCAAAGAATGTTATCCAGTCAAACAATGATATAGATCAAGAGTTAAAAAGACTGACATTTTCAACAATACACATTGTCACTGGATGAATTCTCCCAGGTGCATTGACATTATTATGTTATTGTCCCTAATATATTAGAGCTATTTTATAGTGCATGAGTCACAGAGAACAGATTTTTTCTTAGCTTAAAGAATCCATGTCTGCAAATCAATCCCCGTATGTTTAGGCTGAAGCCTAAAATATGAGTTGCCTCCAAGTCAAATACACCCTTCCGGAGAGGAAGTGTGTTGCATTTAAACCATTTATACACTAGCCTAATATTTTATAGAAGAAATGAGGAAGGATAAGAGCACTAGCTCAGAGGAGTTCAAAAAAAAATCTGCAGTTACTAATAGAAAGACATCCTTTACCATGTAGGCTTCTCTCCCCTAGGACTGTTGTAGATACTACCCCTCATGTTATGGAATAATGTAAACAAGCTCCTCAACCAAGACATTCCTTTTTACAGATCATTTTTTTAAAAATATGTTCCACTACTTTAGGTTTCTTTATAGCCTCATCCAAGTGACCAGCAAGAAAGCGCGCTGTTCTAAGTGAAATACATGAGCTTGCTCAACAAATCTTTTGCTGATTTAACAAAAAATGAAAGATGCACAGTAGACGCAGTGTTTCAAATAAGCAAAAACTGAATTGATGTTGAGGCTTGCGTAAATATATTTTGCTTCAAAACATTTTCTTGTTTTTGTTGTTTCAATGGGCAGGGTTTTGTGCGATGGAAAGGAGATAGATTATTTGCTTTTAAATTAACAAAATGGTTCCTTTCACAATCAAATTCTTATGCGTAGGATCCAACTCTATAACAATAGTCACCTGGACATCTCTACAGGTACAAAAATGTACCCCTGCTAAGCCAGTGAGGCTTTACACACAGGTGCAGAAGTTCGGATGGATGGACCTGAATGCCACAACATGGCATGAGAATACAAGAATAAAAACTTGAAAAGCTTTTGTTATTAATGTAGAACTTTTTAAAAAATCCTTCATATTGCAAGTTTCTTGATGGGAACTACTGTCAAGCAAGTGCTCCAATCATGATTTAGGACCTTAATACCATGAGACTCATTTTACAAGTTTTTGCTTTGCTTCTAATTAGGGCTGTTTTTATTTGCCTTCTGATTTTTGAGATGTGGGTTAAACTCAGATCACAGTTGGACGTCTAGCAACTTCTCTTAATATTAAATAAGTGCTGAGGTTCTATCCTAAGCTCATAGCTACAGGATCTGGAGCCTGAAGATAAATATCAACTATTAAGAAGCTTAATGAAAAACACAAATTTCAAAAACACTGCTAATGATATAGGGGAGGTTTTACAGAGTCATTATTTATTGGTAGATAATTATTTAGATGTCAGCTATTCAGATACCAGCTTTGATCCAAACCATTCATTTGTCAAAGTATTTGAACATTCACAACCATCAGCACATAAAACATCTTATTATTTCCTAGGTCACACTGATTGTTCCAAGGTGCAGTACTCCTATCTTTTGCAAACATGAAGCTAGGTTTTATTGCACCAGAACATTAAAGCACGATGCTTTCCAATCTTTTTGCAAACAAACGCTCAGATGAAATAGAACTGCAGTTAACTACATCTAAAAGCTTTTGTTTCCCATACTGTACTTTTAAACAGCACAGTGCACACCTAAAGAAATTTAAAATAAAGTGGACCTGACAAGGAAGTCATTATCACTTCAATATTAAAACAAGCTTAATGAATATAACTTGGAAAAATAAGACAATGATCTGTCCATTTCAGGCAACAGCATAAAGCTGCTAAAAGCAAACTTTGTAGAAAAAGTTTGAGCTGATTTCTAGTGGACTTAGATTACACAAGTAGCTTTCCCACAGAGATGAACACAAGCTCCTGCTCTTCATGAATAATGACCAAATGCAATGAACAACAGATTGTTTCTGCCACTATTAATGAGCTGCATGTCTAATGCACGATGTAGTGTGCCAAAAATGTTCCTTTCAAGAGTCAAACAAGATGCATAACTTTTACACTCTTATAAACTCTTCCAGATTAGCCTCAGTAATATTATGCTATTGTGCCCAGCAGTATTCTATTACCTCTACTTATTACAAAAAAAAATGACGGAAAAAAGTTTCAGTAGGCTTTTTCTCCCAAGTAACTACCATATTTACCCACGGAATTTAAAACCACCTCAGATTCTGGACCTAGAAAGTTTACATTAGTTATAATTTTCCATGTCTACTACCTAATTTCTAGAAGGCTGTCTTGCCTATCCACTCCTACCCTACCCTGGTGCCTGTGGTCCCCACACCTTGTCCCTCTCCCATCTGCCCCTCCCCACAGTGCCTGCAATTCTTGGAACCTGTCCCCCATATCACTTGCCCTGCCCTCCTACTCTCCCCCTCATCACTTCCCTTCCCATCACAGTTCAGGTGCCAGGTAGAGCCCACTCTGGCCTGGGGCAGAGAGCACAGAGCTATCTCCAGGCACACTCCAGCCAGACATCAGATGTTGCCCCAGCCCCCACCCCAGAGATGCCACCACTGCTGCATGGCTGGGCTGTGGCTGGAGGCAGCACATGTTCTGTGCTTGTACCCCAGGCTAGAGCAATGCCCCAGCTTGAGCTATTACAGGAAAGTAAGTAGCAGAGGGGGAAATGGGGGTGGGGGGGACCAAGGCAGGAAGGGGAGGAACAGAGTCTATTGGGCAGGGGGCAGCAGCTACAGCTAAGACCCCAAGCTCAGGACTATGGTCAGGGATGGGCTGGGGCTAGGGCTGGAGCCCCACCACCCACCCACTTTTTCTTACTTGTATTCAAATCTATGATAAAGGGTTTTCCTCCTTTGTTTAATGGGGAGGAATAGCCTCGTCTTGGATTCAAGTAAATACACTATATTATCAAAGAACACAATTATTTGTAAACTTACAACATATACAGTCAAATTTCCAGCTCTCTGTAGGAGTAGCAAAGTAGCCATTTATTAATTTGACAAAGACTGACAATCCCAGGGTACAGAATATTTCAGGTAAATACTGTATATATTAGTCATTTATATATAAGTAAATCCTTTTTCCCCAAGATTTGAAAAGTATTATCTATATATAATACTAGGGGCCTCTACAGGTACTATGCAAGTAACTGGTTAATTGTGCAATTACCTTGAGGCCAGACACATGTGGAAGCCTCTCCACTGAGTGGGGTCCCAACTGCAGTAGCTTGCTTCTTGCCAGTGCGGGGAGTACCTGAAGTCGCCTCCCCATGCACCAGAAATAAGGAACAATGGGATGTAATGCATGATCCCACAATCATGCCTTCTGCACTACATGTGTAGTGTGGTAGGAGATGCAATTGTGTGGATCACACATTAGATCCCACTGTGCCTTTGCCTGAACTTGTAGAGGGGCCCTATTCATAAAATATACTGTATATAAACATATACAGATGGACAAATAGATAGATGAATAGACAGACAGTACTTTTCTAATCTGGAGGGGAGACTTTGACTAATATCAACTCTATGACAAAGCAAAGTCAAACTTGACGTTTAATAAGTTCTTTCCTATTGTGAATGATTATCTTCATACGATAGGGACAAAAGCTGAGACTGATACCTCAAGCTAAAGGGAGAGGGCTGCAAAGTGATCTTGTAGCCCAAGAGGCTGTACAGAGCAATGGTTCCTTTAACACAGAGGGCAGATTGGGAAAAGGCACTGCAAACTTGCAATAAGGACCAATGGCTCCTGTTCCAAAGTAACTGGCCCAGAAAACTACCTTTCCAATACACGTTTCCCTTGCCAACCGCTGGGGTTAGATTCCTGAAAGTTCCTATGGTTGGCAAAACTGTAGTTGGCAAGACAAAAGGCTTATAGGAAAAATAGCAGGTCACAAGCTGATGCGTGGCCACTGAAAAATTGTGGTTACTCAAAACTGCATACTATGGTAGCCAAAATGGTATACAGACTATTAAGCATGGATACGCAAAACTGTGGTTGGTGAGAGAAACCTGTATTAACATGGCCATCATATATCTCTTCATTTTCACATACAGGCACATGCTGTCTACATATAGGCATTATGTTTCTACTATGAGAATTGCTGCTATCCTGGTAGAAACTATGAGCATACCAGCATTCATTCAATTTCTCCTAGGAGAAACATGCCCCCTCAAGGAAAAAATATTTCCAGGCTGACACCTGGAAGATCTCTCCTGTGAGAGAACTCTCTCATAAGAATAAATGTCTGTATGTTCCCCTCCTGAACTGGACTGAGAGGGTATTGGAGCAGCAGGACAATGTTTCCCACATTTCCCCACTGCCCAGCTGGGGGGCATTACCCTGATAATCCAGTCCCCACTTGATCCAGTCCAGGAGGGGAGAGGAGCAGCAGCCCACTGCTCTGAGGAGTGGGTAAGTGGCTTTGCCCCACTGCTCCCTCCACCCCATGCCACTTGCTTCTCTCTACCCACTCTCCAAACTGGTATCCCCAGAATCTGCAAATCCCAAAGACCTCGAGGGTAGCAGGAAGAGGAAGCAAAAACACAGCCCATGCTAGCTACGTGCTAGAGACCCATGCTCTAATGACTCCTGGCTTCTGACCTGAGCCACTGCAGGCATGTGGCTGCATTTCTTGAATCAAAGGTAAATGTTTGTTCACTTCTGTTTCAATTTAATCTCTGCAGCTTAGACTAACCTGCAAAGACTGAATCAATTCAGCCTCAGGCTTTTTGACCGTCTGTACTTAGCCTCTGAATTTATCTGAAAAACTAACACATACAAATCAGCAAAAGCAGCAGAATGACTAGTGAATTACAAGGTTTGTGGGCTCTCCATTTGGAGAGGGGGAACAAAATTGTTCTACAGCATACTGGTAAGCATTTGGTTGGTTGAGGTAGCCAGGTTTTTTTGTTTTGTTGTTTTGTTCTGTTTTCTTTTGTTTTTAGTGGAACATTAATGTTTTTACCATTTTCGGAATAACAATTAGAAAGCTGTTTACAAAAAGAAAGGCTGTGCATTTCCTAAAGCGATAGTCTTATGGTTCTCTCCTTAAAAGCATAAGCATTAACCAAATGTATTACAGTGAAAGGTTACAGTTTTTCTTCCTTTTATACAACCCCTCCCACAACCCCATAAGAACTTTCTCCGTAGCATCTGACTTGTAGGTCCCATTTCATCAAGAAATGGAGTTTTATATCCAAGCCTTATCAACACTTTGCCTTGATGATCATCCACATTTGTTATCTGAATAAAGATGGTTCATTCTTGGAGGCATAAGAGAAGGTAAGGGACCATCCCTATTACAAAAGAAACAGCCTCACCATTGACTTCTACAACTAACCTAAGATTGTCCAGGGCAAAAAGGACTTCTTAGATGACTAATTCTATAGCATGTCTTGGGTCACATTTAAAATACAGTTAAAGTTTAATGTGCAGAGCTGAAGGTTGTGCACACGTTTAACTTTCTATGAACCAAGTTGTAATGCAGATTTTTGACAGCTGATTTTACATTTCATAAACAAAAGTAGAAAATGCAACCAATATAAAATATGATTCAGTTTTAGCAGGTGCTATTTGTTCACTTAATATAGAATAAAGGAAGGAAACATTGCATAAATGAGAACAAGAAAAATATATTTATGAAGAGCTGCTTCCGGGTTCAAAAGTTTTGATGCCCTTCACCACCATGAGTCATCAGTGAGGGAGGGATTAGCATAATGTCCCTATCAATGCCTATATGAGCAACCAGTGAGTTCTGGATGTATCTTACTTTTTTTGAATTGCTAGACATGCTTGGCCATTCTGATTAGCATAAATAAACTTTTAAATTGCAAACCAGAAAGCCAGTTTGAATGTTAAAAAAAGTCACAAAAAATCAGAATGTCCACTGCAACCTGATTTCATGCATCTGTGCACAAGTTATCTAGTCTAGAAATTGCTGTATTAATAAGCCAGAATAATAAACTGTATTAATAAGCCAGAACTGGCCACAGCTTACAAAACAGAGTAAGTATTTTTAAGCTAGCAATCATATTTTTCAAATGAATTTTGTGGTGACTCAGAGAAGTCATAAATCATAAAAACATCACAAGAAGTTGTTATGCAGGATGTAGAACTTGTCTCCTAGTGTGACCCACTTCCTTTTCCTCCTAGTCAAAAACTAAACAACATAAATCAAAACTAGCTGTTATTTTAAATGCAATTGAGCTCTGCCAAAAGACCCAATGTTGCTGATGTTCCCCTTCCCACCTAACATTCTCCATCACCAGCTTTGTAACAAGTGTTTTTGCATGATGA
The DNA here is from genome assembly GCF_001723895.1 of Crocodylus porosus. Taxonomy (NCBI): domain Eukaryota; kingdom Metazoa; phylum Chordata; order Crocodylia; family Crocodylidae; genus Crocodylus; species Crocodylus porosus. The sequence continues at coordinate 58,386,967 of NW_017728943.1, forward strand.
TGGTTTTCAGTTCCCAAATCTGATGAAATTTCATTTGTTCAAAATGTACTTCAAGGGGTTAGAAAAAGTTAATACCACATAGCAAGCTTAGACAGCTTCCTATTAAAGGGAGCATTTGAAAGCCACTTAGCAATTTTTTAATACTTAAGTGTTAACATTATGACTATTCACATATGTTACTAAATAAATAATGTTAGAATTGCTGTCATTATATCACTATACACATTATGATAAAATGCTTTGTATGTATTGTGCTGACAATAGCGTAATGGAAGTATTCAACTCTTTCTTGGATTCTCAGTTCTTAACTTTACACTTGATCTGGCTGCTTCTGGGCTTTGCCCCTCCCAAGGCCTGATCTCTCATTCCTAGCCCTTCTCTCAATCTTCACTTCCTTGACTAAGCATTAATCAGTACTGTCTAGTCTGATTACCAGTCAGCAAAACAGTTCTACATCTCAGTACAGAAACATACAGATGTATACCTCTCACAGTTATGTTAATTAATTAATTAGGATTATTCCCTTTGCTTTCAGGGGTGTATTTGGTAGCCGTGTTTGGTCTGAGACAAAAAGACATACAAAAAACTAGAACTCTTGGTTCCAAAATACCTTTTATTAGACCAGCTAGAAAATGGCAAGAAAACACAATTCAGCACAGCTCACAAAGACATTCACATGGACCCAGAGGGACAGACTTCCATCTTCAGCTCCCTCTGTGCAAAAATGAAGTTTATTTCCTACCTATGAGGACTTTTTACCATCTTGTACCATCTACACTTTTCCCAGACCCTGATAAAGGGACTTTGCTCCCAAAAGCTTGAGGAAAAGGACAATTTTCTTGCTATTTTTCAGTTGGTCTAATAAAAGGTAACATTTTGGAACCAAGAGTTCTAGCTTTTTGTATGTCCCTTTGCTTTCCGTTCTCTTTGTCTCTATACCTGAGAAGCACACACAGGAGAGGGAAGATAAAGCAAAGAAAGATAAGGAAGTGAAAGTGACATGGTATCAGATAATAAGAGGGCCAATCTGTATGTTGAAAATTGGAGAAGAAAGCTGTTTAAAAGAAGAGATGCATTGTCACAATGGTTATACTGGGGCTGCTTCTATTAAATGCTTAAATTGCACAACTATCCAGATAGCTACATCGACCTTCTAAATGCACATAAAAATAATATTTGCACGTATTATCTGTAAGCCAAAGTCAGTCAATGAACAGTAAGCCAAGCAGTGATGCTCTGGAGGTATATGATCCTGTACTCTGTGCAGCAGCATAATCATGACTCTCACCCAAAATAAGTGAGTTTTCTGTGTTTAAGGATATACAGCAATACATTTCACACATGTAAGGACTGTAATAATATATTTGCCAGTAAATAATTTTAAATGGGAAATATTTCATCTATTATTGTTTCAAGCCTGCTGTGCTTTAAAAACTAGTCAAAGTCAAGAAAAATAATCACCATTAATTTACCTTTCTCTGTATTATCAAAAGCATACTTTTTTCCACTTGTGTTTGATTCAAGCTTTGACAATCTTTCTTTCACTGCTGTATTGGACTGCTTATACAAAGTGTTCCCTGACTATGAGTTGTCTCAATAGTATGAAGCAATGATTACCTACCATCATGAGCAATTAATCTGCAGATAACACTTTCATAAGTGAACTAGAATCCTAATTTTCTGGAAATAGTTCACTAAGGCACGGATGCCAAACATGAACCCCGGACTGGATCTGGCCTGCGAAGCCCCATAACCTAACCCCTGGTGCTGTCCCGTTAGTCTATACACTGCAGCAGCTGTCCCGAGCCACATATGGCAGTCTCTGGCATGAGGTCCCAGACTGGCTAGATCAGACACGTGGGGAAAGGTGGCGGAGGTTCAGGAGTCTGATCTGACCTATGGACCGGCCCCGTGCTACTCATTTAGCCTGAAGGGCCAAATGAGTTCGACATCCCTGCGCTAAGCAAAGCATGTTTAAGTATGAAGCAAGCTTATGTACTAAAGAAACTCAGGGACTAAGGCTCAAAATTCTGCACGGTAAAGCTCAGTCCGGTTTTACTGACAGGACTCCTGGCAACTTGTTTTTATTATTAAACCCCCATCCTTCTGGGTTTATTATAAACATAACCAAGGACATTTGCACATTAATGTATGTCCACCTGTTAATCTTTAAAAATGGATGTAGAAGCAACTAAAACATAAGGTTTATCACTGTGGTTTAAGGGAAAGCATTAGGTTTAAGGGAATAGCACAAGGTTTAAGGGAAAGCATTTCCACCATCTCCTAACTGTTTACCTGATAGAACTAAGGTACATACCATTTTACAAATACCTTACCTTCCTACCTGTGTTTTAGCCAATGCTTGCATACAATTTTGTATTTGTCTCAACTGTTTCCTCCTATACTACTTTTGTTCTTTTCTCACAAACCATACAATGTCCTGTTCCATTCAATTATTTGTCAAAGCAGCTACCCCACTTGTGAGCTGCTATTTTGGAACTGCACTTACCTCTGCACCTGACATTTTCAATTCCAGTAAATTTACAATGCAAACAGATTTTCAGGCCGTGTAGTATTGAATACTCTCACGCTCTTAACCAATAAGAGGATCCTGTTCTAAGAGAATCCTGGACTAGGAAAGGAAGAAAGAGTTTTGGCTTTGCATAACCAAATCTAATCTGATCTCTATGTTAAAGCTGAATTGCAAAGGCAATAAAAAAGAAATGGTTTTTGTTCTTATGATGTACAGAAATAGCCACAATGTATTTTGTCTTTTAAAGTTTTCTTCTTGCTGTTTTCTACAACATAATGATCACTAATTACTTTCCATGGGTGACTTGGATAAGAAAAACAACATCAAAAAGACCAAAAACCTGAACTACAGCCTTAGACTCAACACTAGGGGTGCACGGATAAGAGATTTTGGGGGCTGATACCGATAGCTGATTTTTAAGGAGGCATATCATCTGATACTAATCTGATTTCCAATACCAGCTGCACAGCTGGAAGAGTTGCGTGTAGCTGGTAAGTCTGATGTGGTAGAAGGGGAGAGGGCAGAGGGAAGGGAAGGGGCTTGGAGTGCAGATCAAGGGCGCCATGGTGAGAGAAAAGTGGAACAGGGGCTGGGGCAAGCACTGCACAGCCAGGGCGGAGTGGGTACATGATGGAGCCACAGCTTGTCCAGGGGGAATGGGGGGGGAGGGGGGTGCAGCTCTGGCCACTGTGCACTGCTCATCCAGGAGCTGCTGGTCCAGCAGTTCCCCTGGCAACTCCCACTGCTCATCCAAGAGGGCATGGGGGGGGGGAGGGATGTGTACCTCAGGATATGCACAGGGCCAGAGCTGCACCAAGCTCTTCCCGCTTGGCCGGGGCTGGGCTTAGGGCGGACAGTGGTGACTCTAGGACAGGGAGATGGGCACAGCTGCAGCAACTTCAAAATCCACCATAGCCCCCTCCATCCCCGCTATTCCAGCGCTGCCAACACCTGCCCCAAATTCAGCCCTGCACCACTGGGAAGAGCTTGGTGCAGCCCTGGCCCCATGCATAGCCAGGGGTATCCCTCTCATGCCCGGATGAGTAGCAGGAGCAGCAGACGAGGAGTGTGTAGCGGCAGCAGCCGCCTCCCCCTCCAAACCTTCTTGGATGAGCCATGGCTCTGTCTCGTGCCCACCCAGCCCCAGCTGGGCAGTGCTTGCCCCAACCCCAGCTCAACTCCTCCCTCACCACAGAGGTCTTAATCTACCCCCCTCAAACCCCTTCACTTCCATCACACCAGACTTACTAGCTGGACACAGCTGTTCAAGCTGCCAGGTGGTGCTCCTCGCCGCCTATGTACCATGCTGCAGCTGCGCACATGGACGAGCCATTTATCAGCTAAATTATTGGCCATATCAGGCTGATTTCTGATACAGACAATTTTCTTTATACCGATGCCGATCTGAAATTGGACCAACATATCAGTGCACCTCTACTCAACATTGTCTCCTTATGCAGTGGGAGTCTGCACAACCCATGTTTCATTCTCCTGTCTAATGTTCCTAGCCATCCAAAGAGTGATATGTTGTAGAACTACAGGAAGAAAGTGTTATTAGGGTAGGAGAGGAAGGGACAAGAGGTAAAATCAGGATGCAGTATCTTTCCTTTTTTAGGCTGAAAAAAGGCCATCCGTGACTGCCTAAAGCAGTCAAAAAGCTTTTAACTTTGCTGTTCACCTTTAGCCACTTCACATTCCTTTTTCTCTCTCCATTACAAGAAACTCCTGGGGCCACTGTTTTTTTTCCTCTCTCATCAGTTGTTCCCTGCAGGAGAGTGATTAAAAGAGCAGCACTTGAAGTTTCTGTCTCAAGGAAGAAAGAATGTAGTTAGAGCTAGTACCCTCTTTCCCTTCCATGTCCGAAATACCCAGATATTTTTGCATTATGCTAAATGTTCTGTCTGCTTTGAGCTGTTTTCTAACTTTGAACTGTGGTGAGGTTTTTATTTGCCTGGGTTTTCTTTTAGGAGGCGGGGTTGCAGGGGAAGGTTAAGTGAAGACATAAAACACACGGCAAACAAACTTAGCATCTTCCTATATAAGGGAGTTGGTTTTTATGTAAGGGCTACAATATAAGCAGAAAATAGCCTCTTACCATACAGAGAGGAAAAACACCAAAACAAATCATGAATTTTAAAATGTGTCCTCACAAGTGCACTGGGTACAGCTAACACTTATATATAGCATGGTGCTTTTCAACCTTTTTAGACTCAAGGCACCCCTTGGTAAAATGTCAGCTCCTACTTTTCACTCATTTTTTGACTACAAAAAAATAATAGAGCAATTATTTTCCAAAAGACCTCAACAGGCCAGAAGGTTTTCAACACTATGGATTCATATTTGAAATCTCAGGGTGCATCCACGTGAGCAGCAGTCTACGCTGCCACAAACCACACATGCTGCACCTGCAGCAGTTTGCTGCACCTGCTGTTAATTTGCAGTGTGGTGGGTGTTTTGACACTGGGAGGTCCCAATATAAAAAAAAAACCTCGCACCAAAAAAAGCGAGGCAGAGCACGTGTGATGCCCGACTCTGGAACCTGGCTGGCCAGAGCCATGCTCCAGCTACCAGCCAAAATCCGGAGACCTGCATCGCCACTGCTGGAGTCCTAGGAGGCTCCCAGGACTCCAGATAAAGCTGCTAGAGCCAATCCAGGTTTTGGCCCCAGCCTCCCCTATCCCACCCAGGGCAACTCACAAGGTGCCACAATGTGCGTGCGGAGGCGTTTCCACTCATAGGGACACATCCTCTGGGTTTATCTTGTAAAGCAGGTTTGCACACCTAACAAGTACTACAGTACCCTGGTTGAGAATCACTAGTAGAGCATTCATATCCTCAGTTCTTAATACCATTTAGGCAATCAGTAACCTGGAGTTTCAAAGCCAGCCTTAGGCTGGAGTTATCAGTTGATCTTTGGAGTGAGTGACAAAGTTATAAGGAAAACCAAAATTCAGTGACATTCACACAGGTGTCCTCTCCCTCTGGCCTGGAGCATTTTAGAGCTGTGCATGCACTTGTCCAGTAATTTCAGCATATGCAACAAGCAGAGGCCCCTATAATTTGGCACTGAGACTAACTGCAACTGCTTCTTCCTTGGGAGAGATCTGATAGGGCCTAGAAGCCACCCAGTTCCTTCAGATTTCATAGATTTTTAGGGTCAGAAGGGACCTTAGACCATCAAGTCTGACCCCCTGCCCTGGGCAGGAAAGAGCGCTGGGGTCAGATGACCCCAGCTAGGTGCTTGTCTAGTCTGTTCTTAAAACCTTCCAAGGTATGGGAGAGCACCACCTCCCTTGGAAGCCCATTACAAATTTTGGCAACCCTCACCATAAAGAAATTTTTCCTAATGTCTAATCTAAATCTGCTCTCCATCAATTTATGGCCATTGTTCCTAATAACCCCAAGGGGTGCCCTGGTAAACAAAGTGTCCCCTATTCCTTGTTGCCCCCCCTCCCCCACCTCGATGAATTTGTAGGCAGCCAAAAGATCCCCTTATCAGCCTCTAGTCCTTGGAGGGAAAAAAAAGACCCACCCATTTCCTACATAAACATGTTAAACCTGCTGCTACTGTAAACGGAGAAAGAGAAGGGGAGAAAAGAGGGCAAAAACATCCTGCCAGAAATGCTGAAGCCTCAGAGAGAAATCTCTGCCTCCCAGAATGGAACCCAAAGCCTAGCCCTGAAGAAAGGTGAAGTTATTTCTTTATTCATGCCAGCAAGGGAAAGATAGCTACCTAGGGAGTTAAAAGTCACTAGAGTTTCCCATCTACCTCCTGTAAGCATTTGATAAAGGAAAACCAGAACAAAATAACCCTCAGTAATGGACTTACAAAAGGCACAACTCCCAAGGTAAACTAAAGACTCTACATCCTGTTATCAATCTGCTGAGTTTCTATCCTGGGTTTCACTTGGTTTGTGACACTATTTGAACAAATTAACCTCTAGCAGAAGGTTTCTTGGAACTATGCCAATAAGGTGATGATCCATGAGAAAACATTAGGACCACTTCTGTTCCACAAATTATGATCCTGCCTATCAGTCAGAGATGAAAGGGACCCCTTCTGCATTAAAATATAAATGTAAAGCAAACTAATAATAAAAGAAATTCCTGTTGCATATCTTCAGACCATGGTACTATTTAGCTATGCAATACAGAATGCTTTCCTGAGCTGTAAAACATCCGCTATTTCAGTGGTTTTCAAACTGTGCTCCATGGCACAGGGCTTCTGCAAAGAGACTGTGGGTAATGGCAGCAGGCTGACAGGCTAAGTGCCACCACTGTCATACCAGGTTGCCTGGCTCTGTCAGCTCGCACAGCCCATGAACCCAGAGATAGCTGTTCCACTGAAGTGATATGAAAGGGTTTCAAGCCTTCAGGAAGTTTGAAAACTACTGCTCCATTGCAACATCTTCTACCATATGTGAATTACCTATATCCAATCAATCTGAAAAGGTGGCATGTTTAAATTCTAAATATTTCTCTCTGAAAGGCATGAAATGTGATCTCTAAACAGCAACCTGTCTGCTTCCGAAACACGATCTGAAATATTCTGTTAGTTTTGCCTAATTTTCATACCCTACATGAAGATAACATTTACTTACATCCATGCCGAATAGCTGAACAGCAGTGATGTTGGGATACACTGGAAGTCTATCAGGAAAGAGTTAGAATTATAGAAAATTAGAGTCTGAAGGGATCTCAGGAGGTCATTTAATCCAACCCCCTGCCCAAAGCACAGACATTTCCAACTAGATCATCCCAGCCAAGGCTTTGTCTAGCCGGGTCTTAAAAATCTCCAAGGATGGAAAGTCCACTACATCTCTGGGTAATCTGTCCCGGTGCTTTACTACCATCCTGGGAAAATTCTTCCCAATGTCTACCCTAAACTTCCCTTTCTGTAACTTGAGACCATTACTCCTTGTTTTGTCATCTGCCACCACTGAGAACAGTCTAACTCCATCCTCTTTGTAACCACCCTTCAGGTAGTTGAAGGCTGCTATTAAATCCCCTCAGTCTTATCTTCTCCAGACTACATAAACCCAGTTTCCCCGTCCTCTGCTCATAAGCCATGTGCCCCAGCCCTTTCATCATTTTTGCTGCCCTGTGTTGGACTCTCTCCAATTTGTCCACATCCTTTCTGTAATGGGGGGCCCAAAACTGAACACAGTATCCAGATGTGGCCTCACCAGTGCTGAATAGAGGGGAATTATCACTTCCCATGATCTGCTAACAATACTTCTACCAATGCAGCCCAGTATGCTGTTAAGCCTTCTTGGCAACAAGGATACACTGTTAGCTCATATTAAGCTTCTTGCTGGAAAACAGGCACGCCTCTGACAGCAGGAAAAAGTTAAGATTTCCTAAGATGAACAACTGCCCACAGCTCTGCCTTCATACCACATATTACCACAATATTTACATTTGTACCACAGGGGCACTCCTCCTCCTCATCCTCCAGAAGTTAAAGTCACTGGCAAACCTCCCACTGACTTGAACAAAAGGAGAATCAGCCCTCTTCTCAGTGCTCTCCAAATTAACCTTAAATTTGTTTTATGCCATCACCAAAGAACACAAAATAAACTCTAAAGAAAAGTATGGTCATTCCTCAAAACCAATCCACCTCCAAATGAATAATAATAAAAAGAAAATCCCATAAAATGCTTCAACTCCATCCTTTGTTATTTTACACAATAGAAATGGTATATCCCAAGTTTTCTGCACTGCTGAGTTCTTAAACGTACACTGTCCAATTTTTACTCTCAATTTCCTTTTCACAGTAACCACCCATTCTCTTCACATGTAGAATAGCAAGAACAAATTAGCCAGCTTCATTAATAAAGCCACACAGTGCATCAGAAAGTGTCATTTTTGAAGTCTTCATTGCATGTTGTTGGATAAAGATCCATGTAACTTCATATTTATAGAAATTTTACAATACTACCCAAGAAAAAAAGGCACTGGAGGAAGCATTCTTAAAAGGGAAGCATAGCTTTGTGGTTAAAGATCAGGGCTGGTAGTCAAGAGACATATTCTATTGAAAACTTTCCAGTTCTACATTGTGCAGGTCAGACTTTTAATCCTGCACTTTCAAAAGCACAAAAAGGAGTCAGGAACATACATTTCATTAAAATGAATGGGAGTTGGGCACCTACCTCATTTGTGTCTTTTAAATTCTCTCAATCCATTTCAAAGCCTTGCAGCGTATGTGGAACAGATATTTTCATCTACCTCACTCATTCAGTTTGCATAAACCTCAATTCTAAAAGGTGGTAGGAAAAAAAAAAACCTAGAGAGAACGGGGCAGCATGGGAAAGTTGGGAAGGGTTCCCAGTGAGGATCTGATGGAAAGAAAGCAAAAATTCCTTGAAGAAAGTCAACAAATTTCAGCTCTCATCAGGAATGTTGATGTTGCAACCTTTAAACAGAAAGCTTTCGATTTAGTAATGCATCTGATCTCCCTCAAAGGAGTTGTAGTTTGGATACTTCAGAACCCTGGCACATGTTATATTTGGAGAATGCGTTAATCATGCCATAAATAGTAACAGTACCACATATCTAGACAATTTATGGCACCATAAAGTAGCAAACCAGCCACAAAGATGTTCCACAATGTATATGAAACATCTTTGTGGCTGGCTTGTATGGCACCATAAACTGAACGTGTGACATGCCCCCCCGTCCTCATGCTAATAATCAGCTGACTGCCAGACCCAGTCCCCATGCTGAAAATGGGCTGCTGGGCAAGTAAGTTGTAAGGGTCCCAGCCAAAGTGCCCCTCTGCAAAGGACACTGCCACCCCTATGCCAGGGTCACTGAAGGCCTTTAAATACCATGCTCCACAGCTCCTTTAACCACTGCAGAACAAAGCAGTGAACATGCCAGGTCCCAGGGAGCTCTGCATCAATGGGACAAGGAAGACCATGAGCCTAGTTATGAAGAACCCTATTTTTCCCCTGCTGGGAACTGTGCAAAATGCAATTGATTTGCAAGGTTCCCATTCAAATAAGATAAACACTGAGATTGGTGACTGATACCAAAAATCACATGTTGTGGCATTCACATGTGGCATGGCAGGACTTGCAATTTTCAGGATAAGGGATCAGATCTCATTGCACTATTATCTGGACCCCTGCCAGAACCCTCAAGCTTCCATGGGAAAACTGCCATAATGGAACATATTTCTTCTTCTTAGAAAGGAGGCATCCTTCATAAAGGGAGTCCCCTGACCATGGTATGCTATGGAAGACAGACAGTCTCATGCAAGGGAAGGAAACATGAGGAAACTGAACTCCTATCAGGAACTATAGTAGTATCTCTGAATCAAGATTTTCTAACAAAGGTGACACCACTCATGAAAAAATATGGTTATATCCATTTTCTGAAGTAAACAGATAAAAACATGGGGTTTTTGACCAGCTATTCCCAATTAAGGAACATCAGTCAAATTTAAAAACAAGCTAAACAATATTGTAGTGAAGTTCTCATTTTTCTTCTAAGAAGCAATTATTGCAAAGTCCTACTCTATTTCTAACAAATACATATACACATTTCCTGTATAAGTACACACAGATGCAAACATTCACATACTGAAGAAACTTACTCTGTATAAAGTGTATTGGAATAGACTGAGGAGAAGAGGCTGTCAGTGGCAATGGCCAGGAATGAGGGGTTAGATTAGATTTCTGTTTCTTTATTAGAACTTTTAAATAGCAAAAGGAAACTCATGCTGGCAGAAGGCAAGGGGTGAAGTGACAGCTGACATGATTCATTTCTGACTTCTTTCCCCTTCCTATACTTTTGACACTTTAAGTACAGAGCAACCTAGTTTTTCCAAGGTCTCTACTGTATATATCCAACACACAATAATAAAATTAGAGAGTCAGAAGGTCATCTAATCCAACCCTTTGCTCAAAGCAGGAGCATTTCCAACTAGATCGTGCCAGCCAAGGCTCTGTGTACCTAGGTCATAAAAACCTTCAAAGATAGAGATTCCACAACCTCTTTGGGTAATCTGTTCCAGTGTTTTATTACCTTCTTCCTGAGAAAGTTTTTCCCAATATCTAACCTAAACTAAACTTCCCTTGATGCAAATTGAGACCATTGCTGCTTGTTCTGTCACTTACCATCACTGAGAACAGTCTAGCTCCATCCTCTTTGGAACCCCCCTTCAGATAGTTAAAGGCTGTTATTAAATCCCCCTCAGTTCTCTCTTCTTCAGACTAAATAAGCCCAGTTGTCTTAGCCTCTTCTCATGTGCCCCGGCCCCCTAACCATTTTTGTTGCCCTTCACTGGGCTCTCTCTAACTTGTCCACATCTCTTCTATAGGGGGGGGGGGCCCAAAACTGGACACACTGCTCTGGATGTAGCCTCATCTGTATTGAATAGAAGGGGAAAATCACTTCCCTTGACTGCTGACAACAGTCATACTAATACAGCACAGGATGCTGCTAGCCTTTTTTGCAACAAGGGCATACTGTTGGTTCATATTCAACTTACTGTCCACTGCAACCCCCAGGCCCTTTTCTGCAGAGCTGCTGCTACTTAGCCAGTCTGTAGTGGTGCATAGGATTGTTCTGTCCTAAGTTCAGAACTTTGCATTTTTCTGTATTGAACTTCATGAGATTCCTTCAGTCCAATCCTCTGATTTGTTGAGGTCTCTCTGAATACTAGTCCTACTCTCCAGCATATCTACTACTCCAGCCAGCTTGATGTCATCTGCAAACTTGTTGAGGGTGCACTCCATCCCATCTTCCAGGTCATTGATGAAAATATTGAATGGAACCAACCGATGACCAACCCTTGGGGCACTCCACTTGATACCAACTGCCAATGAGACATCAAGATATTGATTACTACCCCTTTGAGTTCAGTGATTCAGCCAGCTTTCTATTCCACCTTACTGTCCATTCTTCCAACCTGTACTTGCTTGTGAGAATGCTGTGGGAGACCATATTAAAAGCCTTACTGAAGTTACATCCACTGCTCTCCCCGCATCCACAAAGCCAGGCATCTCATCATAGAAGGCATTCAGGTTGATCAGGCATGACTTGTACTTAGTGAATCCATGATGGCTGTCTCTAATCATCTTTTCCTTCAAGTGCTTAGAAATGGATTCCTTAAGGACCCACTCCATGACTTTTCCAGGCACTGAGGTGAGGCTGACTGGTCTACAGTTCCCTGGATCCTTCTTCTTTCCTTTTTTAAAGATGGGAACTATATTTGCCCTTTTCCAATCATCTGGAACCTCTCCCAATCACCACACATTTTCAGAGATGATGGCCAGCAGCTCTGCAATCACATCAGCCAACTTCCTCAGCATCCCCAGGTGCATCCTATCCAGCCCCATGGACTTGTACACATCCAGCTTTTCTAAACAGTCATGAACCTGTTTTTTCACCACAGCTGGCTGCTCACCTCCTCCCCCAACTGTGCTGCCAGGTGCAGTAATCTGGGAGCTGGCCTTGCCTATGAAAACTTAGGTAAAAAGTAATGGACCCAAATTATCCCTGATCTTCCTCTTGTTGCTGACACGTCTTGGTGAATATGACAGAAAGACATATGGCAATATTGTTCTCCCCTGACTCCAAAAACTAGTGTTTCTAGGGAGTTAACACATCCCTGGGGAAAAAAGAAAAGAAAAGAAATACTACTATTGAAGTGATCCTGCTTTAGTTGCCTCCCTAAAAAGATCATAAGCCAAAATAGCTTTCCTTTTTTCCTCACTGTTAATGGACATAACAAAAAAACAAGGGTTGCTGCTGCAACCACCCAGATACTGCTTGGCTCACCCCACCTCCAGCAGTTCCTCTCCTTCCTGCCCTTGTTGCACCACTCCAGGGAGCAGGTAATGGGGAAAGACATGGGGATGCACGCCAAGCAGCAGATACCCAGGCAGGCAGGGGGGAAGCTTCAGCTGGGAAGCTCCTGCCCCAGAGTGTGGGGAGCCAGATCCAGGTCCCAGTTCCATCCACTCCACCCATCTGGCACAAAGAACAGCCACCTGAGGGTGGCCAAATGGGTGGAAGGTGACCAGGAGCTGGAGCTAGATCCCTGCACACTGTGGCAGGAGCTACCAGGCTTCAGTTCTTCCTCACCTGGCTGGGTATGTGGAGCCTGGCACGCATCCCCATGTCTGTTACCACTTCCCAACGTGACCTGATGCCTGGAGCAGTGCAGCAGGGGCAGAAGGAACTACCACTGGAGGCACAGGGAGCCAAGCAGTAACCAGGCAGCTGCAGCTGCAAAGGGAGCAGCCCCACTGGGACCTGTATACATTGGCTGAGGGTGGAGCACAGCACAGGCTGCCCTGGGCAGGAGCAGGTAGGGCTCAGCCCCATGCAGAGTGCTGCAGGGGCAGTCATGGGCTGGATACAATCAATGGGTGTGTGCCTAACTCGCAGGCTAGATCCAATCAATTCAAGCCAGATCCGGCCCATGAGTTAAATTTTGTCCCCCCCAGCTTAGGGGAAAGACATGGTGTTGACCACAATGCTAAGCGCTCCCTGCTGACAATAATTAGGCATATGAGACCCTCAAGAAATACAAGCCTCCTCTCTGAGCTAAGTGTCACCTCCTTCATTGCAGCTAGTTCAGCAGGGAGAAATAAATAATAATGAAAATAGCAGTTTCATACAAATGTTACGGTAGGCTTTGTACAAGCTCTTACTCTGAACAAGGACAATTACTGACAAAGAGAAAAGAAAGAAGAGAAATTGAAAACTTAATTTGATTTGCAATGATTTTAAATACTCATGCTCCTGCATGCTCCTTTCTCCTTATTTTACATTAACTAGAAGTTGGGAGGAATCTGGTACATTTCTGCATTTACTACTAAGATGATAAGCACAGAATACCTGTACCTAAAAAGGCTATTCACCAAATAATTTAGTTCTTTTCTTAACATTCTGTCTTTACTAGAGGTGCACCGATATATTGGTCTGATATCCGATCGGCATCAATATAAAGAAAAATTACTATATAGGAAATTGGCCATATCAGGCTGATAATTTAGCCAATAAATGGCCTGTGCATGCATGCAGTTGAAGCAGAACATAGGCGGTGAGGAGCACAACTGGCAACATGGACAGCTGCCTCCAGCTGGTAAGTCTGGTGTGGTGGAAGGGGAGGGGAGAGGAAAGGGGCTGGAGGGTACACCAAGCCCTCTGTAGTCAGGGAGGGTGTGGGGCTAGGGCTGGGCTGGGGCTGGGGCAAGTGCTGCCCAGCCAGGGCAGGGTGGGCACGGCATGGAGCCATGGCTCATTTGTGGGGCCTGGGGAGGCCTGTTCCCACCACTGTGCACCGCTGCTTGTCTGGGGTGGGGGCATGTGCCCCCAGATCTGCACAGGGCAGGCTGGGGCCAGAGCTAAGCCAAGCTCTTCCCAGCAGGGCAGGGCTGCACTGGGAAGGGGTTATGAGGAGGCGGGGAGGGGGCTGGCTGCAGCCACAAATTCACCATAACCCCTTCCCAGTGCAGCCTTGCCCCTCCAGGAAGAGCTTGCACAGCCTCAGCCCCAACCCACCCTGCACAGATCCAGGGGCACCCCCCCCCCCCGGATAAACAGAAGCAGCAGCAGCGGGAGCCACTGGACGAGCAGGCGAGCACCGGATGAGCCACCAGACCAGTATTTCCCAGCCAAGAGGCACACAACAATGGGAGTTGTCCCTCCCTCCCCACGCACCCTGGACAAGCTGAGGCTCTGTGCCGCACCTGCCTCCGCCCCCAGCTGAAAATAAACCAACAGTGTGCTCCAGTTGCAAAAAAAGGCAACAGCATACTGGGTTGTATTAACAGCAACACCACTTGCAAATCAAGGGAAGTGATTTTTGTACTCTGTTTGGCCCTAGTGAGGCCTGACCTGGAGTGCTGGATCCAGTTTTGGGCCCCCACACTTCAACAAAAATGTGGACAGATTGGAAAGTGTCCACTGGAGAGCTACAAAAATGTTTAGAAGCTTGAAAACCATGACTTAGACTGTAAGAATTAAGGTTATTTGTTCTGGAATAGAGAAGCCTGAATATAGTTATCAAATCCCTCCTCAAATACCTTAAGGGTATAAAGAGAATGGAGATGGGCTTTTCTGTGGCCACAGGAGACAGGATTAGAATTAGTGATCTCAAACTGCAGCAAAGGAAATTTAGGTTGGAGATTAGGAAGAACTTTCTCACTATGAAGGTGGTCAAGCACTGGAATAAGCTACCGAGTGAAGTTCTGGAATCTCCATCCTTGGAAATTTTCAAGAGCAGGTCAGACAGATACATGGCTGGGTTGGTTTAGTCAGGGGTGATCTTCCCTAGATCAGCGGTTCTCAACTTTTTTTGTACTAGGACCCATCTGTAAACATCAATGGCCAGTCCTGATCCAGTGCCCCTCTCTCCCAACCTGCTGCTCCTCCACCCCCAGGCCCCAGCCCCCAGTATGTGCGGCAGGGGGTGATTGTGTAGAATAGCGGGGGTCCCAAGCAGTCCCTTGCAAGCTGAAACACTGACAGCCTACAAGGGAAAAGCCATCGTTTCCCACATTTTCTCTTTTAAATCCATTTTAAAGCTTGTTAGCAACCCTTTCATATATTCTTGTGACCCACTTTCAAGTCATCGCCCACGGGTTAAGAAATGCTGGACTAGATGACCTCACATGGTCCCTTCCAGTCCTACTTTCCAATGATCTTATGATCACATACCTGTGCTCACAGATGCCTGAAAAAACTGCTCTGTTAAACAGAATTATCCTTCCTCTTTTTATGTTGTAGAACCTACCACTCGGACAGAGTAAGCTTTAGTGACCTCTTGTACAACTGAATGTTAACACTTAAATAATAGATATTGGAGAGACAGGTATAGGAGACATTCCCTTCAGTGCCTAGAGAATTGTGGCTTTGCTAATTGGAAACAGGCATATTTTATGGAATGTACAAGATTGCCAATAGTCTTGCAGGGAGGCAACACAAGTATGATTTATGTACTGTGAATATCACGTAAATCTGTCTTCAAGTTAAAGAATTATCTCGCTGCTGAATAAATTTAACTGCCCAATTATCAACACTTTTAATTTTATACACATTTCCAACCTAAGCTAAAAACCACATCACATTCTACTCTTCAACGAGGCTGTCAGTCATCAAATAAAATGGTATAATTTGCATCTAAACACAATGTGAAGATGGTGGCTCCACTTGTTTGAATATTTATTTTTCATGCATTTCAGATCTCTGGCTGTTTGGTTTTCATATTGTTTTAACATCTGTCACCTCAACTGCTGCAACCTAAAGAGACTGTAAAAAGAGAAGTTTAGCTTATGGAAAGCTCAACGAAGTTTCATTCAAATTGTTTTTGAATAAAAAAATGTTTTTGTCAAATCAGCAATTTCTGCAGGAAGCCTTGATTTCCCAAAAAATGTTGGTTCCACCTCCAATGAAAAACAAAACTTAAATTTAATTTAGAGGAAAACTGACAAGAATTTAAACTAATTCTGAGGAGCTCTGGCATTGAACTGCTGCATGCCCTGAGCTATCTTTGAGAGTAATCAGGCGAGCAGGTCAGAGTTTTGATAAGTCTACATTTATACTATTTCAGTCAGCTCTACTTAAAAGATTTTAAATCCCATTTTGCATGCTATATAGATATTTCTTTACAGAATCAGTTTAAGTATATTGAAAAAACAACTCTCAGGGCTCATTTAGGGAATATAATATGTATTATCTTTTGGCTAGGTACAAACACTATTTGTATAGAAAACATATATCAATCTGATAAGACCAGTCTTAAGTCAAGATCTCCTGTATTGCCTTACAGAAAGGCTGAAGAAAAACTTTACAAAAAAGAGTAAATTCAAATGTTTTAACTTTGTCTAAGACTAAAACTTGCCAAAAAGCTGGATCCAATTTGAGAATGCCTGTGAAAGTGTTAATACTGGACAACACCTCCTCGAGCTTGCCAGGAGGGAGAGAAAAGCTGGTAGCCATCTTGTAGCACAATGGCTTCAGGAAAAAGCTCTAGGCCATGACTGGAACCCCTACCCCCTTCTCCCCCTATATACTTCTTTCCAAAAAAAAAACCCATGTGCATCTAAACTGAGGGTAGTGAGGCTGGCCTGCCTCTATTGTGCAGGACTCCCCATGGCAGATGTATATCTCCCAACACTCGCATGCTACCAAGGGAAGTCACACATGATAAAGCCAGCTGTCTTCCCTGCTCTTTGCCGTGCAGATCCTGGGACTCCACTGGAAGCAGGGGGTGCTTCCTGCTTCCCAGCAGAATCCCAGGACCTGCACGGCCATATTCTGCGGGCCCCTGCAATTGTGCCAATTCAGCAGAGTAATACTAACAGCCTTCTGAAAACTCTCCAGAAACTAATCTCCTGACACAGCCCTTTGCCCATCACACCTGCTCACCACAATTACAACACAGCCTTTCACAAAAGCATTGGGAGCCAGGAGAAACTCAGCAATATTTAAATTTCTTTTATTAAAAAAAATTACCCCATTTATAAAATGTGCTGCAGTGACTTGAAATAAATGTTATGTTTAGGCATGTTTTAAAAAAAGCACTTATCATGGACTTGGCAAAGATTAACATTTGCCCTTGAGGGTAAATTTTCAAAGGGCTCCACTGCAAAAGTCTGCCATTTAATATATATAAACCAAGCATGTGTGCTCACAAACAGAGATTACTCCAGGCAGAAGCACGTGGATCATCTTTTGAAATGTTGATCCCTTAAAGACCCATTTCCAGCACTCAGGAAATAACTATTTTTCCTTTAATAACAGAAGCAATTAAAATACCACAAACTAATGACTTATTCCACTTCAATTTAGGTACTGATAATTAATTATACTAATAAAAAACTCAGCCCTGCAACTATGCCCACGCAGAGACCCTTTGTCCTTGGTGGAACACTGTATAGGGATAGGGGGCAGTCTGCATTGATGTAATTGTAGGTAAGTGGTTTAATTCAAGTCAAAAGCACAGCATGGCACCTTAAAAAGAAAAATGGAATTTGCTTTATTTGCATAATACTCTCTCAATTAGAGATAATGTTTTAAACAACTATAAGACATCCGTAAGTTTAGAGGAATGATCTGCACTGTAAAATATGAAAACATAGTTTTATTTTTCTAGAGAGAATAGGTAAGCCATACCGCTTAGTATCAACCCAGGTTTACAGTATGCTAACTGAAAATACAGAAAACAACCTTTGTATCATACACTTGTCCAGAGCCCTTCTGAAAAAGGTGCTGTACCAGCGAAGGTTATACAGATTTAATTTAATCATTTTAATGGAAAATGACCTCATCTTTATAATTTTTTCCAGCATTATTCAAAAGAGAGAAACAGAATTGAAGTAATTTTGTGTTATGTTGTTTTATCAAAAGCTTCATTATATGCATCACTTGCTGTTTATTAGAGTAACATTGAGACCTATTCTTACCACAGTGACTGGGAACAGAATCCATTTGTCCTGGTACTGTCCAGTTGTGCTTTAACAGGATTAATACAGTTTGCAAATATTACAGTACTTGCAGGGGTTTTTTTTCATTTCAAAGGTTTGCATTCCCCACTTCAAAATGGAGCTGCTTAACAAGAATATGTTTCAAGTATCATATGCTTCTCCAAAAGTTAAAACTGAGAACTTGAAACTGCTTAACAGAGGTGTGGCTTCTGAAACCTGACATAGCTGCATCACAGATTTAACTTTGGCAAACACAGCTTCCTGAATTCACACAAATCTAAGACAGGGCTATCTTTTGTCTCAGCAGTAACCAATTATTGCACCAACTTACATTCAAGGTCACAATAAGGAAAATGAAAACTACACCAGGATGTGTCAGTCGTAGCTAATACGTACACGCGTGCATGTGTGCGTGTGTATTAGTTATGACTGACACATCCTGGTGTAGTTTTCATATATATACATATACATAAAAATAAAAAATAAAAAATTGGATTTCAATTCCAACAAAAGATATTTTAAAAGTTTCTCCACTGAAAAGGATATAAAACATTTGTTTCCATTTCAAACAACCAAGGCAAAGAGAAGCAAATATATTTATGCTCTGCTTCTGAAAAAGAAAAAAAAAAAAACCACTGGGAAGACAAGAATTCACAGATTCACATTCTTGTTAGTTAAACCAGAGGTTTATGTTTTTTCTTGCAATCATTTTTCCTAGAGCTCCTTCTGTATCATCCTCATTAAGCATGCAATAAAGTTAAATGTTTTTTGGGTTTTTTTTAAATATACACTTTTTTATTATTATTTTTACTGAAAATTTTGTGTGTCCCAGGTCAAATTAGCCAGATCAGGTCCAAATCTGCTGAATCATCCAAGAACCCTATGTGGCCCTGCTACTGGCAAGTATCCTCTGCCCCATCCTGGGCCTTCAAATGCTTACAAATCCTCTGGCAGGCATCCTACGTGCAGGCCCAAGCCCAGGGACTTGGGATCTGGCTGCCCCCAAATTTCACTTGCCCTCAGCCATATGGCCACAGGAGCAAGCTAGGGAGAAGTCTCCCATTTCCATAAAGTCAGCGAGTAGCCAAGATCCTCCCACTGGAAACCAGCTAGTGAGAAGCTAACTATGAGGCTTTTCATAGGGAGTCCTGTCCACAAGCAGAAAAGGGTGCACCCCTCCACTACACACTGCCATTTCAACTGCATTACCTTGGTCAGAGTATTTCCCCTGCCACCATCATGGTCATGGTATTTCCCATCAGGTAAGTTAAAAAATTATACAGGTGCTATAAAAATACTATTCTTATTTCATCAGCTACATCAAAGTTGTCCAAATTTTGAGTGGCCAGGGCCACAGGCCCCAAGCCATGTACTCTGTGAACACACTGAGACATAGGCACCCGCCTCCCCCATGACATGCAGCAGGTTACCTCTGCCATGCCATACAATATCTCCAGGCCCCATCCCAAGCCCTCTGCCAGCTTCCTCAGTCCCAGAGCACCCCACCTCAGGGGCAAGAAGCAAATGCTGAAGAACTGAGGGAGAGCATCAGGCAGGAACATGAAGAGAGCGGAAAGCAAGGGGGGGAGCAGCACCTATCATGGGAGCCCAGGGAACGTCGATCAAACCCTTTGGGGTCTGAATGAGATGCTCGTCACCAGCTGGACAGCCTTGAGCTACACCATCACTTTTAAGCACACGAAAAACCTTTCAACTATCTATTGAGAACATAAAACCACTTACTATAACTAAGAAAAAAATAAAGTTTTGCATACATATTTCACAGGTACAAAGGATTTTTCATTTATTTTAAAAAGGGTCTAAAATGATTCATTCACCTGTAAGTCTATAAAGAAACAGAGATAGCTGCCAAGATGTCTGCCACAAGAGTCACAAATTTCTTGGATTTCAACTCTTTCTAATTATATTTACCTTCTCTAAATATACAGGACAGTCTAGACTAGAGTCACAATAACAGTGACTTCTCTAAATTATGCAGTAAAATTGCTTCCACAGGCTAGAACATTTTTAGAGATACTGTGCTTACTACAAAATGTATGTTACGGTAAGAAAACAAAAGCAATGTACTGGCAATGTTTCAGGAATTAGAAACAAAATGAATAACGAATTTATCTGAACTCCGTCACACCAGAGGTGAAAAACCTATTAGTATTTTTAAGGCTGTCAATTAATCACAATTAATGCACGATTACCACATTAATTTGATTTCGCGTTAATTTTTTAATGTGCACTAATCACTGCTGCTGATGGGAGAAAAGCCCCCTCTCCCCTTGCTGCTGCCCAGACATACACACACACCCCCCTGTACACACACCCCCAGCCAGGCAAACAGACACACAAACACAAGCACTCACACCAGTGAAGCAAGGTCTTGGGAGCAGATTCAGCTGCTGGATGCAGGCAAGTGTATGGGAGATAGGGGTTAGAGGGCCAGGTCTTGGGGACTGTCTAGGATTTGTGTACGTGTGTGTACATCCAAAAACGTTTATAATAAATTGGGATCCTATTATTATTTAACTGCATGATTGAAGTTGCAATTAATCACAACTTTTTTTTTAAATCTTGCAATTAATTACGTTTCATTTTTTAAATCATTTGACAGCCCTAGTATTTTTACAAATACTAAATACATCAATAGATAAATGATAAAGGGAAATGTTTTTAAAGAGATATTAACCCTCACCTTACAGCTATTAATAGACAAGAACTAGGATTGAGTTAGGTAATTTCAGAGCTGTGTCCTGAGGGGTTTCTTGCTACTTCCTGTAATGCAGCTGGGAATAGCACCCTGTCCTTTGACATTTGGCTATGTAAGATGGATCACAGGTCTGACCTGCTCAGACAATGCTGTTTTGCAGATCAGTGATTTCATAATTCAGCTTGTAACTCGACAGTTACAGCAGGGATCTGCTTCTTATGTGAGACTGGAAAGTGCCATACATACTTACCTTTTTTAAATTAATGGTAGCTAATTTATAAGGGTGTTATCAAGTGCTGTCAGAAGAAAAAAAGTAGTGAAGTTGTATACCGTTCAATAAAATGCTCCATGCTCAATTCCCCAATACTACAAAAATGTCTAATACCCTGAGGATTTAATACCCTGAATCCAATAACACACCATGGTTATAGTTCTCTTTACGTAAAGACAGATATCCTGTATGTGACTTTTTATCTAAAAAAAAAAAAAATCAGACCAGGCGCTCTCTGTGGCAGCCTTTTCTGTTCAGAATATCCATATGCAAGTTGCAATTTGGAATTCAGTGGAAGTCCGCACCCCACTATTACCACGATAGCCTCATACAGTGCTCTTACCAAAGTGAAACATCCCTAATTTGTATTTGCTGAAGCCTGCAAAATTGTTAGTTTTCTTATTATTATCTTCTGAGCAGGAACAAACAGGGTTCAGTTCAGCAACACGTACTTAGAAATCTCTTTGGTCCAGATATATGAATTAGTTCTGTCAGATGTTACTAATGTAACTATTCCTATTGTCAGCTTAAACAAGTCTATTAGCCTACTGTGCTGGTAGGTACCTCAGAAACAACTGTTCCAGAAGCAAATATAATATTGTTCATTATTTTAGATACTTTTATCATATACATTTCTCCCTCCACCTTTTTTTTGTTTGGTCTCTAAGGAAACAGTCCTAGTTCTTCAGTCTCTCTGCCCGAGTTATTCTTAACCATTCCCATTGCCTATCTTTGAACCTTCTGTATGTTTAATGTGTCATTTTTGGCAAGTTAGTGGATGACTGGCTGAAATTATTCCTTTCAGTGTCATCTTTTCATATGTCATCAATGCTGTCCATTCACAGTTCACTCAGAAATTTTTCATCTTCTCGGATCTTAACAAAATGAAATACTTGCACATTATTTCCAAATTTTGCCACTTCACCACAAACCAAAGTCTCAAAGTTAATAAATGTGCACATTCTTTACTAGCAGCAGAGTTCTCATATTCTTAAATGTTTAGAATTCTTGAATGTAACATGATTTGAGCATGACAACTTGCTGTCTTTTAACATACCAACTTGTTCCAGCATCTCTTCTTTTGAAACCTCAAGCTCTAATAGGAATTAATGTCTATTTCACAGGAAATGACTAAGCTCAGAGCACATAAAACTGGTCCAGCCTCTTCTGAGGAGGACCCTGATAGCAGTGGCTTGAATTGCATCTGTTGTCCATTGGTGGTACTGCTTCTTGTTCTCACAATTTTTTTTCATTACAAATTCTTTTTATAAATCTTTAAGCCTTTTCTCCTTCAGTCCCATGCAGACCCCATTTTCTTCTTGCGTATCGTCTGTAGCATACCATACTATGCTTCTTTCTACTAGTTTCACTGGGGTCAAGTTGTTCTTTTCTAAAGGATGTCATATTGTCTCACACCTGGCCATTTAACCTTGCCATTGATTTACTCCTTGGTTTCCTGCTTCCTTTTTCATTCAAAAGCAAGCATGTCTTCCAAAACCATTATTTCCATAAGTCTCCCGTGATAAATAGAAGGATACCCTTTTTTTTCTTAAAGCTTTTCACATTAGGGACTCTATGACCAATTTCCTAATTTCAAAAAACAAAAAACAGTTCTCTGAAGTTTACAGGCACCACTTTAGCCTTTTAATATCTGTAGTCCTCCAAATAATGTTAAATTTAATTATTATGCAGTCACTAATATTTACTTGGCTTCACTACAATTGCTTCTTAAGTGCACTTTATACATGTCATTTTGGACTAAGTGTCCCTTCTGTATTCTAGACCTTTTTGTATGCAGTCAAAAATGTTATTGGGAAACTATTAAAAGCCGTGATGTTACCAACAGAACCACATAATGTATGTACTAGTAAAAACAAATATGCATGGATTAATTTCCTTTGTCTAGTATAAGCATTCACAAAACATTTTCAAACAGCAATAATCCATTTTTAGCATTAAATAAACAGAAAAAAGATGCATGCAATTCAAAAATGGTAATCTAACTCATGACTTGACATGTCTAAAAGCACTAAAACAGTTACAACACAATAAAGAAAAGCACTGACAGGTTTGTATGTTTGTACATGGAAAGGCCAGGCTGTTAAAGCTGAAAAAACTCGTCAAAGCATGTCGTGTAACAGATCTTTAAGGATTAGTAAAGTAAATTTTAGTGAATCTCACAAAAGCCTTCTATGCAGAATTACTTTCCAAAAAAGTTGCTAGCCCATTTAGCAAGAAAATCAAATATTAAATGAGATCTCGCATGGAAAACAAAGAAACTAAAAAGAAAATGTTTTAAGCATCAAAGTTGAATCAATGAAATCCAAGGTGTACTCATTTTTATGTACAACACTGGGGTTCTCATCTGTGATTGAGCTCCTAGATGAGGCTACAATATAGGATCATTTTTTAAAATAGTTGCAAACTGTTTTACTGTAGTTCAATAAAGTATCTCAATTTGTCAACAGCTGGGAAGGTCTTTTAGGCTATCTAATGCTATTTATTTCCTAATACAGGACATGTAGATATTACGTTTTAAATGTAGATTGACAACAATGAAAAACGTGAACATTCTGAACCATTTTGATCTATTTTTTGTCACTACACTTCATTATTTTTGAAACTGGAATTTAGAAGTAAAGTCTGTTTGAATCCTCTTTTGAATAAGTGATTACAGCTCTCAATTTGGGCTTTGCTACATGATAATTTTGGGCGGCTCCTGGAGCTCTTAACCCCTAGATTGTCTGCACATTGATACCTGAATCTAATTTTAAACACTCCTTAGCTGGCTCAAAGTTATGCCACTCCAGGGCAGGATTATCTCCGGACACATTACTCAGCTTGTGTTACACTAAAGTGGGAACACTCTCCCTGCCCCACTGTCTCTTGTTGGCCTGGATCAAGTCTACTGCCTCCCCACGCTGAACTACCCAGTACCCCAGATCCCCACTCACTGCCTCCACCCCCACACTTGCGGCTGCCCAAGTTATCTGTCCCAGAGAGCAGGCAGGGAAGGGTTAACTTGCCTGCTGGCTGTGGAACAGCCACAGCTAGGGTTGGGTAGGTAGGTTAACCCTTCCCTGCCTGCTCCCCTAGAACAGAGTGTGGGCAAAGTAAGGGAGGGGACTTCAAAGGACAGGGGGGAGCCCCAGAGACTAAGAGAGCTGGAAGAACCCTAGGAGCCAGAGGGCACGCCCAGATTGGGATGTGGGGGAATCTTACCTTTGAGTCCTCCAGGCCCCTGCTAACCTGGATGTGTGACTGCTCTATACTCAAACTAGTACTACACAGATCAACATTTGTGCAGCTCACGGTGTAAGGTATGACAAGGCCCGTCATCTGCTTATCTCATTTTTTCCCGAGTAGATGAACCAAATTACTGTATCAAAGTGAAAGGCCAGGATCAAAAAGTCAGTATCACTTTGGTTAATTACAAACAGCCTTTGCTGCACAAAAGAATCACTGTGTTCATGGTAGGCTCACCTTCCAGCGTCTTAAAGCATAAACTATAGGACTGCTGGTTTACTTGGTCTATTTTGAATTCTAGACATATGTACCTAGGCCACCTTGAAAATGTAGTATGAATTTTTGCCTTATTTATTATGTTTAAATGATAATAGTATTGAATTGATCAACCTCTATAATTGTATGAACAACTAAAACTCCATTTTATGCTCATTTCCCTCCTTGACATGAGTAAATGAACTTCGTATGC
>NW_017728943.1:58411750-58425840 GCF_001723895.1 Crocodylus porosus
TAACCTAAACCTACCTTGCTGCAACTTGAGACCATTGCTCCTTGTTCTGTCATCTGCCACCACTGAGAACAGTCTAGCTCCATCCTCTTTGGAACCACCCTACAAGTAGTTAAAGACTGCCATCAAATCCCTTCTTAGTCTTTCCTTCTGCAGATTAAATAAGACCAGTTCCCTCAGCCTCTCATCAGAAGTCATGTACCCAGCATCCTAACCATTTTAGTTACCCTCCAATGGACTCTTTCCAACTTATCCATGACTGGACACAGGACTCCAGATGTGACCTCACCAGTGCAGAGTAGAGGGGAATAATCACTTCCCTTGACCTGCTGGCAATGCTCCTACCAATGCAGCCCAGGATGCTGTTAGCCTTCCCGGCAACAAGGGCACACTGTTGGCTCATATTCAACTTCTTGCCCACTGTAACCCCAGGTCCTTTTCTGCAGAGCTGCTGCTTAGCTAGTTGGTCCCAAGCATGTAGCAGTGGGTGTAGCAGTTTTTTAATGATCATTTTTAGGACAGAACTGGAGGGTTAAGTTTTAAAAGTTTAGCTCAATAACAACTTGGCCTACAAGGAACTGAATTTAATATTAATTCTTTTTTTTTAATTACCTAAATTAATGCAAAAATATAGAGCACAAAGATATTTTCTTATACAAAGAATACTGGGCATTTTGTTCACCAACCCTAACCTAACATAGCACTGAGTACATTTCACTGCTACAATAGGTACTGAGCCAACTGAACACGGTTTTAACACCATGTACTACCCAACTTCACTTCTTTCCCCTTCTTTTACCTCAAAAACAAACATTACTTAACTATTTTTGCTACTAACTTGGAATAGCAGTATTTTTAAATAAAGTAATCAATTACCCTGGTGGTAAACATTAAAGAGCCAGCTGGAGGAGATGTGCCCTTGGAGAACACATTGTTTTAATGTGCACATGCATACACTACACCTGCAATGCCCAGAAACATATTGTTCCCTGCATTATGTTAGAGATGAATCCATGTTTCCTAAAGCAATGCCTGAACATAGGCAGAAATTCTATATGCTTATTAAGCAAGGTAACTGCAATATACATTGATCTTTTATACCTTCAAATGGCTAAACAAGCAAGTGCCTTCAGAGACGTATCCTCTGGCTTTAATTCATAGGCAGCACAAAATCTGATTTTTTTAAATATCTAAATTAAAAAGGTCATGTTAATTATAACTGTAACATCTACATACAATGAACAGCACAGACTTTTAGTTGGAAAAAATTTAAACGATAACAATACAGTCAGCTCTCAATAATGCACAAAAAATGCACTGAAATAGATTAGAGTGCATTTCCCAGCCTCTAAAGCAATCCCCAGTGTGGCGAGACTCCCACAGAGAGTGGAGAGCCTCATTCAAGAAGTGTGTGAAAGCAGCTGGTCTACTGTCAGCAGGTGTTCTCTGCTACTCCCTGCTGCTGGGAAAAGAAAGTGAATCAGTAGCAGAAGGCAGGCAGACAAAGGTGAAAAGGTGGGGTTTGTGTTCTTTTCCCCAAAAGATTTTTCAAGGGGATTTCAACTTCTACAAGTTTTGTCATCCAAAGTACTGTTATGAACATCAAATATATCTGACATTCACATCAGAAATATTAGGTTCTAACTTCAATCTGTTAAAAAGAATGAAGTATTTAGGAAAGGGGGGAGGGGTAAAAAAAACCAAGAACTTGCATAATATTTTGCATATTAGATAGTACAAAGGAAGTGGTCAAACAGTTCAGAAGCCAAAGATTAGATGAAGACTTTGGTGACTGGGGAGAGGCATATATCTAGTACACAGAGGGTATGTCTACATGAGAGGTTTTACTATGCAACAGACTAATCTACCACACAGTAATTCATCACTGTCTAGATGTCTACACATTTACTGCACAGTACCATCCTGGTGCTGCTCAGCTCTCAGCTCCCCACAGAAACTGGGAGCTGAACAGCGCTGGGACTCAGGAGCCCCCTGCCACACATCCCAGAGCTGGCTGCCTCCTGCCCCAGACTGGGACAGTTCCTGGCCAGCCTTGGGCTGTCCGGAGAAGCTCTGTTTGGCATAAAGCTTCCCCCCAGTGTGCAAAGGGCAGGAGAGCTCTACAGCAGCAGCTGTCTTCCAGCCCCATACACATCAAGACCATCCCTCCTCTCCCTTTCCCCACCCCCCTCTATGTGCATGGAGCCAGCTGCTGCTGCAGCCAGCAGAGCTCTCCTGGTGCTCAGTGTACATGAGGACCAGCTGTGTGCTCCCTGCCATCCCCCAGGCTAGCACCCACAAGGAGCCTGGATCTCCCCCTGGCTGCTGCAGGGGGGCAAAGGAAGCAAGAGGAAGCACATGTATACCAAGAGGAAGCACATGTGGACATGCTCCCAGATAGGCTTAGTGCACAGTATTTTTACTGTGCAGCAAGCTTACTACAAAATAAAAGCACATATAGATGCACCCAGAATCAGTGATCATTGATTATATGGAAGAGAAAGGGGTTTTGGCTGGAGTTGTTGCTGTTAAGAGGATTTGGATTGCAGAGATAAAAGACAGAGCCAGTAACTATGAAAACCGAGGGACTGAAGTGCACATATTGATCTGTTGCAGCTGCATGTGCTGTATATAACCAAAAAAGTACGGTACAATTAGATTACCTATTTCCAAAAATAAGTATAATTAGATTTATGCAGACCTTGTCTTTCTCCTCTGAACACAGATGAGAAAAGTATACAACCTTTACTCTAAAAAGAGCAGTCTAACTCAGAAAAAGGGATCAAATAACTCATAGATTTCATAGACATTAGGGCTGGAAGGGATCTTGAAGATCATCAAGTGCCCCTGCCCCAGGGGCAGTTTCTTCCCCCCCCCCATTTTTTTAAACTTAGTTTTGTTTTTATTTGTATCGTTCTCAAGATGGCTACAACACCAGATGGAACAGCATGTGCTCGAGTCTTAACACCTGTACAGTCTCAAATCTTGCCCCATTAAGTGAAAATAAAAATCATACCTCAATAACTACAGACAGATTTCTCAACTTTCCTATAGCTTCGGGGTTTATCTCTCTCATATTCCATCTCTGTCACTTCTATATATTATACGGGCAGTCTTCAACTTACAGCATGTTGAGTCACAACGTTTCGCACATTACATTACTTTTTGCAACTTACAAACACTTATAAATTGACACCCTGTTTCAACTTTACAACATCAGTTTTGACTTTACAACACTTGATCTGAGGTGATACCATGCCAGCAAACAAGTTCACAGCATCACCCATCTCCCTGGAGAACATCTGTCCAAACTTCCTTGGACACTTCCTTTAAGAAAGCATAAAGACCCCAGAAAAACCTGCAGCCAAGACTCCTGAGAAGACTCCATCCAAGAACCCTTCAAAAAGTCCAGCCAAGCACCTTTCAAAAAGTCCAGCAAAGTCACCTCAAAGAAGTCCTTCCAAATCAATATGATTGCTATTTACAATACAAATACATTAATGTAGCTATAGTACTCATCTATAATTGATCGAGTACAAAATTCTGGGGTATTTTTGGTGAAAATAGGGTATCAGGCCTTGGTTCAGGAACCAATCCCCCATTTATAGCATTGTTTGTTATGAGAAAATTGGCTCCGAGTTACATTTCAACTTAAGACGCAGTTTTCAGGAACCAATTGTGTTGTAAGTCTGAGGACTGCCTGTAATATTATATTTTTGTGTTTTTTAACATTGACTATGCATGAGAATGTCTGTTCATGGTATTCATTTTTCCTGAACATAGAGATCTTATGCTATACATTGACCAAACTTCTGCCCTACTAAAATAGCCACTTAAAAGCACAAGTCTAATAAATTAACAGACTTTGGGAACTGAAAGTTTTACTGACCTCAAGTTTCAAATCTGCTATATCCAATTCTGGAATAGAGCTATAAAACTACAGTTGTATTCAGGAACGGTTTTAAAGGTGCACTATCTCAGCAACCCCAAAGGGCTGATAATTAAAGCTTTGCAAATTGAGAAGTTACAAGTCACAGCTCCCACAGGGCATGCATTTTTTGCCAGCACCTCACAAGATACTGTACTTAGGAGTTAATATTGTTGCAATTAACATTTTGCTTTGCCCCCTGCTTTCTGATAGAATTTTAGCATCTTATATTCTGAGAACTCAACTACTATAGCTAAAAAGTAATCCCTTGTATCATCTAAAAGCTTGGAATAAACGAATCATGTGTTACTTTGGAAAACAGACAGAGATCAAAAATCCTAAAAAAAGTAATGGAAAATAAGGTTGAAACCAAAATTATGATTTAAGTCTCACTATCCTTGGGGAGATTAGGATGGCTTTGACAGACCAGGACAGGTATCCCCAGAAACAAACAAAATGAAAACCACTGTTCCAAAAACTGAATCTACATCCATGGCCACAAAAGGCATCTATATTAATCACTTCTGTTCAATATAAACACATAATAAAGGATCAAAAAGGGTAGGGTCACAGCAGAATATTTTAAATATTCATAAAATATATGGATATTAAATATTGAAATATTCATAAGATACAGCATATAATATTACACTTCCATAAAATATCAGGGTACACAGTTTTTCACTCAAAAACAGACTAGGAGCCAACAATCTGGCAGCTGTTCAACATGAGGACAGAAAAAAAGATCAAGTGCTCAAATATTAAACAATTCAGTCTTAATTCAGCCCATGCCTTAAAAAATTGTCTACCAGATTACAGATACATCACAAACAGTAAATTTCTATGTAGTTAGTAAATTATCAGTTTCAAGCCCAATTCTGAAACCAATACCTCTCACATTAACTGCTTTGCCTATGCAGAGTCCCAATGACTCTACCTGGGAACTATCAACAGTAGGATCAAGGCTTTGGTTAAAATGTGTGGTAACAGGCCCTTGAGTCTGAAACAATCTCCACTGAAATGATAGAAAATTGAACTCTGCCTGACCACAAGTTTTTGCTTGTACTGATCCAATTACAGGATTAAAACTCTTCATAATTAATTGTGGCGCAGTATACATAGTCGACAAACTTGGCTAGTTCTCAAGCATCAAGGAGATCTGCGAAGATGGTCACATTTTAAGCATACCATAACTGCAAACTGACAGCTATGCATATGTATACACTGGGGTTATAGTCAAAGTGAAAGTTTGAAATTTGTTTTCTACTGCACACAAAGCATATTCAGTGACCTCTGCTGGGAACATGAGGCACTTAAGGAGAGTAAAATTCATTTTGATCACCAGCTTTTATCAAAAGAAGAAACAGAGTCCTCTCACCTGTAAGATACTATTTCAAATTACACACCCCTGTAATGAGCACACATATACAGCCCTCTCCCATTATGTAGGTGGTTAGACTGTACCACCTTCAGGAAAGGAAAGGCCTTCCTCTCTGCTCCCTGGCATGTCACAGTATAAGTAATAATGTTTTATTGTTTTCCTGCCTATGTATCCATAGGCAAAATGTACATGATGCGTGTTCCCCAAAAGCTTCCCCTTGCAAAATGTTAAAAGAAAAAAATAGCTCCAACATGAACTTTCTTGTTACACTAACAATTAAACCTGTACTTCATGTTCTTTTTGGAAATGCATTTAATTGCTCAACTCCAGATGCTTGCAGCAAAATGAGCTCCAGGCAACAGGAAACAGAGGATATCGGTTTTCTCTCACTTCACTTGCTGTACTGTGAAACTCTGCTCCATAGTCCCCTCAAAACTGTCTTTAAACTACTACTTCTATTAGGTTGCCCAACAAATTAAACTGCAAATCAAATTGCTCTCACCTGTCCTAGAATAGTGATGCCTGAGAACATAGATTAGTCAGCCTTTTAAACCACTATTTTAGGCATGCTACTGATGTCTGCAGCTGACAGGTACAAGGGGAGTCCCAGAACCACTCCTGACCCAATCCAGCTGCAAGCTGCAGCTGCATGGGAAGCTGGGCTCAGCCAGGGACAGCAGCACAAAAATTATTCCTTCCAGTGCTTGCTCCTGGCTAGCAAGGGGCACCTGGGAGAGAGGACTGGGTAGGGAACAGGTCCTGGAAGGAAGAACCTGCCCACTACTGCCACTGTTCCAAACCAAACTTGGCTCCCCACTTGCTGCAGTGCTGCAGAAGTGACTCTAGGACTCCCCCCATGCCCAAATCAGCCTAGAATAGCACCAGTGGTGGTAGTGGTGGTGAGAGGGTCCCTCCTGGGAGAGTCTCTCCCACCCTTCATACACCTGCTTCTGCCTGGCTCCCCAGTATCCCCTGCCATCCCAGTGCTCCAGACATAGACCCCACCCCACCTCCAGCATCACACCCTTCCCCCCACCCCCATGGTGAGGGGCAGAACACTGCAGCCAACTCGAGTAAATCTGGGATCTACCCATGTGGATAGAGTACATGTATTCTTGGTGTGAAGTCATGAGTTCCCTTGCTAGGTTTTGTTCACCTACCCAACAGCCTGCTATGCATTTTGTAGTTTTTTCACTCATATTCGGGAGCAGCTTGCTGTTTTCACTATCAATTTTAGAATGTTACTTTATGTTATTTTCTTCCACCTCTCTCTTTACACTTGTGAAAATGGTTATTTGTTCACAAACTTGCTCAATGCAACACATTTTCCACGAACCCATTTTGCTTCATCTACAAAATGTCTGATTGCTTATAAAGTCAACACATTTATGCCATATCTTTAAACACTCTAAGCTAGTTGGCTCAGTTACCCGGCATACAAATACAGCTTTACTCTGTGTTAGCTTTCCAAGGCCAATGCAAACAAAAATGAGAACTGTAAAATGTAGTAACTGAACTGATGATGTTACTAAGCAGCTTGCATTGACTGAAGCACAAGAGCAAGCTTTGCCTGGAATTAAATATTAAATAAATATCTGAAATATCTGTTATTGGTATGTGCACTTACAACTAAAGACTTAATAAATATAATCTAAAACCATATTGAAAAAAAAAATGAATACTACCTATACACTTTAAGAGATCAGAAAGATGTTTCTGATATCACCTGGTATGGAAACTGAGCTTGCTATCCTTGAGTTGTGTCCTCAAAATGGCCTTGAGTCGCAAATAAAATGAGATCAGTCCAGTTCCCTCATGCATTCATCCAACAACTAACACACTTTTCAGCATACAGAGTTACTGCGCTCCAAAGAGGCAAGGCCATGGAACAAGAGAACAGTAGAGGTGCTGCATTGCAGTTGCCTAACAACACTATGACTAGCTCAAATCTAAATTATTGCCTGGTTCATAAGCACCCAATGCACTCAAAATTTAAAAAGAAAGCCTCAGGATGAGTTCATGGGGGCATTTTGGGGCAGAAATATAAAACAAAGAACTGCTTGCTCAAGACTAAATTTGGAATCATTTTTTGAAGTATTCCTATAAACAATGTATTGTAATTTACAGTACATTGTTTTCTTGTTTTTTTAAATTTTAAAATCCAAATAGTAGGACTGTTCCTATAGTTAACAGTGATGGTTTCAAGAGAAGTTGTCCCTGAACAGGGAATCAGACTAACTATTTCCAGCAACCTTTACTTAACCACACTGGAAATCCTTTCACTCCTCAGGGGGAATACTTTCTTATTTGGTAACTAAGACCTTGAAGTCAGGATAAATGGAGCCATGCTTTCGGGGGGATAAAAAACTCAGAAATATCCAGCACCCTAAGGGCTAGAAAAGTTATGCTCCTGTCTTGCATCATGCACATGTTACCTTGTCTTCTTTTCCCCTGCCTCCCTTTTTCCACACCCATCCAAATACAAAGTATATATTGCAGATCTTTCTCAGACATGCCTTTCTACTACCCACTGACACTGTCTCACTGAGCAGGAAGTCATCCTCTTTCAACATGCTTCAATTGTGCACTGTTAAATATCTTATTTCACAGCCCTGATGAACAATACTGTCCCAAGACTGTTATATTCACAGATCTCACAATTACATAAATTCACTGCAACTTTATTTCCAGATGAAGACCATTTTGGGGTCTTATCTTGAGATGAAGATCAACAGGTTGGCTGTACCTTTCTTTGTCCCCTGCCATTTTGTGTGGCTTTACAATATTTTTTATTCAGACAGCTTCCCTATTCTGTGTGGTATTTAAGAAGCAAACAGAAAAAACAATTACAATACAGTAAAAGCTCCATTAACTGGCACCTTACAAACCGGTATGCTGGCTTGTAACGTAAAGTGAAACCGGAAGTGCCCACCATGGCACTTCTGGTTTCTTCAAGCCCCCAAAGCCCGAGGCAAAGCAACCTGCGTTGCCAAGTCCCCACGGTCCAGGGCATAGCAGGCTGCGCGGAGCCCACCTCTGTCCCTCAGGGCCCACAGGAGGGTTGATAATGCTGCGGGAGGAGCAGCAATGCCCCAGATGCAGCAGGAGAAGTGGAGCCTGAACAGGCAAAGATGCCTGTTTGGGCCTCTCAATTAACTAGCATATCTTATTATCCAGAACCCCCCATTCCCCATGGGTGCCAGATAACAAAGCTTTTACTGTAGTAGTTTCTTTCCATTTTCATCTTCTGCAGAATTATTTTTTAATATGGTACATACATAAAGAAACCATACTCAAAAACACACCAACAGTTTCCATTTGTCCCTTTAACAAGTGAATCTGTTAAAAAATAGGATTCTAATATAAGCAATGCTTGTATTATGATACAGTCTAAAAATGTTTTTAATTATCCTGTTTCCGTTTTCTATTTACAGTACTTTAGCTTATTTGCATTTGTGCTTAATTCAGGGAATTTCAGTGGAAAGCAAAAACCTTGATTTCAAGTCACAACATTTCTAAATTATGCAAGCTGTTACCTGAACACCAGGCTAATAATCCAGTTGACTCAACCTGGATACAAGCAGAAATGGAAAAAGTACAAGGCATATGAAAAAGGTAATATGGACCATAGGAATAATATTATTTCCTGTCTTTAAAATACAGTCAGCTAATGTGAATTATTTCTATCAAGCACAAACTCTAGTCTAGCTAATGTGCCCTTATAAAATGTATAATTTATTTAAAATTTTAGTGTAATCAAATACTTATACTACATTAGTTGAATCAAAATGTGGGTTTTCCCAAACATATGTCTCTGCTAGATTTTTAGAATATCCTTGCTAGTATTTTCTAACACTGTACCTCTAAATCCTAAGAGTCTAACTAACAACTAATGCCCCTGGCAGATGTTAATTACACTTGAGACAAGTTAATCATGTCTTAATCAGTAACTCGGCCACATGTCCATTCAATTAATGTTGTGACAAAACAGGGAATAAGCCACGAAGTCATTACACAAAATGTGTAATAACTTCATGGCTGGTTCCCACGACCCCATAACTTAAAAGCGTAGCCAACCAAGGGCTTCATGTGTCCACAGCTGGGAGTCCCAGTCAGATAACTGGCACTCCCAGCTCCAGGAGCACATCCGAGTCAAATGATCCCTATGCTCCTGTGGATGGGAACCCTGGTCAACTAACCAGCACTCCCAGTTGCAGAGGCACTGGTCAGCTGACCAGAGCACCAAATCCTAGAGACACCAGTAATATGGCACTACTGGGATCTGATATCTGATCCCACAATTGCATCTTCTACCATGCACATCTGCCAGGGAGCTAAGGTAGTGTGCTTCTCAACCAGGATGCTGTAGCACCATGAGATGCACTGAGATCCTTTCAAGAATGCCTGTGGGGGTGCCATGCAGCATTAGCACTCTTAGGTGTGCAAACACTATTCACAAAATAAACCCAGAGATTTCCAATTCACAGTGTTAAAAAAAATCTAACCTGCTGAGGTCTCTCTGAGTTCTTTGTAACAGAAGAATTGCTCCATTATTTTTCTGTAGTATAGCAGAAAATTAAAAGCTGCCATTTCCTTTGGGGTGCCTCGAATCTATCAAGGGGTGCTTCAAGTCTTAAAAGGCTGAGAGCCACTGAACTAAGGCCTTCAAAAAGGGGATAGTGTTCATAAGGATCTAACTTCCTCCTGCTATTATAGCTAAAGGTGTCTTGAGCACGCTCATTAATACCAAGGCTGAGTAACCAACACGTGATATATTTTGTATATTACTGCAAGGTTAAGTTTCATTGCTGAAAATCTTGCCCTAAAAAAAGTTTATGAAGCAAAACACATGCACAAAAAAGTCATGTGTTTTGGGAACCAAAAAATTATTTGCACTGGAATAGTGTTTCTCTCTTGTATACTCTCTGTTCCATTGCTATCATTAGATGCTAAGACATTTATAATTCTAGGTTTGTAATATCATTGCATTCAAGTGAGTGCAATGCCATAGCACGCATTTATATTCATTTCATCTCCAGCATTCTGACTTCACTGCAATATCATGTACAACCAGAAGATGAGTGTGGGAAGAATAAAGATTTTGTAAGCACCAGTAAGATATCTGTGCAGATGATTTCTTTTCAATTAGTTAGCAGATTCTGAAAAAAAGGCTAGGAAAAAAATGTAGTGCAGTGAAGAAGGATTTCTCTAATACAACAGATGCAATTGAGTTTTGCCCAGTGAAAAAAAATCCTCCTTTTAAAAGAAGCAGCACTTCTGTTTGGGAAATTAGGGTGCTGTGCATGTAGGGCCAGATGCTCAGCTGACGCCAATCAATATAACTCCACTGACTCTGAGGAGATAACCTGCTATATTTATGTTACCTAAATTGGAAAAACTTTTGATTTAAAATTATCACAGCAAATTTTACTTTAGCAATCTGACAGTCCTTTTCCTAAAGGAAATGAGTTTTTGTTTAGGGTAGAGGAACAATCTTGTGAGCTATATAAATGTGTTCTTGTTTAGTTTATATGGAACCAGAATTACCCTATGTGTAGAAAATAATTTAATATACTTATTCCTCAGAAGCATGTTGATACCATGACAGTCACCAAACCAAAGCACAGTAGACGGCCTGGAGCCATTGAGAACTTATTGTTCATAGTAACTGCGAGAAAGTTGAAAGAAAGGAAAGCCCATTCTACTTTACTGGTGGGCCAATATACCAGTATAAACTGGATATACCTAGACTGAGGGTATAATCTAACACTACTTGCCAGGAACAACAAACATACAAATCTGCATTCAGTTAACTTGACTAAGCGACTAGTCAAGGCACAAGCTTTCAAATGGACAAATGATGGACTTGCAGAAAGAGAAGTGAAAGAGCCTATCACAGTTTAATGGAGGATGAGTAGGAAAAAGGGAGATGTTAACTGAATAAGAAAAAAGTGACTAGGAATCAAAAGACGTTTTCTTTCAAACAGTGCATCTGTACAAACCAAAAACAGCATTGTAACTTCACTCTAACAATTTGGAAGTAAGCCAACTTAAAAGGGATAGGGAGTTCCACAAGACATACAACCTAAAAATGAAGCATGCTGGCCTTTACCAGGTTCTTTTCTTTTTGTAACCGCACTCATCCAGTTTAACAGAAAGATTTGTGCAAACCATTTATTTTAATTACTGCTTTCTCTCTATTTTAATAGAATTTGTATAAAACAGGATTACTTAAATGACTGTAGTTTGGGTAATTCTGCGCTGCTTCTAAGAAAATGATAAAAGGCAAAGCAGACTGCATGACCTATAACATTAATGCTTTTTTGGAGTCACAAACTATGACATTCTCCCCATGAGACGAATGATCTAGGGTTTTCGTCAGTTGCAGTCTTAGACTAGAAACAAAAGTTACACATAAATTGTTTTAAGTTATCAGAAACTGGTTTAAACTGGTAACCTAACAGAAGCTCAGTGCACATAAACCAGTTTCAAAATAACTGAAACTGGTTTAAGATAAACCTGGTTGAATGTAGTGTGTAGTATCAGACTGAACTGATTTGTGTCAAACCAGCTTATGAAACTTCTGCCCCAGACCCCTTTCTGGTTCAAGTTAAATCACAGTCCTGTCCCCTCACCCCCTGCATCCCAGCATGCTTTGCAGCCCTGGGCTGGTCTATGCTATCTGCTCCAGAGAGCAGGGCTGGCCCCACCCTTCTGCTCCATAGCTGGAGCAGTGAGGGCTGGCTGACAAGAGGGTGGAGGGGGCTGCCCCCCGCCCCAAACAAACCTCAGCTGGGGACTGGGGCCAGCTCATCTCCTTTAGGAAAAAGACTGTCAGATTGATAAAGTAAAATTTGCTGTGATAATTTTAAATCAAAAGTTTTTCCAATTTAGGGAGGGGGCATTAAACACCCCTTCCCCACTCAAACTTACTGCTGGCTGTGACTATGCACTATAAATCCCAGCTTCTAGACTGAGCCACTGCAGGCATGTGGCTTCATTTACTGAATCAAAGGTAAATGTCTGCTCACTTCTCTGTTTCAATTTAATCTCCGCAGCTTAGACTAACCTGCAAAGACTGAATCAAATTCAGCCTCGAGCTTTTTGATTGTCTGTACTTAGCCTTAAAAACCAAGAAGAGGAGAGGGGAACAGGCATGGTCAAGATAACACACTGAGCTAAGTTATTAACAGGATAGCACACGAAAGTTTCCAAGAGTAGATTCTGTGACAGATAGAGGTTGGGGCATGTTACAGAGGGGCACTGAGCTTTTAGGAACAATGCCAATTGTACCATTTGAAAAAACAAACTGAAAGTCTTCTCTTAAAAGAGTATGAAATTGAGCAGCAACTGTTTACTTGGGTGTGTTATGTTTTCATACATGTAGGGGACAAATCAACTATAAAGGAAGACTTTTTTACTTTGAAAAATATCTTTGTTTGCTAACGCAAATGTGATGGCTTGTGCAAAATGAGATTAAGGACTAGGATAGAGATTTTCAAGATAGTTGTTACAATAGCATGGCTATGAGAAAAAGGTTAAGTTTTAACACCTATGATTCTCCAGAAGTTGTGCATAACTATCATTCACAATAAAAGTTTGTGCGAATCAAAAATTATATGCATTATTAACATAAACTGTACACACATACTCATCTCAATCTTAGCTGTTTGAACTAATATTTAAAACAGACATCCCACATTCCTGGCACAGCTGTTTGCTTACCTAAAGAGTACCTCCAAATTCTTCTGTCACCTGAAAAATGTTTTAAAAATAGCAAGTGTGTAAACCTCAATGAGAACCTCCTTAAAATTGCAGATGCCACCATTTACCAATCACCAGTCAAATAACTATTAGGTTCTCTGAGTTATGCTAGATACTGTCATATTTGACACCTGATCAGCCAACAAGCATGTACTTAAAGCCTGGACGACCAACAGTGCCTTATTTTCAGACATTCTAAATTAAAGATGATACAACTCCAATAAATGACTCTAGAGAGCTGATTAAAACTTGGCATGCAATAATTAAAACATATGAAACAGTAATCCGAGCACTGGGTGCTCGCATCAGATTTTAATATGATTATGAACACTTTCAGGACACACACATCCCCACACAGAAACACTACACAACAATTGAGAGAATATTACATTTATGCCAAATGAAAATAATAAAGAATGAAAAAAGATTCTGTTTATACCCTCCACTGGGCCTCTCATGTTCTTGAGACTTTCTCCTAGTTAGGCAGTCTAGGTAATCAGATTAGACTGCCATGCTTTATTAAATGTGGTGGAATTAATACAAACTGTTTCCTGATTTAGATTGAAAGAAGGCCTGTAGTAAGAAGGAAAACAAAACATCATTACGATTTGTTACATCACTTTAGGGCTTTGTCCTGAGAACACTAGCACATGATAATTTTTCTTCTGAGTAAGTTTACTCAGGTCCATAGTATTTTCAGATCTAGGGATCTGGCCAACAATTTTCTGCTTCAGAGGCTTCTAACTGAAATCAACAACAACAACAAGCATGTCCATTTTCAGGGATAGAGACTACTGAGCTAAGTACAGACAGTCAAAAGCCCAAGGCTGAATTGATTCAATCTTCGCAGGTTAGTCTGAGCTGGATAGACTGAACCAATAAGCAAGTGACCCAACATTCACTTTTGATTCCAAAAATGCAGCCACATGCCTGCAGTAGCCCAGACCAGAAGCTGGAGGGGGGGAGCAGGGGCCCACACACTACAGCAAGCCTCCCGGCTTGGCTGGAGCCGACAGCTTC
>NW_017728943.1:58425940-58496385 GCF_001723895.1 Crocodylus porosus
AATCAGTTAAGTCTGATACTACATCCATTCCGGTTTATCTTATACCAGTTTCAGGCATTTTGAAAGTGGTTTATGTGCACTGAACTTCTGTTGTGTTGCAGATTTGAACTAGTTTCCAATTAAGTATGCTGGCTTATATGTAACTTCTGTCCCTAGCCCTGGAGGAAAAAAAGAAAAGAAAAAAAAAAAAATCAAAGCGTTCTGTCAGAGCTAGTATTTCAACAAGATTTTGAATTAACAGAGAATAACTTCTCTAGGATAGAAGTTCAATGGCTAACAACGCTTTGACATTTAACAATAGACTTAAGGGAAACTAAACTTCAAACAATTACAGCTTTTCATGTTATGCAAGTACTTTATCTTTCACCCCATGTTTCAGGCACCCCAGTGCCTAAGGTAGTTCAGAATATGTAGGGAAACTGTGTTGTATTTGTATGGTATAACCATATTTTTAAAGGAGCAAATTAATAAAGATTTCTTACTGACACAAATATAACTTCATGTTAAGCCAGCCACTTTTGTTCTGTAAGAAGGAACAGTAGTTACCACAGGTTATCCTACTTTTTAATTATTTTGGCATTTCTTCAGTTAATCTCTTTAAGCATCCAAGAAAAAATAAAACTATTCCATACTATCCTACCTATTGTTGGAATTTGTTCAGATGCATGCATATTATTTTACAAAAATCCTGCAGCATAACCTTGTCTTCCTTAACTGCACCTTCAACTCTGCCAAGTTAAAATAATTCAGAAACTTCGTTTGAAATTTTACCCCGTAACAGTAAAGCTGTAATTTTTATTATTTGATTAAATCTACAGCAACATTTTCCACATGAAATACATAGCTTGATCATAGCATTCTTGGAAGTGCAAGCTACAGTTACAGGTTTAAATGTACCTTCTATTTTAACCACTCCTCTTCTCAGTTCCTTATAACTGGTAAATTATTTCCATATGCACCAGAACTCTAAAAAACAGATTTTTGCCTGAAAGCAAACATTTTGGAAATTCTGAACATAATTGGGTCAGTCATTTTTGAGATCTCTATGCATATATTTAAAAAACAAACAAACAAAAAACCCCACCTTTTTCAACCTGCTCCGAAGAAAATGTTGGTGCAGAAATAATGAATGGCCTAGCCATTTTTTTTAGACTATGCTTTGATTTGTAGATTACTCTGAGATCTTATTAACAAGCTAAGTTTGCAGGAAGTTGGTTCAATAGTCATGCATAAACAATGTACGGTTTTCGATGAACAGTAGCGCTTCCTCTTAAAATGGCTTGCATTTTTGGAGTTGTATATACAAGGTTGGTTGTTGCCATTTTGGGGTTATTTCCCTCCTTGAGCTGGACTAATTAGGAACACTTAGAAGAACATGAAGTACTTCAACATCATCTAAACAACAAATTCTTGTAAGCAACCAAACCCTACTGACATGTTGGGCCCCAAGAGATAACAACATCTCTGGAAGACACGGCTGGGTATGGTGGCATTTTTTCCTGAAAACCAGATCTAAAGAAACAGCCACAGAGCTGACATCAAGAATTGTCAACTGCCAGTTAGCTGATTATAGATTAAATGCAACGATGAGAAAGAATAAGTAAAAACTTAATGTACGCAAGGTCACAAAGAGCCAAAACAGTATTTCCATATTCAGAGAAAAGTTTATTAGGATAACTATCCACCAAAATATTTCTGTAAGCCTAAACCGGTCTATACAGGACTTTGAAAAATCATAGTCAAAGAGATACATATGAAGGTAACAAGGAGGTAACAAGCTTGAAGCAAAAATGGCAACATTATACTACAAAAAACTCCTTTCTTGTTTGGTCTCACTTGCTCTCAAAAAAGTGTTTCCTGACTTTTACTCCAGCAAAAACTGATGCACTGTATACTCTGAGTATTGTACTAAAGTCAATGGAACTATTCAAAATGTGTAGAGTTTACAGGATCAGAGCCAG
Organism: Crocodylus porosus; assembly: GCF_001723895.1. Taxonomy (NCBI): domain Eukaryota; kingdom Metazoa; phylum Chordata; order Crocodylia; family Crocodylidae; genus Crocodylus; species Crocodylus porosus. The sequence goes on from NW_017728943.1 coordinate 58,427,902, forward strand.
AGCTGGTTTGTAAATGACAGATCTCCCAAAATATGCCACAGGGGAAAAAGTAGTAGAATGACAGCTTTAAAAAGGGCACCCACAGAGACAACTAGGTTCTTCAGCTATACTCTCCTGGATTTTTTTTCTGGGTCTTTTAGAAGAGTATGCTATAAAAACGATAGGATGATTATGAGAAAATACTTGTTATTGGTCTCAATTCTCTATTCTACTAAATTTTGTTTTCTTTTCATACTTTTCCTGGCTGCTTTCCTAGTGGCATTTCTGAAATAGCACTGCATAGTAGATTCTGTACCTCTCAAACTATTTTACTTTGTTGAAGCTGTTCCAAAAATGATATAAAACATAATGCTTCTTGAGACACAACAGGCCTATTTTTCTCTTAACTCACACATGCTTTTAAACTTCTGTTAAAGTGGATATGATATAAGAAAAATGTTCTCAAGAGTCACATTTGTTTTATTCAAGTTCACACTAATTCTAAAAAACACATATCATCATGGTGTGCTATCCCCTCTGTACATAGTTGGCATTTGTAATCACAAACATTACAAACAAACAAACAAACTTACCTACACTGTAGAGAGATTAGTAACATATATCCAACCACGTTAAATAATTTCTTGCTTCATATCCTGCTTAAAAATCATTGAAGACTTTGTAAATTTATCTCAAAGCAAAAAAATCTTTAAAGCCCAAGCAGTAATATGCAGTACAGTATATGATTTTTATGAATAAACAATAACCCCCATTTTTGTAAACTAGGAATGCAATAATACCAGTATAGTATTCAAGAATGAGTTTTCCAGGAATTCTGATTTTGCAATTGTCTGGGGAAGGCAGGTCCTATACAATATACCTTCACTAGCACAGCAGAAAAGGGAAAAATACTTCGAAGAACACAGCGTTTCTTAAAACCCAGATTTTTCAGCACCTTCATAGTACAGAATAAAAAAGGCAATTATAGAAAAAAAGAAATGAACTAGGTGCAGAGGAATGATTTAGACTCCTGACAATGCTGAACACATTATTACAACTGTCAGTTAAGGAGGGAGCATTCTTTCCCACAACTCAGCTCTTCCTAAGGCTAAGAAAATACACAGCCAGTCTTTATCCTGCCAAACATTCCCCTCCGTCATTTCCGAAGATGCAGGGCTCTGTTAGATGTTACATCTGTTGTGCTTTACACATGGGCTTAAGCAGGACACAATGCAAATGGCCACACGCACTGTTTACCTGGCTTAAAGACTGGCCAGATAAAAAAAAAAAAGGTGGATCCTGGACAAAGCTGCTGTTTAAACCAACAGCCATTAAAAAAAACAAAAAAAACAAAAAGAAAAACAAAAAACACACAAAAAATTAAACTTTTCTGCCACAAAGTTAACGTGTGCGCAGGTCTGGGAGATGCCCTCAGTATCCCATGCGTCAGGGAGCACTGCAGGAACCAATGTCTGGGCAGTTCCCTGCTAGGCAGGCAACAAGGAGGACACGGCTACAGCAGAGGCAGGGGCCACCTGAACAGCAAGGGGGTTGAGGCTACAGTAGTGGCAAAGGTCAAACAGATGGTAGAGACCACCCCACTGACCCATGCCACAGATTTGCAGACAGCCCTATTCCCACTGCTGCCCAACAGCATGGGGGATAGGGCTACAGTGGTAGTAGGGCCAACTAGCCCTTGCCACCACAGGGGACTTGCTGGCAGGGAGCTGGGCAGCAAGGGACACAAGACTGCCTGCAAGCCAGGAAAATTAAAGCACTGACAACTTCAAACTGTAATGAAGCTGGTGCTTTAACCGTTTCTGCTGCTTGGGGCAAAGGTTGATTGGACAGGGAAGCAGACTCAAACAGCTGTAGCCATGGAGGAAACGGTTGATCACGTAAGCCCGTCCTCTCACTGACAGGCTCCTGTGAGGGGCAGGGGAGCTCTGGAGCAGTCCCCTATTGCCTCCTGGCTGGAAAGCATGCCTTCGTGGAAACTTTGTCATGTTTGAGCCAGGGAGCTGTGCACTAGGGGTGTGCAAAGTGGGCAGTATTCGATTCGGATTCAGCCTGATTCAGGGGACAGGGATTCCATTCGCTAATTCAGATCATTGTCCTGATTCTATTTGGCCGAATCTGAACACAGCTTTATATGTTTTTTCTATGTACCTTCAGGTCCTAGGCACAGCTCGTGAACACTGCAATGGTGGGGTGGATAGAGCATCCCATGGGAGTGCAGAGGGGTTTCCCATGCAGTCAGCAGAGGAGCCAGAAGTGGACCAAAAGTACTTCCAGTCCACTTTTGAGTCTGGCGTCGAGCATGAGAGGGATCCCCCTCCCCCCCCCCGGCTCGGCAGTCAGCTGCAGGGGGACCCCAGATGCCCCCCCAGACCCAGGAGGCACCATTCACCGAGCCACTGGGCAGTGGGGCAGTCTGCCGCCAAGTGCATGGGGGACCTCCTGTGCACCCGCGGGATGCTCCATCTGTCCCACCATCTCAGTGTTCATGAGCCACACCTGGTACCTTGAGGTATGTAGAAAAAACATATAAAGCTGTGTCTATGGCTGAATCGTCAAATCTCTCTGAATCGAATCAGAGGCTTCCGATTCAATTCAGAGAGATTAATGGATCTCGTGATTCAGTTCAGATTTGGAGATTCAGTCACCAAATTGGGCTGAATCTCATCCAAATCGAATCAGCAACCAAAGGTTTGCAGAGCCCTATTGTGCACGTGTGACCATGCATGTTGCATTATGTGTCTGTAGCACAACATACCTGCAGCCTGTCAATAATAATACCTGCTACACCCAATTACTTATGAAATATGAAGCAATAGCATCTAATTCCCTTCAATAACTTCTACTCCCCACCCCCAAGAAAAAAAAGAAAGTCATGTCATTCAGGGAAACACAACACCTGAGCTATCTCTACACAAAAGAAAATTAATTGGGACATTAAAACATCTGGCTATGTAACAAACCTCAGTTGTCCCCCCTCCCACTATACACATATATAAACATACTACATAAATAGTAGATTGTACCTTTCATATGCCATAGATTACATCTATCAATCTAGTAGATACAATTTAAATGTATGGCTGCAAAACAATATCCATTATAACCTTAATCATTAGCTACTAACTTATTGGAAAAATATTGATCTTTCCATGCAAAATTGTTAATACTTGTTCTCTGTTTATTTCCTCCTCACCACACACCATTTCATAGTCAGTTAGTAGGGTCGGAAGGGACCTGAGCAGATCATCAAGTCCGACCCCCTACCATGGCAGGAAAGAATACTGGGGTCAAATGTCCTTTAAAACTTTGAGCAAAGTCCTTTAAAATTTAAGAAAACAAAGTATCTTGGGATGTCCCCATAAGTTGACCTGATCATAAAGATACTATCTTAGTTAAAAAGAAGGGGGTGGGGAGGATAAATATTTAAACTTGATATTTCCTAGGCACTGTGTCATTGTGGGGAATTGTATACTTCAGGATTTTAAGAACAACTTAAGAAACAAGAGTAAAAAGCATGTTCCATCACAGAAGCAAGCACTGCATCTGCTGCAATAGTAATGCTAAATGCTACAGAAACACCTGCATGGCTTTTAAAAAAGTAGTGAATTTCCTGATAAGCAAATTGAGAAATCCAGGAACTGGTAAAACCACTCATACCCTTCTTCCTACCAAAATGACCCTGGTTTGGGAACATGGAAGTGTCAATCTCTTTTTCCATTCCAGAAACATGCCAAGCATTAGGAATACTTTGTAAATTCTACCATTGCTCTGACAGGACCAAACACTACATTCAATAAATTAAAGACAGACAGACAGAGAGACTTCCTCCTTTCCCCACATTTACTTGATAAGACAGGGGATAAGCTTTTGGCTCACATGAAGATAGTAAGTCTCTAAAACCAACCTGACAAAGAACATCTTGCATTCAAAAGATTGTTTAACTTTATCCCAACTGCACAGATGGTCTATTAAAACATATTGGTCTCCTTGCCTCTAAAATTTTAACACAGTCTCCTTTCTACGCTAGACTGGTCTTCCTAATTAGAAAGACCCCAGGCAAACTGTTTGGTCTCTGTGTGCTCAGCTACAGTGTCTGTTCTGTTATCCTGGTAAAGCACTATATAAATTCAAAGAACTATAATTAGCTCTGTTTTACAAATGGATAAACTAAGGCAATGAGATTGAAATCATGCCCCACTAAAATCATAAGAAAGTCGTGGAAGACTCAACATGGCAAAGAAAAAAAATTACGTCTTACCAATTGGTTGGACCTCTCTGATGATGTCAACAAGTATGTGGATGAAGAGAATCCAGCTGAAATTCCAGTGGATTCTCAAAATGCTTTTGAAAAAGTCCATACGCTACTGTCATCTGTCACCAGGCAGACTGGGAAGCCTGAAGAACAGGCTGAGATGTATGCACATGGGCTGAGCAGCAGCTCAGCATACAAACATTTGTTCTGGGGTCTCCACATAAGTTTTCCTACTAGGCAAATAAGCTCAGGAGATTCTCCCAGATCATCTGAATACACATGTGCAGAGTAAGGCTAAATAGTCATTTTTTAGAATGGAAGAAAGTAAACATTAGGGTAACCCCAAGCATTCATGCTATTCAATAAACTCACAATGATCTGGAAAAAAAATTAAATGGAGAAGTGACCAACTCTGCAGAAGAGTTACAGAAAGGTCTTGCAAAATTGTGTAGATAGGCAGCAAAGTAGATACTGAAACATAATGCTGATGAATTCAAATGCACGGGGGGAGGAAGAAATCTTATCTGTTCATACACAATGCCATTACCACTCCAGAAAGAGATCTTGGAGCCACTGTTGACAACTCTCTGAAAACATCAGCTTGGCATGCAGCAGTGGTTATAAAGACAAAGTAAATGTTAGGAATTAATCGGGGAAGAAACTAAAAACAGAACAGGTCATGGTTAGGTCATTATATAAATCCATGGCATGTCCACACTTTAATGTGGTATGATGTTTTGGTAATCCTATTTCAAAAAGGATATAGTAGAACTAGAAAAATTACAGAGAACAACAAAAATAAGAGGTATACAACAGCTTCCATGTGAGAAGTCTGTAAAGACCAGAATTCTTCAGCTTGAAGGAGACAACTGGGGAAGGGGAGGGTGTGTGCTACAGGTCTATAGAATCATGAAAGATGTGGAAAAAATGAATGGAGAACTATTATTCACTACATCTCAGTGGAAGAACTACGGAAACCCCAAGTATCAGTGGGCACATACACATGTTCATTAATGCACCGTAATTACAGTGCATTAAGTTTAGTACCTGTAACGACAGGTACTAACTTAATGTGCAGTAATTGGTGCATTAGTGCATTCACGCAGATGAACAGGTTTTGTGTGATGCTACCACACATTAGTATGCGCTTTGCCCACCACGCTAATGCACAGTAGAATTAGTCTTCTGCGCATTAAGCATCCCATATAGATGTGCCCAATATGGCAAGTGTTATATTCTTAATATCCAATCTACTTTAACTGGGCCAAGATTTCACCTTGACAGCAGCCTCGCCAATTAGCTTACAACACCAACATGATCTACTGCACTTAGTATTAAATTAAGGAAACCAGCTAAATTCCTTTACGGCTCACAGCTCATAACATCCTGCCATGAAAGTGGGGTAAACAATTTGAATTTTCTTCACAGTAAAAGCATGCACTTGGGTGGCAAAGGCAATGTGAGTTCATACCCTAACATACCTTCTGGTAAATGGTTCATGTTGCCCTACCCTATAAACTTCTTCTAAAGAGTTGAGGGTGGTTGTTGTTGGTTAAAAAAAAAAAAAAAGGCAGTTCTAAAGACATTCAATCTATAAAAATAAAATATAAACTAACATTCTTCCATCTGGAGTTATTCAAAAGCATGTGCTGTCCTGTTTTTCTGTAGAAGAATTTTGTAACCTAATACTTTTTCTCCCTTCTCAAAATTAGCTCTTCTATAATACACTAGAAAAGGAACACACAGACTATAAACAGGTCTTGTAAACGAAAATCATTAAACTAATTACTTGATGTGAAGCATTGCAATCTAGCTGTAAAACTCAATTGTGAAAAGAAATTACACACTTTTGAGATGGTAAAATATACAGTCTTTAAAACTGAGCATAGCAATAGCAATCTATGGTGTAAGTACAACCTTGGTTACAATGCTTATCTTTAAAGTTATTAGTTTGCAGTGAACACAAATAATGATTTAGTTACATACCGCTTCCAAAACTAAAAGACATATTTGTTGAAATTGCTGCTTTTTAGTGACAATGTTCAGAAAACTAAAGAACTGGCATGTTATGCACCCCCCTTGACTAAAAAGGAAAATCTTCCAGAGATTATCTAAACCAATTCTTTTCCTTCCCTCACTCCCCCTCTCTCTTTTTTGAGGGGGAAGAGGGACATTTATAGAGAATAGGGGCTGGGAGGAAGGGAATGGAAAAGTCACTAGTTCCTGACCTGACTCTAAGTTATTAAGCTGAATAATTAGCTAAACATTTTTATTTCTCAGTCACATGCCTAAAAATCTCTAGTTCCAACAGTATTAGAAGCAGGTAGTTTAGGTCCATGCACAGTTCCTTCCCACTCTGCTGGAGAATGAAACCATTAAAAGTTGTTAAATTGCTGCACGGGATTATTTTACAGACCAGATGTTTTCACCTTCAAGAATTTTTTTTTGGAGCCAACCCAACCTTACCAAAAAGAAAGTCATACATCAAGAAGTAGGGAGGTCTCAGACAGGGCCCTCCATTTTGGAAGCTCAAGTCAGGCACTGGAACACACTGCAGATCATATTTAAAGTCTATTCCTTCTTATTAGATGAGTCTCTTCAAGGGAGTAGAGACTAACCACTGCTCACATCCCTCCTTTCTAGGCATACACATAGTGAAATTATCTGCCTTTCTTCTGCAACTAATGTCCAATTTTCTGTTCTGCTGGGATTCAGTGGTAAACTTACTCCCCAAAACAATCCTGAAGGGCCAATAACAAGTCATTTAAAGGAAATAAACCCTGTAAATACAAATCAGTATTGCCTTCTATATCATGACAGCAAAAACACCAAAAAACAAATTTCAGAACTGCTCCAAAGGGTGGCAAGTTTTCCTCAAGGAAAATTCTTGCCTACCTCTTGAAAAATAAAAAGCTCTTGCTTGATGAAGGAGACAGTTATTTTCACAAGATAACTGACCCAGTTCAAACAGCCATACCATTAAGTTATCCAGTTTCTGTGGAACTATTATCTATTGTCAAACTTGTAGGAAACCAACCAACCCAGCCCTATAATCCTGAACTGGCTTAACAGAAACCCATTTGAGACTTTTGCACAAAACAATTTGTTCACCTTCTGCACAGCATGTATTACAATCATGTCAGCCAAAAGGTACAATGAACCACAGGGTCAGTACAAGACCTACCCTTTAAAAAGATACCTTGTTTCTTATGTTAATAAAGTCGTGTTCAGACACTATTCTTGTGTTCTTCTGAAGGCTTTTCATTTTCTCTGCAATCAAAACTTGCCTACAAATAAATGTGGTCTGCCTTACTGTGGATCTACAAAATGGTAGCTTTCAAAAACTCCCTGTGCACAGCTTGCCTTCAGCCCAGTAATGCCTCATGCTTCATACATCTGCTTATTCAGATGTCATAAGAAAGGATTCCTGAAAAAAAGATAAAAGCAAGACTACCAAAAGAAGCATTTCCTTTAAGGAAACCTACATTGATATAACAAGAAAAAATAACTACTGATCTCCAAAGCAGAAACAGGGTTGTTCAACCTCCCCTCCAAAAGTATCCTACCAGGATAAGGTTTCCAGCTTATCAAGACAGTTGGAATCACCTAGGTTGGTGATTTAAACATTTAGTCTTTACAGTGGTACCAAATGCATTATATCACAGTCTGGAAAGCATTCAGCCATGAAATGCTGGGCAAGTTTACCATCACTAATTGTACATACATACACAAAAGAGATTGTGTTTGCTTATAAAAATTAGTTTTCAAATTTCAATACAATTTTAATATATCAGGGATGCTAGCAAAATACTATAGAACCAATATTGCTACACAAGTAAGAAAATAGAACTATTTAATATGCAACTCTTTTGTATGTGTTACTTGCAAAGTAGCAATAAAGACAAGTATATAATTATTATTAAAAAACAGCATTATGTGACAGGGAAGTAACTAATGTAACCTAATTCACAGGGAGACAAAGTTGAACAGCAACTCAACATTATTTCTTGCAAATCACATAATTAATCTATGTTGCTTTACAGCTCAACAGATTTATTAAAGAACATTTTAAGCAAAGTTATGTGTGTTCAGTATCAACTAATCTTTGAAAATCAGAGAAGATGGAAGTGTAACTTGTATGGTGATACATACTACATAGGGGAACTAGGAAGAATCTCATCAATACAGCAGGCATGACAAGTGAAAGGTGTGTTACAGAATATAAACGGAAAGAAATAATTAACTTCAACGGTACATAGTCATAATCAGTTATAAAAGAGCAGAGAATCTTCATTGCTTCAATCTTCCACTTCCTCCTAGGCTTCCTGTTGTAAACATGTAAAATGCTGCAATAAAAGCCCTCAAAAGTGAGTCATCTTGAACCAAACATAATCAACAACATAATCATTAACAAAGAACTGGCAGAAAGCTTAGGGTACAAACAAATTAAAATTTGAGTTTTAAAAGGCACAAAGTCAAACAAAGGGTGCCTTGTATAACAATTTCTTTACTCCTTTTTCAGCCACTGAAGTTGATGAATATTTATTTCTATGAGTAGCTTATAAAAGTTTGTTTAAAAACACATTACTGACATAGCAAGAACCACACAAAACACTTGGTAGATTTTAAGATATCTAAATAATTTGCATGAATAGTAGGCTATGCTTTCAGACATCTAAAATGAACTTTATTAATTCAGGGTTAGAGTGCTCAAAAGTTTAACACTTGTCCAAACTCCTAGACATGAAGGGTACTTTGTGCCTGAAAGCGTGTCTAACCTCTCTCTCAACTATACAGTTGGACTAATAAAAGATATCACCAAAAAACCTTGCTTCTACCAATTTCAACAACTTACAGAAAAATTAACTCACCTTAAATAGATACAAGAGTCACCAGAACTACAACTGCCATTATGCCATACAATGTTAGTTCAGTTTTCAGCTGAAATATTTCATTTTAATTGTTTTAAGGAAGAGTCAGAATTTGCAGCAGAAAAAAAAACCTGATCAGATGTAGGTACAACTCTTAGGGCACATCTACACATCCATTAATGTGCTTTAGTTAATATGCATTATATCTAGTACCTCCATTGTGAGGTATTAGGAAAATGCACATAACCTGGCTTAATGTGCATTAACTAAAGCACATGTGTTAAGTGATGCTTAATATGCATTAGCCTATTTTAATGCACATTAAGTAAAAAGCATACTTTTACATGATACTTTAATGCATTTTAAAATAGGCTAATGTGCATTAAAGCGCTCTTGTAGATGCGTCCTAGGGCCTTGTTACAATGTGAGCCACACAAATGTTGATCAGTGTTAGTGCTAGCTTGAGTTTAGAGGAGTCACACATTCAGATCAGCAGAGGCCTGGAGGACCAAAAGGTTCCCCGCCCTCCCATAATTCTGGCCTTGCTCCCCACCCCACTGCCCCCAGGGCTCAATGTTATACCACTCCAGGGAAGAATTACTTCTGATCCAAGTTACTCAACTCATGTTATACTAAGGTGTAACCACCCTCCCGCCCCTCCCCACTTCCTGCTGGCCTGAATCCGGCTCACTGCCCCATTCCTCACCAGGATCCCAGATGCTTGCTCACTGCCCCTGCCCTCACACTTACTTGTGGCTGCCCAGACTGCCTGTCCCAGACAGTAGGGCAGCCACTATCACCACCACTGCTATTCTCTGGGATAAACCTAGACCAGAAAATAGCAACCGCCTGGCAGTGGTGGCCAGGCAGACAGAAGGTTAACCCTTCCCTGCCTGCTCACCTGGGATAGACAGCACAGGCAGTGACAAGTAAGTAGGGGGGGAGCAGGGGAGGGAGCTTCGGGGGCCTAAAGAATACTTAAAACTAGTTTCAGGTGCTAATTACAGAAAATCTATGGGGTTAAAAGCCCCAGCAGTCACTCAAAGTTATGTGTAACACGGCCCTTAAGTACTATAATAAAAATGATAAATGTGAAAATCCCTCTTTTCTTCTCCACCACTATCTGCTGGCTGGGAAATTGGCTTCGTGGTCGGACCCAGAGGGCTGTGATTGATGGCAGTCACTCATCACGGTGTCCTGTGACCAGTGGGGTCCCTCAAGGCTCTGTCCTGGGACCCATACTGTTCAACATCTTCATTAACGATGTGGACATTGGAGTTAGGAGTGGACTGGCCAAGTTCGCCGATGACACCAAACTTTGGGGCAAAGCATCCACGCCAGAAGATAGGCGGGTGATCCAGGCTGACCTGGACAAGCTCAGCAAATGGGCAGATGAGAACCTCATGGTGTTTAACACCGAAAAATGCAAGGTTCTCCACCTTGGGAGGAAAAACCTGCAGCACCCGTATAGGCTCGGCAGTGCTACGTTGGTTAGCACTACAGAAGAAAGAGACTTGGGGGTCATCATTGACCACAAGATGAACATGAGCCTGCAATGCGATGCTGCGGCTAGTAAAGCGACCAAAATGCTGGCGTGCATCCATAGATGCTTCTCGAGCAAATCCTGGGACGTCATTCTCCCCTTGTACTCGGCCTTGGTGAGGCCGCAGCTGGAGTACTGCATCCAGTTTTGGGCTCCACAATTCAAAAAGGATGTGGAGAAGCTTGAGAGAGTCCAGAGGAGAGCCACGCGCATGATCAGAGGTCAGGAAAACAGATCTTACGATGACAGGCTGAGAGCCATGGGACTCTTTAGCCTGGAAAAGCGCAGGCTCAGGGGTGATCTGATGGCCACCTATAAGTTTATCAGGGGTGACCACCAGGATCTGGGGGAACATCTGTTCACCAGAGCGCCCCAAGGGATGACGAGGTCGAACGGTCACAAACTCCTGCAAGACCGTTTCAGGCTGGACATAAGGAAGAATTTCTTTACTGTCCGAGCCCCCAAGGTCTGGAACAGTCTGGAACAGCGGAGGTAGTTCAAGCACCTACATTGAACACCTTCAAGAGTAAATTGGATGCTTATCTTGCTGGGATCCTATGACCCCAGCTGACTTCCTGCCCTTTGGGCAGGGGGCTGGACTCGATGATCTCCCGAGGTCCCTTCCAGCCCTAATGTCTATGAAATCTATGAAATTATTTTTTCTACAAATGCTTGTCAGCCTCTATCAACCTCTATCTCCCATTGAAGAGCGGTGGCATACTGGTGGGAAGAGGCCGGGGTGGCCTCAGCCAGGCCCTCCAGGGGTACCCTGGCAGCATATCCAGTTTCGCCACTAGCGTTTCTGGGCTTGGCAATCAGTCGCCAGGGGACCACCCCCCCCAGGGATCGACCACGGATGGGTGGACGGAAATGGAAGAATTGGCCTCCAGGTGACAGAGACTCACAGTACACAACTGCTAAAGAGTTAATTCTAAAGCTGTTAAAAAGTGTGATTCTACTCAAAATCTAAACATGCTTAATAATAGCATTGTAGGGATCAGTACAAATGGTCTATTAATAACTATTTTAGTGTGTATAATTATATCCTTTATTCTGACTTGTTTCAGATTAAACTATGACTGTTATGGAAACAAATCTTTACAGCATTTTTACATGGAGTCTTAACTCAATCCAAGTAATCAAAAGTTTCAATTTCTTGCCTGCATCATCTGTGAAAGAGGAGTCTATTTTTTTGAAACTTAATTAAAAGTAATCTAGAAATTGCTTCTGAGATCATTAGTGCCCGAGTAGAAAAAAAAGTCAACAATTCTGTCAGTTGGTACTATTTCATTAACTGTAATGAAAATTAAGATTCTCTGGATTAAGGCATGCCTTTTCAATTATTTAATTTTAGTACAGTTTATTGGATGATACAGCATGAACAGAGAACAAGCTATAATTTCTGGCACTATCAGTATTGTGCTATAGTACTGCATTATGCTACAGAAGCAAGAACAGTAGTGAGGCAAGACATCTGAATATTTCTAACAGATTAAGCCTTTGATTTTAAGAATCCTGATGGCCAACACAGACAGTTCAGAAGGCTAAAATAAATTACCAGAGCCCAAACAGCTATTTGAACAGCTGCTTTCAAGGAACAGAAAATATTTTCTAAGATGTTGAAATCATTCACTGTCAGTATTTAAAAAGTACACAAGAAAATTATCCATTAGAAAATTATCTGACACGATACAAAATAGTTTTTGACAACTGGTGGCATGCAAAGAGAACGTGGAAGGCATGTTGGGCACACCCAGGTTTGACAAATGAAAGTATTTTCAGAAAAGGGGTGTGCTAGCAATGCTGCATGTCACAAACTGACAGTTAGAGCTGGCTTTATCCTGTCAGCACTATGAGATTTGGGACAAGATGTCAAAGAAAGCAAATGGGGAGGCAGCAACAGAAGCTGAGCCAGCAGTTGGAGCTGAAGAGCAATGAACAGAATCTATGTGATGCCATTTAGAGACAACACTGACAGCCTCTCCGTCTCGATTCTTATTTTTGCTGTACAGAATGGGCTGCTGCCTCTGGCTTCTTTAGTCATTTGAGGTCGTAGTCATCTCTGTACCCATCGCCTAGTAACCTGGCAAGACTCCCTTTACCTTTCCATGCCTCCCCTAAGGTTAGAGTTTGATTCCAGAGACAGCAACAGCAACTAAACAGTCAGAATCCATTTCAGGTATTTTTCAAGCAACAGAGTTTAATGGCAATCTTTAACGGCAGTACAGACAGTGAGAAAACCCCAAACTGAAAGAGACAAAAAGAAACACACTTAGACAGAAAGCATCAGTTCCTGGCAATGAATGGCTTTATAAATAAGTATTTACATTTTGCTCATCACTCTTATTACCATATAAAACAGTATGAAGTAGTACAACTACTTCGTGGATTATAGTTGTACTACTTCATAGACCACTATCACAGTCAGATATAGCTTGCCAATATCTGAATACTCTCCAAACCAGGGGTGTCCAACCTTTTTGAATGTGGGGCCAGATCATGAGCTTTTTATCACCCAGTGGGCAGGCGAGCCATATTCAAACACCCTCTGTCCTGGGCCAGAGAGACCCTGCCTGTGTAGCCCTACTGCACCTGTCTGTTACTGCAAGGTTCATGGTAGCTGCTGGCGGGCAGGAGCAAGAGGGACCCATTCTGTATCCAGCCACCTACTGCCCCAGAGACTGAAGGGGAGAAATAAATAGCTCCACATCTGCATCCCCCGAGCAGCACAAGGGGGGCGCTGCCTAAGGGGGGCTGGAGCAAGGCAGCCACTACACCGCAGCCCCTCACACACCCGCCCACACTCAACGTGGTACCCAGCTGCCTGCACACGCAGCCCTGGTGGCTTCAGTGCTGCAAGCCCAGAGCGCGGGGTCCAGCAGACACCGGCTCCTACCATCTCATCCCGCAGAGGTCATGCCAGGATCCTGCCTGCCAAGACCCTCCCGTGTTGGCTTCCCACATGCTGCTGGGGACGGGAGGAGCCCGGCCACATCAGCACCAGCCAGCAGAAGTGGTGGCGGAGCTGTGTGCCGCTCAGGACTGAACGGTGCAGGCAGGGGGAAAATGCAGCTCAGCCCCTGCCACTCTGGCCAGGTTCATCCTGTCCCGAGCGACACGTGGCTACTCCTCTTCTCACACGCATCGCGTTGGCTATGTCAAGCCAACGTGGTGCCTGTGGGAACCTTGTCCCTTCCCCAGCCATTAGAAAGCTGCTGAGGGGCTGGGGGAGGGACAAGTGATGGGAACAAAAGTAAACAGTGTTTACTTTTGTTTCCCGTCACAGCACCTCGGGCCTCAGAAAATGCCTTTGTGGGCCACATGGCGGCCCGCAGGCCATAGGTTGGTCACGCCTGCTCCAAACGGTATCTTAGTGCAACATATACAACTTTTAGCTATGGGACTCTCTTCTGCAAGGTGAGGTCCAGCTTTTCATAAGGTGCTCCCATTCTAATGTGATATGCATTTGTTAGCAACAAGTCAAAAAACACCCTAACTCTTTGATGGTCTCTTCTTTTTACAATCATACACGAAAATTTGCCCCATCTCTACCTCCTAAGCTGCTACAGTACGTTAGCATGAACATGTTCACTGAAATATAATGACAGTAGACAATGATTTAATGATTCTCTCTTGCTACATGCAACAAAGATGGACCCTTTACATGAAGTTTAGTTCAAGGCAGAAGAATAGCTATAGTACACATGAGTACATCAAGTGAAATTTATGAGAGATACGTAGGACATCATTTTTCACAAATCATATAAATTGGTATTTCTACACTCACGTCACAAAGTGGGAAGTTGGGCAGATCTACAATTCTGGACCTAAAATTATTTTTTTAAGGCTGTGTTCAAATAGACTAAAGATTTAAGGACCGATACTTTTTCAGCATAACGAGCACAACATGAGTAGCAGATACTTTTAAAATTCTGCCATCTCTTCTTACTCTTTTTTTTTTAATATAGCTCTATACAAATTCAATTAATTATTTTACAGACTGATCTTTAGCCAAGAAATGTAATTTCTTAATTGTATCTATCTTATGCTAGTCAACTCTTTCTAGTATTTCTTCTGTTTTTAAAACTTTTCTTCTGCCAATTAGTCAACAAAACCCCAAACTAAGTTTTATTACGGGTGAAACCTGCAATTCCTTTTTATGCAACATGAAAAGGGCTAGCTGTTTAAACATTCTACAACAGTTTCAAAATACATACAAAAAAACAATCCACACAATGAATTATAAAATAAGCAAGAACCAATTTCCCCAGAAACTAATAACGAGAAACATATTTGCCCAATTGTATTAAATCATAAACACTTGAAAATTGAGGCTTACAATAGACTAGGTATTCAACCCGGTAATGCACACCTACTGCATCAATAATCCAATTAAAGAATACACAAACACCGCAAAACAGCCATTAGAGGGAGTTACAAAATTATAAGCTATGAACTTAAAATGTGGGAAAAAAAGAGAACAAACTTATGAATGAATGCCTTCCATTTATTTTTAAATTAGGTTTGGTTCAGTTAAAAATTTTATGGCAAGACTGGAAGAGATCCTACCAAACAAGCAATCAAATCTATTTATGATTCCGGATTTCCTTTTCAGAAGAAAAGCGTGCATGAGTACACACACACATGCGCGCACGCATTGCATATATACTAGATACGCTTGTTTCAAGGAAGAAAATTGCCATTAGCATTTCCCCAAGCTGCTTTGTCTACAGTTATGAAGCTGTCCCTCCATGCTTTTAGGCTAGGGATAGACATTTAAAAAGCCTGAGCCTGAATTGATTCAATCTTTGCAGGTTAATTTAACTTGGCTAGGCTAAATCAGTTTATAACCCAGACAGACATCCCAGAAATGCATTCACATGCCTGCAGTGGCTCAGGCTAGAAGCCAGGGGGCACTAGAGCAGCCCTTGCTTCCCAGGCCAGGGGAGGGAGGCCAGGCTCCCACAGGATGCTCTGATTATTTCCCACCCCCTCCTGAGCTGCCCAGCAGGAAATGCTTATCACCCCTAACTCGGTGTTTATCAATCATTTAAGAAAACAGAGCCTCTCTGCATTAACTAACAGAGCTCTTCTTAAGGATATTAAGCACCTGTTGATTAGCTCCTAAAAGCCTGTCTGCCTGTCATCTCCCACAACACGAACCGTAGCCAACATGTGGTCTGCTAGCTAATGCTGAGGTGTCTGTGTAAGGCAGAGAGCGGAGAATAATCCCTACTTAGCAGGGAAAAGACAGGAATACTCTGTGCTTGCAAGTTATACCAGAGCTACAGCCAGGGAGCAGAGGGGAGGGGCCAGCCCTGCTGTAAAACAGAGCGCCCCGCCCAGCCCAGAGAGCATGCCAGGATGCTGGGGGTGTCTGGATCATCTTAAATCAGCAAGGGGTCTCAGACAGACATTGCATAAACTGGTTTGAGCCAGATCAGTTAATTGTGACTACATTCAACCAGGTTTCTCTCAAACTGGTTTCAGCCATTTTTAAACTGGTTTATGTGTACTGAACATCTGTTCTGTTACAGGCTTAAACCAGTTTCTAATCACATAAACCAGTTTGTGTTTAATATCTGTCCCTAGCCTTAAAGAGAAAAATGTTACCATGTTACTTAAGACTCAAAGGGTCAGCATGTGCAAAAAGAGCATCAGTAGATAAACCTGCAACTCCTTCATCTGAAACTGCATTCTTAAATAATCTTTCAGAGTCTGTAGTGCTGAAAAACCTAACTCTCCAAAAATTTGAAAACAGAGCAGCCAAATTATGGCTTAAATGCCCGCAGCTTCCCTTGACTGGTAATTTCATCATAGCTATAAATACACAAATAAACATTCATTTAAATAATTACAGAATCAACAAGAAACTCATATGCCTGCACCTATATACATTATATACTCCTGCAGTTAGGCGAGTGGTTGACGACAGCCTCCAGTAGAAAATAAAAGAGCCTTTCAGCCCAGACTCATTCCTTTTACCTTCAAGAATGAACTGTATACAGCATTTATAAGTATTGTATAGCCAGAAATCTGACAGGAAAAGTGTCACTCAGGGCTAAAACTCCTGCAGAACTGACTAGGCATGAAGCCTCTTCCCCACCTTACACAGAACAACACTGCAGGTGTAAGCTCAATATTCTGTTCAGACCTCCGTACAACTAGAACAAATGCAACCACAAGAAGCTTCTATGACAGGAATATGGAGGATGCAAGTTGAGAAAGAAGAGATAAAAGATTACAGGAAACCCTCGCTATTCGTGGGTTTGGCATTCGCAGTTTCAAATATTCGCAAATGCCAAAACCACATCTTAAACACACTTAGAGGAGCTCCTCGGGAGCTCCATGCTTGCTGCCACCAGGCTCCCACTGCCACCACCGGGCTCCCACCATCGCCAGTACAGCCATACTCCTCACCCCCAACTGCCGGGGGCATGGCGTTCATGAACTCAGTGCTGTATTTGAGGATTTCGCCATTCGTGGGGATCTCCAGAATGTATCCCCCACAAATGGCGAGGATCGCCTGTATCAGAAAACAACAGGGTTGCCTCAATTCCATGGGACAGAGGGAAATCCTGGTTCGATAGAAGTCCATGCTAGTCTTGCCATTGGCATCACTTCACCCAGAACTGAATACACAAAAAGCTGAATATGAACAGGGTTGTATAGACAGGTAATTAACTATGAGTTATTTGCATTCTTTCATACTTCAATACATATTACTGATGATTAAGAAAAAGTGAAAATGGAATAAGATGCAGGTACTGAGAATTCAAAAGTGCTATACAACAGGAAAAAAAAGTGAAATGAAAAGTAAGGGACATCCTATGCTGAATTTGTGGTAAATTTTCTATTTAAATTAGATCTCTAGCTTTAGGCACAGCCTTGATTTGCATTATTTTTTTACTCCTAACAGCATTCCTCTTGTTCAGAGCACACACCTGCCAAAGCTACCTCTGGGCAATACTAGCCCACAAGCTTAATCACTTCTCCACTCCCTTGTAAGGTATTCCACTTAGAAGCCACATTCAGAATTAGGACTTCATTATACAAATCATTGTATTAACACAGAGAAAAAGAGAACTGTGGGTTCTTGCACAACATTATAATGTCAGCTTATAAACACCATTTAAAAAACAAAAAAAGTCAAGCAAAAGCAGTACTAAGTGGCTAATAAATATTTTTTCCCTCAATTGCAATGTGTCACTACTTCAATATCTGGCAATTCAAACCTGCCATTTAAAGCTTCCAGCAACCCATTCCCCTGGGGGCTTTTTGGAGGGGTAATGCACTAAAAATAAACTACAAAGCTTGATACAGATTTAATTATCACAACTTAAGCAACATAAACAATGGACATGTTGGAAGTGTTGCTGAAAACTAACTTGAATGTAACCTACTACTGTTGGCTCCCTTTCTCAAAAAACAGAATGTGAACATCTACTTAAGCATCACATTAATATTACATGCCAGTCATTAATACTATGCCAGTTACTTGCAGATTATCCTACTAGCAGAGAAAATGTACACTGCTACAGGTGTAACATCATTATTTTTCTGAATTTGACTAAGTTACGGCATTTTGAAATTATTCTTTGTTAGAACTTGAGATCAGAATGTATTTTTTCTCTTTCAGATTGAAAATGGAAAAAATTGAGCTCATGGCACATTATGCATATCAAGCAGTAATACCAGACAATGGCTCACAGATTTGGAAGCTGATATCTGATGCCATACGAAAGAGTTCTTTCAGATTGGTTGACAACCCTATGCTCCCTAAAAATAAGTTACCTGCTCTTCTGTGTCCCCCTGGAAAGAATAATCACTATCTGGCCTGGAGTGTCTAAAGAAACTCTGAACTATCCCCTGGCACTGCCTGTCACATGGCTCAAGGTCACTTTTTACTCCACAAAACACCCACCCACCAATAAGTCCTTTAATTCACATCTTAAGAGAACATTTTATGGGCACTATTCCAAAAAAGAAGAGAGATATAAAATAATAATGTAAACAGAAACATACATGCAAGTACCATTTAATGAGCCCCTTGGCTGTCATTAAGTCTCAGGGACAAAGCAGAAAAGACAGGGATATTTAAAATATATTTCTTTTACTATTAAACTGAAACTTGTGTTATGACACTCATTAACAAAGAAAACACAGGGTCACCCCCACTTAGGCCATTTTTACAAGATCATTTTCATACAGCCACACTTTAAGATGCCTAAATAATCATAAAAGAAGAGTTCATATCACATCTGTAATTCCAAACATAATCCACGTTTGTTGGTTTGGGACATGAAGGACCCAACCTGCAAGGGATCCAGCCCGCAGACCAGTCTTGTGTCACTCATTCAGCCCACAGGGACTAAATTATCATGCCTGTTTTGGTCTGCTTCTGAGAGTATTTCCTTTGTGATGTCTCATCATTAAATAGCAGTTATTTTTTAATGGTATCAGCTTTTTCTATAAGGCGCTGGTCTACCCTGCCTTCTGCCTAATGTTTCTAAATTAGTAAGTATACAAACACAAAAACAATTCACTACTCACTGGAGATAACCAGCTTCCCTAATCTACACCAATATTTCTTTATAGTTCTCTCTCCAAAATTAGTGTATATAGTCAAGATATACTTTGTTTAGCTAAAATCTCCAAATAATAGAGGCTGCAGCCAAGATAACATGACTGTGAAGATCCCAGCTCAAAACAAAAGCTATATCCATAGAACACAAATAACAGCCACACCATCAAGACTGATGCTATCTGTAAAATTATATATCTGTCATATTATATATTTACAAATAACATATAAAATAATACATGATAGACACACACATGCATGCAATAGAAAGATATATAGGCTTTGAATTACAGCTAAAAGTTTGGGTAGTTACATGAGGTTAAAAATGACCCCATGATCTAATTCAGTAATTAGACAGGTGCTGGGAACCTGATCTAAGGTAAATCGGGGGAGAGGCCAGTAGGTTGGGGGTCTAGTGGGGGAACCTGGGGAACTGGGGGGGGCACCGGGGTCTATAGAGGGGGTTGTCAGGATCAGAGAGGTGCTCCAATCCTGCCAACCCTAGCCCCCATCCCCCAGAATACCACCGAACAACCCTCAACCCCACAAACTCTTCCCGGGGCCAGTTTTATCAATGTTCATTGGTCCTTGGAGCCTGAATGAAGTAAGTTGGGGTGGATGGAAGAGTCAGGCAGATTGTGAGGATGACAGTTTTGCAGGATAGGGGATTGGCAGGATCAGGGGGGTTCCCCTCCCCCTACCAAGGGCTATTTTTAGCTCACTAACCTTCCCATCCCCAGACAAACAACAGCCCCAAGCAAACCAAGGCCCACCCCAATCCCATCCACCCCTCCCTGCCCCGACTTACTTCAATCGGTTCCCAACACCAGCAAACACTGGTAAAACTAGCATTGAAAGTGGCTTGTAGAATATAGGGCTTGGTAGGCTCAGGGTGGGGGTGGGCGCTGGCTGCTCCACAAGGGGAATTGGTAGGAAAAGTGGAGCCTTGGGGCTGGTGCCAGCAGCTGCACTTTTCCAGCCCCATGACTACACTGAGAATGCTTACAGAAGTTTAGTTAAATCAGTTAACTTATACCTAATCTTTGTACGCCTCTGAGGTATAGATAAATTAGATTGAGTCAGTCTTTTTTTTTTTTTTTTAACTGAACTAACTTTCCTGGAACTGCTGCACAGTTCACACTTAATCTAACTAAGGATCTAAGTGTAAGGTCTGCACTTGGGCAAACTAAATTAGATTGGATGGCCATTTTAACACAATCTAATCTCCCCTTAACCTCCCTGAACATCTGTACATACCCATAATTATATGGGGGGGTGCATATACATGCATTTGCATGTGTGTACACACTCGTGTGTGCATGTGTATGGCTTATATTTGAAAAGGTTCAAAACTAAAAAAAATGTATATTTCAACGGGGCAAGAAAAAGTGTGTGAAAAAAGAAAGAACATCACAGGAGAAATACCATGCAATTTGCCCCAACTCATTTGTGCATAAAATAATCCTGTAACTCTTAATTGTCTATATATTGCAGCTCTAGACTATTTGTGGAGAGCTTGTATCAGGTTTGGTTGAAAATTTCACAGACCAAAAGAGACGGAGAAAAATTCTGAACAAAATACTGATGTGTAGTCAGTTAAAGGCTGATACCAAATGTATCTTAGCTTCAAATTAAATGTTTCTCCTAGCTCTAAACAATGTTTTATGCACCCAAGCCATATATAATCCAGTCCACTAAAAAGTGATTAAGAATGATGTTTATAACAAAAATAATTATTTTAAATTAAAAATATTTCATTGCCCTTAAGATAATAGAAAAAAAATTACTAGGCAAAAGATACATCTCCACAGCCAACAGCAAATGTAATAAAGTATAGTATTAACCTAATGTACAGAAAATCCAAAGGTCTTATTTATATAGGCAATGTTATCAAGTCTAAACAAGCTAAATACATAGCTTTATTACTCAGGTTAATGCACAGTCAAAAAAAAGCAAAGAGTTTACAAAATTTTCAAACAGAAGTTTATATTTTCCATTTGCAAAATGGAGGTTCATTTCTCCACTCCCATCTCTCCAAAAAATACTATGCATTTTTCACACACTGTACATTCACTCAGATAATGGCAAAAATACTTGGGTGGAATTAGTGTGGTGGCAGCCATAATGGTCCAGTAAATGTACAAGAGACAAACATTTTTTATATATCTTTTACTGGACCAACTATATGGTTGGGAGAAAGGTTTATCAAAATGTAGGCCACGCACTTTCCTTCTCCAACATCTTGTTCCAGCAAAAGATAACACAAAAAACTCTCATCTGCCCAAAATAGTTTGGCCATCCCAATCCTGCTACAGTCATATCTATGCACAGACACATTTGACCCTAACAGATCTGACAATGGCATGGGGGCCTAATATTACTGCTTTTAAGCATTTTCCATTAAATAACTAGTCACAGGCAATTCTTGCAATATACGAAATGAATTCTAACCTTTAGATCAATAATAGCAACAAATCATTTTCATAGACTTTTTGACAGTTTAGTCATCAAAAGCTTAAGTACTCAGAAACAAAAAGACTATATAGGCAACCCAATAGGGAAGTTTTTCTTTTCCTGAAATTCTGAAAATAATTTAATATAGCAAGTTTTTGTTCTGTTTTGTTTATCTTGCACACTAGATTCTCAAAACAAGGGGTAGGGGAGGGGGGGTTTAATTAGAGTGGCTCCATGACAGCCGGTTTAATTAAAACACCATAGTCTCACATGTATTCAGCAACCTGCATTTTAAAGCAGCTACAGGGGCACTTTAACCAAAACTCATTCAACAAGTTTTAGTTAAAACACCTCCACTGCCATTTTGAACAGGACGCTGACTACACATGACACTGTATCACACAGAAGTGTTCCAATTAGAACACTCAAGCAGACTTGACTGAGTCAGAGCATGTGTATGGACACCCAAGAAAGTGCTGTTCTGGAAATACTGTGAAGCTGCTGTATGGAGTCTCACCTCTTTTTTCTGTCCTATAACAACAATAGTAAAATGACTGAATTTTGTTTTTATTTTTCTTATAAAAATGATGCATATTTCTGAATCATGACCAAATCATAATTTTAAATGGGGCAACTTCAGGATTTGAAAATATGCATTGCAAGAATATGAAGCACTAACTTTCCTTTGAGTATCTCCAACAGGGTTGATAAAACACATTCAAGGGGAGGTTATACAAGTGTAAAATTTCAAGTGTCACTGATTTTTTGTTTGTTTTAAGAAGATAATCAATATTAGACAAACTAAGTTTTGAAACTTTCCACTGAAGTAATATTCTGCTGTTCTCAGGCCTTATTAAGGTTTTAATAATCCATCTGTTCAAATAAGAAGAAATATGCTAATGGATTTGGGCTAAATCTACTTACCATATATTTTAAACGTTTTGGGGATTTAAGTTAAAGAGTAAACATTTGCAATAGATCGATAGATAGATATTTCATCTATAAAGTGAAAATGTATACATGCATATTTAATAGTGATCTAAGAATTCTATTTTGCCTAAAACTATAGTTTCACCACAACTATATTGCTCTAATTAGATGTAAAAAAATGCAAATTTCCAGGCACCTCTTTTTTTCCATTCCAGTTGGTCATCTCCAAAATGCTAGCTTCTATGAAGGAATTAGTTTAGCTATAGCCTAAATATTTGAGTCCACAACATCACATTATCAAAAAGTTTGTCTATTTATATATAAAACCAAGAAATTAAGCTTAAAATAAATATTCAAATTATGATGACTGCAGTTAATTTTTGGATATTATATCCAGCATAGAACAATGGGATGCCTGTATTAAAATGACTTCCTTCTTGCCATCAGCTTGATACAGAACTCTGCTAAATTGCAACTTTCTGATTAACCATATGCTGTTTGGTGAAAATCAATTATTTATCTTCAACAAAAGATCCCCCAAGTTCAATAGAATCTTGCTTTGTGCCTTCCAAAGAAGAAAACAAAACAGTGTGGGTTGGGAAAGTGTTAACCTGCCTAACTTTACTATTACAGTTTTGTAAGTTTGAGATTTCTGACTCAACTAAATATGCAAGCATTGGTACTGTCCTGCTAGTAATTATATATTTTATACACACTTTTTCATTTTAAAACAAATCCCCTCAGTCATGATTCTGGCATTATCTTAGATTAAAACTAGTGGAGAAAATTAAATAAAGAGCTAATTAATTTGTTTGTATCTGTATACTTTCTCCATTTAGCTCAGATTACCTTGACAATGAAAAAATTAAAAGTATTACACTTCTATTTACAATCAGTTTCATTTTATATACATATATTTTTTCCAAACAATAAAGACAGATATTGCAGTCCAAACCAAAATATTTTTCATCTAAATTCAAATGCAATCATGAAAAAAAAATTAGCCAAACATCAGTTATGACTTCAGCCAAATTAGAGGTTTACAAGTAATGGAGAGTCTCCTTAGTTTATCCATCGGACCCTTAACTCTCCAGTCTTCCCAGAGGACTAGGAAAGCCTTCTAATTTATCTTGATGCATTAAAAAAGTGTTTACACAAGCCCAAGATACATTAAAACATAAAGAACAACCTAATACAAAGAAACTAGAACTGTTTTAAATCCCCAACTAGACCAGCAATAATAGTGGAAGCTAGATTTAAGATAAAATAGCATTTCTAAGAGAGTGCTGCTCTCTGGAAAAAAAGGTAGATGGCAATAAAATAATTCATGGACAGAAGAGTACTGCATTAAATTTTGAATAACTACAATACCTTCAAGCAAAGCTAGTGACATACTTCTTCAAAACCCGATTTTCTGCAATAAAGACTGGATCTCTCAAACCAGGTTTAGAACATCATATTTTGCCCTACCCCTCTACTTGCAATCAAGAGGTCAAGAAAATAAATCCTCTTACTCACAGTGGGGCAACTCCTCTGAGTAAGATAAATTAACTGTTATGTAAATGGTCCACTGAAGAGATACAAGGCCACACAGCCATTTTTACCAAAAGCTAGGAACAACAGCTACACAAATCTTCACCATTGGAGAAAGAACTGGAATTCTCACTATTTGCCTCAAATAGCAGCACTATCTTAGAAAGGAAATGAAAGGAAATGAAGACCAGATCTGATTTTTCTAAGTGTCAGAGCAGTACAGGAACCAATGTGTAAGAAATCCTGAGAGACATCTTTATTTGCTGAACAAGTCTGAAAGTGTTGAGGATAAATAAAATAGGACAAGCCCCTCTTAGAACTAAAGCATCCAACGAAGAAAGGATGTTTGGGGTGGAAAGGAGAGGGTCAAGAGGAACATTGTGACATTTACTAATGGCACATAGCATGAACAGCTATTGCAAAAAAAGAAAGAGCTTAAAACATGGGTGGAAAAAGAGAATAAAAAGGCTGCATGTACTCAGATTTAGCTATAAACAGAGGCCTGTAATCCTTCTCCACTGTCTCCTCCTCAAATCCTACCTTTGTATCTGGTTTGGTCCCTCACACACACACTGCTATTCTGTTATTAATGACTCCCTGCTTTACCAGCTGTGTCTGCTAGCCGGTCTTGGAGCATCATCTTTTATCCGAATGCCCAGACACAAATTGCATAAAGCCCTAAGTGAAAAATAGCTCCACTTTTCCAACTTGCTGCAGTGTATTTTTTTCTTTCAGTAGCTGATGAAAGGGAAATAAAAAGTCTCCCAAATTCTATGATGCATCTAACTAACTAAGCTAAGAACACACTTTTAATTATATTTACAGAGAGGCCTCAATGCAAAGGCAATCAGCAGTGGTTTCATTTAATGTGGCAACTACCTGATAAAATAATTTCATATATAGTCAAGAAATTGAAATCAAAAGAAACAACTGGAGAGCTTTTCTTTCAAAACTACCTGCTTCAATAGTTCTCCTAACTTAATAGCATATTGTTAATTGAAGACCTGGTTCATTTTCCCTGCTACACTGATAGCCATGGAACTATTCTTAAGGAAAGGACTAGACAGGGGAGGGGAGGAAAGTGCTTTAGTGACTGCTGGAAGCCATGCTGGAGGGGGGAAAATGAGTGGCTTTTACTCAACAAGAACTACCACAGATTATAACTAGCAAGCTCATGACACTTCAGAGATGCAAAGAATCCTTTAAAATATTTGTTCCTGTTCTATTCTGTATAAAGTTTAATTTTCTCTTACCTAGGAGGTGATGTCAAATCTCAACTTTTTTTTTTTTTATTTCATTCTAGGTTCTATTTTATACCTATTTCATGCACATGTAAACAGGTTTTTAACTCGAGGAGAAACTGTCTGAAGTATGCTAGACAATAAAAATACATTAAATAAAAAACAAAACCAAATTGGTTAATAAACGTGTTACTCAGCAGCCAGACTCAGCACTGCCCTTGGCCTATTCAGTGTACAAAAGGTCACTTTTGGAATATATAATCAATTGCTTCTCAGTTGGTTGACAGCATGAAGGGCACCTACTCCCAAGCAATTAATTAAAGCCTATTTTAATAAGAGGGACTACTTCAAAGCTTCAAAAGTCACCAACTGTTATCTTTACCACGGTTACTGCCAACTGCTGGTTCCAAACAAGGTCATCTTTCTCTATCAAGCCATAATCCTATTCAGCTCCAGTCATCATTTCTTAGAAAGCCACCAAACAATAGCCCCACCAATACCATTCAGAAGGATCTTAACGAAATGAGCAATCATCTTAGTTGCACATCATTAACAACATATGCTGGTACAACCACACTGGCCTAAAAGGCAGTGACCCCCCCCCCCCAAAAAAAAAGAAAAGAAAAAGAAAAGAAAACCTAGTTATTCTCCCCAAACACATTGTGACAATTTTGGTTTCAACTAGTCACCCACACCGATTAATTTCTCACAGTTCTCAGTCCAGCTACATCAAAACTATGGTAAACCTGCCTTTGATGCAAAAGACCAGGGAGCATTTCAAAGGGCCACTCCTCTAAATTCTCTCTCTCAAGGCTGTTCCAGAGCATCTACCAGTTCAGCAGAGCCATAGGGCAACTAAGGGTGCCCTAGACCCTTGCTTTCCTATATAAAGAAAACAAGACAAGAAGAATATTTCTGAATAGATCCCCAGTATAGAAAGGGGAGGGAAAGAAAGGTAGGAGAAGGACTGGCTGAAGGCCAATAGTAAAATATAAAGATTTCCTCGTCATTTCATTGTGTAGCTAGGGCACATGGCACAGGAAACAGAGAAGAGAAAGAAAAGGGAGGATTGAAGGTCACTTGAGAAAACATTTGGCAGCTACTCCAGTCACTAATGCAATCACCCTTCTCTGCTATGTATTTACTAAAAGAGGACAGGCACACAAATTCCATACATCGTATTAAAAAATTACACATTACTTTCTAATTCAGGTCTCGGTAATATTAGATCATAGAAACCTTATGTTGCAGCCATTATGGTTTTCTTTCCTCCTCATTTCTCTGAAGGATATGGCACATTAGAACCCACCTACAAGTTTTTCTGATTCCAAATTACTCTTCTGGTTTGCTCTTAAAGCAGATTCAGATTTAATTAATATATTTTGATAAAAAAGATTACATTTTAATAAGCTTTTCAGTAAGAGTCTGTCTGGACTTCCGGGTACAGACTACCAGGTACAAATGGCCCTAAACATAAGCCTGAATTAGTAAGAATGAGAGTGTGCTTCATTTTATTTTGACGTACTACTATTCTGGCAAATTCCCCATCATTGGAGAAAGTCCATGTAAAGGGAGTGTCTACATGTTGCCATATGGAGATCATGATATGGCGCCATGCTTTAGTATGTCTTTTTGGAAGCAATCAAGCACGGCACAGTACAGGTTGTTACTGCGCTGTGTATGCAGTGCATGGTTAAATATTTCTGCTACATTGCCGTAGCAGCACACTATATAACCGGGGAGCGCACCACTACAGCAAGTACCTGACAATTATGTGTAGACCCACGTGATCATTACGTCACCACAGAGCACGATACAGCGACATAGCACATGGCTGTGTCACCATAGGGCAAAGTGTAGATGCGCTCAGGGTGTAATTAATACTATACTGTCGTAACACGTTTGTGATGGACAGAAATATGGCTTCTGTCTGTTTGTGTATGATGCCAGAGAGTTCAATCAAAGCAATTTTTTAATGACACAAATGACAGTTCTGGAGGAAATGAGAAAAAAATCTGTCCATATTGGAACAACTTCTACCTGGGTTTCAGGCAGTTGCAAATGGTGTACTCTTTCCCAAATTCATTGCAGGATCAAAGGAAAATACATCAAACATTACAGGACCTCAGGCCTACAAGTGGAGTATTGAGTGACCAGTCAGAGACAGCCCACAGAGTGTCAATAAGAGCTAATGGGCCAAGGAAGAAACATACCAAGGCCAGAAAGGCAAGCAGGAGAGCCTGCTTTCCCCTTGCTAGGACTAAGGGTTACTAGGTTTGAGGAGAACTCACAAAAGCAGCAAGAAAAGATTAAAAGTTTACATAAAACTAATGGGTAATGGCAATTTATTGCTTTTTACCTTTGTACTACACATTTTAGGTTTTGAAGAAATTCAGTATTTATTTATATATTTATTTGTTTGTTTTTAAAATGATGTATTGGAATAGTTTTAAACAGTCCTTTCTTTGCTCTAGAATGAAAGAACTTATAGGTGGACCAGCTGCATGTACAAAACAGAGAAACAAGGAGCTGCAGATGCAGAGAACCAATTTTAGAGAATTTGGACTGTATACTTCTACCCAGAGTGCAGTGCCGGAAGCCAGGCTTATCACTTTATGGGTGCATTTGAAAAGGACTAAGAAAAAGTGTAAACTCAGTTCATTTTGTAATCCTGATGCCGTTGAAGATATTTTATAAACATCCCACCTCTGATTACTCTGCACGACAGTGACCTTCAAAACCCTGTGAAGTTCTGAAATGAGGATTTCAGCATTCTGTTCTAAGAAGAAATCAGCACCTGCCTCCATTGTGGAGGTTAATTTGTAATAGAATTTAGACTCACATACAGTAAGTATAAAGTGTTTCAAAAATGTATATATAGAGTGGGTTTTCTCTGACCTGCTTATTCTCATAAAAGTTTCAACAAGAAAGCCAAAAAAACCAAACCACAACAACAAAAATCCAGCTGTGTGAAGTATTTTCAGTTGCAAGAACAAGCTGGAAAGTATTTCTGCTAGTGCTGAAGGGCAAAAATCTGTAATAATTTTTGCCTCCAAGATAACGAGAAGAGGCATTAATAGGACAACCTTCCCTGTAACAAACTTGCATTACTGGCATAGCAAACACGCATATGCAGAAAGTCTAACTAAAGCAGTTAAAATAGCAAAAAACTAACTTTTTTCTCTCTCGCCAACTTAAGGTTACCTTGTACCTAACAGTCTGTCTAAAATAAAGATACAGGACCAAATGTAATTTGGTCCAACAAATAGTATCATCCCATAAAATTCTAGTGGAGTTATGACCTTCTTATAAGGTAGTTATTAAACATCTAATTAATAGTATTAGGCCATTATATTTTAAATAGATATATTTAAGATCTCAAACAATTCATACAGTTTTGCAAGCTTACTGCAGATGGATTTTCAGCAAGTGCAATTTACAAATGCTCTCAGTCACAGAAAAAAAACCAAGCAGCATGACTTGAATAAAAAATAGAATGGTTATATAGTTTCATACTTCAAAGATAAATATTCCAAGTATTTCCTCAACCAAATCCTAGAAAACTGGTATAAATCAATGTTTCCTTGAAAAAAAAAATCAAAGGCCAATTAAGGATGGATGTTAGACTACAATCTATGTGATAAAAAAGCATGCTGAGCTGAGCTGAAGCCTTATTAAATTTTAACACAGTCACGATCACGATGTTTCCATCCTGACCAAACAATGGTAAAAAAAAAAATTCTGTATCCCATTATTTATGCAAGTGAGATCAGGTTTTATAGGCCTACTGGAGATTAAAGTGCAGCAGTATCTGACCAAAGTCAAATTAATGCCTTAGTAAAAATGCTCATAAAACAAAGACACTTTTAGAATCTTTGTCAAACATTGTATTTCATGTCATTAGAAATAAAAAGTAACTCTCTAACACACTCGGATTGCTTGGCTAGTACTTCATGGGTTAAAACAGTATTATTACTCTTCTTTGATATGCTGATCAATTTCCCCACTGAGTAAAGATGCTCATAAATATTAACTGTATCACATTTGCATGCGTCACCCACAGGCACAATTTTTCCTGTTAAAAATGGGAACAGAACCCTTATAATTTCCTCACATGTCACTTTTTGATCACAAGGCATAAAGTGACCATGAAAATTATTTGAGAAAGTATGGTGTGTCAGGCAGACAGCCAACTTCAAAATAGTGCACTGTTAACTATGGTATACCCGTTTGGTTTGGGCACATGCCCAAAATGCCAGAGTAGACATTTCAAAAACCTAAAAGGTTAGGATCACACTCAAAAGCATTTTAAATGAGTAACTTTTTCCAGAGAATTGAGAAGGATTTACAATTATTATGGATTTCACAGTAGGAGTATGAAACTGAGCTAACAATCAACCCCTTATAGAGACATCAACTCATTTTTAGCAGCTAGAATATATAAATGCATATATGAACTAGAATTGTTTGTCTTTTATGTATGCTCTTAATCAGGCCATTTTATTCATATTCAGGATGTTTATCTGTATTATTTTCCACTGTCTTTAACTGTTCAGATAAGGTGGTATTCAAGTCAGCTTTTCCTGAGTTGCCATCATTTGAATGAAAATAAACCATTAATGTGCTCAAATTTTGCAGCTTAAAATATGCACTCACATTTTCAGGAATACCGTCATCTTAAAAAACAAACAAACGGAAAAAACCCACAACCATTAATTTGGGAAAATGTTTTACGTTTTTGTTACAAGTAACTCCTAACAGGATGCGTGATTATCAGAAACTGGGGGAGGGGGGAAATTCATACTTTGAAAGATCTGTATTGCATATCGGTGGGTCAAATCCCCCATTTATCATAGCTTAAGTGAAGTCAGCGGAGCGCTGGTAATCCAAATATGCAGCCCAGCATTTCTCTTGTCAAGAACTCAGCCCCAAGCCTGCAAAACATCCCAGCGCCTTGACAAAGTATGTTTCTGCAGAGCGCTCACTTAAGCTATCGGTTTGTGTGCGTCTTTCCCACAGAAAAAAAAGGTAAGACAAAAAAAGCCAACAGAGACATTTCACCTCGCCCCCATAAATAAATAAATAAGTAAATTCACAAACAGGTGGCAAAGGGAAAAAACTGTAATAATACAGGGACACTTGTAGCTGAAACTGCTTTAATCTGCTTGGGTGCCACTGACCCTACTTTGAGTTGGTGTCCCTTCAACGAGAGCTGAAGGTCCTCTGCGCCCGTAAAACTGTAACTCTGCCGTTTTCTCTGCCCGGCCACTGACCTTTAAATGTCACATTTCACCGCCATCACAAAGCAAGGCAAGAAGTTGCCCGAGGAAACAGCAGCTCTTTGAGAAACTTCAGGGCAGGCTTTCTTTTTCTTTTATCTGATCTTGATCAAATCCAAATCACTTCCAGAGCCCAACAGTCAAGTCCCAAAACTTGAATGAGCAAAATCACAGCACCTTTGTGATTCTCTTGGGTGGGCAAAACCACAGAACCCGAGAACACGAGGGCTGGGAGGGGCTTCAGGACGCCGTCTCCCTGCCCCAGGTAGGAGCATCCCCAACTCGATCAACCCTCAAGCCTGTGTGGCTCTGCCACCTGGCAAGTATCTTCCCTCCTCGAGCTGCGGGTCCGGAGTGCCCAGGTCCAGGCAGGCAGGCTGTGTGCCAGCGCCAGGCCCGGAGGCCTCGGGGTTCAGGTGCCCCCTGCCTCACGCGACCGCGACCCGGCCCGATGGGGCCCGAGCCGCCCGGGGGGCGCGATGAATGGGCCGGGGAAGAGCGGGGCGAACCTGGCAGCGTCACAATGGCAGCGTTCGGAGCCGGGCGCTCTCCGCCAATCCGGCCGCCCCGACCCCTCCCGCGTCTTACTCGTGTGCGGGCAAGAGCCCCCGGGATCTGCCCGGGCCCCGCCCCCCACGACACCCGGCGCCAAGCCACCTGCTGGCCCGCACTCTCCCTTCGCTGCAGCGCGGCGGGGGCTACGCGGGGCCCCCGCAGGGCAGCCCCGGCTCCCGCGCCTTCCGGGCGGGGCAGCCGCCTGGCAGCTCGGCGGGGAGATGTGCCCACCGGGGCCCCGGCGCGGAGGAGCCGCGGGCAGGCACTCACCCAGGCTGCCGGCGAACCCGTCCATCTTGCGTCGGGGCGAGCGGGCGCTGCAGCCCGCGGGAGCAGGGGCATGCGCCCGCGGAGCGGCGGCGAGGGGCGCGGGCTGTGCTGCGGGTGGCCCGGGCTCCGCTCCGCTCCGCTGCGGCTGCTGCTGAGGCTGCTGCTGCTGCTGCTGCTGCCCAGTCACAGCTCGGCGACCCCGGCGCCGGCTCCTCCTGCCGCTGTCGGGACCGCCCAGAGCGCCCAGTGCTTTCGTGCTTCCGACTCCGCCCGCCTTGGCAGCTCCGGCTTCCCCTGCAGGCCCTCCGCGGAGCCCGCGGGGCTGGTGCCGGGGGCCCCGCTCGGCCCTGGGCCTGGGGGGCTGCCCCGCCCACCTGCCCCTCCCCCGGCCTGGCCCCGCTTCCCTTGCCCTGACTCCGCGATCTGTTCTGGGCGCCCCCCTTGCCCTCTAGTGCTTGCTCCTGTGGGACCCCCCCCCCCCCGCGCTTTCCTGCCTGCTCCCTGCTCAGCCTTCCAGCCCAGCCCCACTTTCCCCCCCTCCTGTTCCCTGGGGGTCTGTCCCGGTTTTATTTGGTTGTTTCTTGGGTTCCCCCCACCATTTGAAGTATCGTCAGGGTGGGAGGCAGACAAGGTTCCTTGGGTAGATGCGATCTCTTTGATTAGATCAACTAAATAGTTGGAAAAATTGTTCTTTGCAAGCTTTCGGGCACCAGCGCCCTTCTTCAGGCCAGGAATGCCTCCTGAGGCAGGGGGGCAGCAGCAAGAGGGGACCACCCACAAGCAGCCGCAGTGATGTGTCGGGAGGTGGGTGGCAAGCAGACCACCACCCACAGACACCACTGGCAGCATCAGCATCAAGGGGGGGCGGCCAATCTCGGGGGGGCATGTGCACCCGCATGCACCCACTATGCATCGCCAGTGCTTCAGGCAGAGGGTGAGTCTGTGGGGGAGGGATATAGGTTGTAGCCGTGATGGTCTAAGGAGGCAAGCAGGTAAGGTTCTTTGGGTAAATCCAATATCTTTTATTAGACCAATTTAAATAGTTGGGAAAAACAGTGGTGGAGGGAGGAAGTATCTCTTTATGGAGATACTTAGATTATATGGAGTATCCACAGCAGCAATTGTCAGCCAAGATGGCAGGGCACCCAGGGGTGCAGTCAGATCATTTGAAGGGTGCTGAGGGGTGTAAGGAGATGAGTGGTCTCCTGCCTCTGTACCACATCCGACTGCTTATTATTATGCATATTTATGTTCGTTTATTTTACTTTGCCAGGTCTTCCATTGTAAGTGTCTTCACACACTGGGCACTGCAGCAGGTGTCACGCTGCAGTCACAGGTGCCTGAACCAGTGGTATGGCCCCACTTCATTAGTTCTTTGGCACGTCCAACTCTGGTACATAAGTGATTGAGATGTTGCCACCTTTGCCAGGGTTTGTTAGCCCCCTGTGGTAAGGACTCGCCTGCTGGAATGTCCATTTTTTCGCTGTCAGGTATTTTCTTCAGCCTCTTGTTCCACATCTGGAATGGTGTCTCCTTGGGTGTGGCATCCAGAGGTTGGGTGCTGGTGAGGAAGCTCGTGCGTGACTTCAGTCATTTGTGTGCTGCAGGATGGTCATACAGTGGGTGTCTCAAATCTTCAGTTTGTCTCGATCGTTCTGTCCTGCTGGCCACTGCTCTTCTGATGTCAGGCAAAGCGATGCCAGGCAATAGGTACACACTGTTCAGGCCAGTAGGCTTCAGGCAACCTGTGATCCATCAGCAGCTATCATTCAGAATGGGGTCAAAGCACTTAGCACATATGGATCTCTCCCATACTGGGCTTGCATACTCAGCAGAAGAGAAGCTGAGAGCCAGAGCAGTGGTTTGTATGGTTGAGGGGCTAGCTCTCCATTGCAAGTTGGTGAGCTTGAATACAATGTTTTTACAAGTGCTCACCTTTGCTTTTTTCTTCCTGCTGTGCCCTTTGTATGGACGGTTCAATGGAGGGTGACTCCAAGGTAAACTGGAGATAAGTGAAGGGGAAGGAGGTAGGCAGACAAACTAACCTGGTAAGCCAGGTTGAGGTTTGTCCCTGCCTGAACAATCCCCCCACTCCCTATCGCCTTGCTCCTGTGTAAGGAGGTAAGCACTGTAATATAGACATTTGATTTTGAAATGGAGTGCCACTCAATTCACAGAAGTTTTGGAAGGGGCCTCAAGTCCCCGTGAGGTGTGACCTTGAGTCCAAAAAAGTGGAGAAACACTAATCCACAAGGTGGTGGTGGTGGTGGTGATGGTGGTAGTGGTGGGGGTTCAGTATTTCAAGCTTTATTCAAGCTTTCAGATTCCCATGGTGACTTTTTGCCTCCTAAAAACACTGCAGTGCTAGAGTTCAGCCTCTTGAGGGTCCATGAGCTACCAGGGAGAGTATGTGTTAGGCACTCTACAAAGTGCTGACCATGTGGTCCAGTTCAGACAATGCTGTTGAAGAAACTGAAACACAAACACCCCTAGGGGAACATCATTTTTGTATGATAACAATTATGTTTTCTTTTTCCATTTGTCTATTTAAACATGGTCTCTGTATTTCTGGGAAATTGTGAGGCTGCTTAAAGGTAAATTAAAGGAACTGTAAGTAGAAAAACTGGTTCTAAGATTCTTATATGCATGGCCCTTTCCGCCACTTAACCCAACACAGGCATGCAGCACAGTTTCCTAAGACTCCCTCAGGTAGGGGCAGCATATAAACAGCCTCTGCAGTGGCCTAATTTCACCCTTGAGAATGTTATTTACCTTCCTTCAAGTACTTTTTCTTAATGTTATTACATTCCAGGTCCAATAATCAAAAATCAATTTGCTAAATTGAATAGAAATGCTGGTATTTCACAAATGGAAGAAGACACAATACGCTACTGATGTGGTCAGCAGACTGCTTTGAGTGATTTGGTCACTTTTGTGATGGTTGTGTCCTATTTGAATAACAAACCAGAAATTTTGTTTCTTAGAATCATAATATTAATTCTATGCTTCAACTAATATTATAACTGTGCATGGGAGACCTCTCCTACATCCAAGAGCACCAGGCTTCATGCAGTCCCTTCATCTGCCCTGCAATGCAGATTTGGAGAACAAGGTGAAGCTCCCTTTGGAACACAGACAAGATTTCTATTCTACATATATTCGTAATCCAATTTTATCACTGTAGTACCTGTGGCTCTTTCAGTAGCACATTAAGCAGAACAACTGACACCTGTCAGATGTTCAATTTCTCAGGAGAAAGAAATGTATATACAGTGTTGTGTCTTGTTTTGACAGGAATGTATTTTCTTTAAATGTTTGTGCTGCTGCATGTTTATGCTAGAGAAAGCAATTTTAAATGACTGCAACTTTGTATTTGGAACAAAAGCTGATGGAGTTGGTAATAGTCCCTAATTACTGTGCAAATAAATTCTGCAGTCTCAAATCAATCCCCAAAAGAGCCTATACAAACGTGCTTTCCCCTTACTGTATATATATACATTCTATTGCACCATAACGTAGGCAAATCTAGTATTTTAAAAAGGGGGGGACAGCATATACAACCCATGTTTGCTTTAGCTTGGAGAAAGAATGAGGCACAGCTGAAGGCACATGGAGGAGCTGAGGCACAGCTGAAGCCCCCAGGCTGGCACATTGGGTGGGGGGAATGGGGAAAGATGGCAAGGAACAGGCACAGGAAAGGGGATCATCTGCTTTTGCTCTTCCCTGGTGAGCCTGATATTCCACACTGCTGCTCCCCCTAATGCCTGGTGAGACTGAGCCAGGAATGGCCCTGAGGTTCCTCCCAGGCCTCAGGTCAGCCAGGGACAGCAACAGCAGTGGATGAGTCCTGCAGGCAGGTCCCCTCCCACCCTTCCTGCACCTGCTTCCAGGAGCTCCATCTGCAGGGAGAGGCTGCAGAGGGTGCTGGGTTGGGCTAAGGGGTGGCTGCCGGCACACCACCAAATGCTCTCCCCTGTCCCACTGAATCCACCCCTACAGCAGAGGGACAAGGTTGTTCAACACAGTCTTCATCCCATATAGTAGGCAATCTCTGAGGAAATCCCAGCTCTATTTTATTGAAGAGACCTATTTTATTGAGTAGTCGAACAAAAGCCAAAATAAAGAGTGGGAGACGGGCCTGATTTGCTTGTGGTAGCACATAGTAAAGTCTCTCGGGGTAGTGGCAGTGTATGGGGTAGCAGCGGCAGCTATTCTTTCCCTCTCCTGGCACATGTTACAGCAAACACATCATAGCATTCTGTACCAGGTGGAATTCCCTCAGGCCTATTGACATTATGGCCAGATCTAAATATTGTACTGCTTTAGTCCAAATAAAAAGTAACTACGATGTTTACAGTTGAAGCCCAGGTTAATTTTTGCCAGGATGGGGTAGAGTCTTTTGGTTGTTATCCTGAAGAATTACTGTCAGCAAATAAACCAGGAGCACTTCTACAAAAAGTGAGCATGTACCTTCAATCAAAAGAGACCATGCTATAGCTGTAAATTTATGATGCAGCATTCCTCTACCTATTAGCATCAGCTTTGTCATACCTTCAACAACTGTTCTTCATCCATGAGCAAATCCTGTTTAAGTACTAGGCCATTTTCATAGGTTGTGTGCTTGTATGCAGAAAAGCAGGGTTGTTAAGTTTATTTGGCCCCATGGACTTGGACTGTGGGATTCCTTGTGAGCCAGATGTGAACCCACCTCCAGAAGTGGGGCAAACAGCATCAGCATTAACCCTTTGGCTGCCCAAGCTTTTGTCTTGGCTCAGGCAGCTCTAGAGGTTAATACTACCACTGCCTGCCCTTATGCTGATGAAACAAGCCACTGTTAAGATCCCTATCCAGAATTTCAACATCAGAGCAAGCAACATTACCTTTAGTGACACCTGTATCACCTCAGGGATCCATGAAGATTACCACCGTTATTCCTGCTGCAGAAATCCCAGCAAGCTGTGGGCATTTGCCCCCAGGCTGGCCAGGTCATCTTACCAGTTCAGCCAATAGTTGCATTTACATGTTGAATAAGTCTGGAGAGAGCTGTTTTTTGAGGAACTCTCCAAGTTGGGAATGTTCTTATGGAGGTGCAGTTTCCCACTTTCAGGTTGTATTCCTCCAGAAATAACTTATTTTAGGTCACCCGCTTGGCTCCTACTACCTGTCTGAAGTGAGACAACACTATCTCATGATCTACTGTATCAAAAAGTTTTCAGCTGTCCAAGAGGCCCATCATCTATGGGCAGAAGAAAATCATCTATCATTGTTACTAAAACTCTTTCTGCCTTGTGTCCTTATTTGAACCTCGATGTTGCTGAAGCTAGCATATTAACTTCAATTAGCTGTGTTTGTAGTTGGCTTTTGGCTAGTTTCTCTCAGGAATAAAAGTGTCAATACTGAGATGGAGAACGGCTGGAAGGCAATAATATAGAACTGTTGCTAAGAAATTTCCTTTCCTCGCAGCATACAGCAATTGGGTGAATTTGAACTACGTTGTAGAGAGGGGCAGGTTTGACCTCAGATATGATGCTCAAGAGAGCTGTTGGGGGTGTCGCAGAGCTCTCAGGTGCCCTGCAACTGAAAGCAGAAATAGCTCAGGAGAGACCCCTAGTGGCAGGAAGGGAGAAGCGCAACCGGGGAAAACCTAGAGCCAGGAAGGGGCGGAGCTTAGCCCTTCTAAGCCCTGGCAGAAGGCCAGGAGGGCAGTTCCCTTCTGGCAGCTGGAGAAGCAGGAGCTTTTCAGTGAAGCTGAGCTGAGCATACCGACCAACTGACTGATTGAGTAGCTGCATCATGTTGCAGGGTAGAAAGAACCCTGGCTGGGAGGCTTGGCAGGAGAGACAGGTGGGACTGGATTGTATGTTTTAGCCGGCGGGCTTGTTGTTGTGTTACAGCCGATTGGCTTATGGTTCTGTTTAGTTATGGTTAACCGGGTGAGGCTACAAGGGGTTGGAGGAGGCCTCATGGGAGCCCCACGATAGC
The DNA here is from genome assembly GCF_001723895.1 of Crocodylus porosus. Classification (NCBI taxonomy): domain Eukaryota; kingdom Metazoa; phylum Chordata; order Crocodylia; family Crocodylidae; genus Crocodylus; species Crocodylus porosus. Next base: position 58,465,396 of record NW_017728943.1, read on the forward strand.
GGGGGTCTCCTGGCCCCGAAGGGGGCACAGCTTTGTGTAGGGGCACATTGGCTCAGTTAGGCTGCCCCGAGCGAGGGGGCAGCCAGGAGCCCCGGAGTAAAAAAAGGGCAGTGAGGAGCCTGGAGTCAGGAGGATGAGACACCCCGGAGCTGAAGGGGGCAGCAAGGAGCCTCAGAGCCAGGGGGCAGCAAGAAGCCCTAAGGTAGGGGGCGGCAAGGAGCCCGAGAGTGAAGAAAGGCAGCAAGGAGCCCCGAGAATGAAAGAAGGGCCGAGACTTAGGAACATGGCCCATGTTAGGTCATGCCAACAACATCCGTGAGGTGTGGGCTGCGGTGTAGGGGAGGAAAAGGAGCCGCAGACAGCGCCCCCTGTCATCGGGGCGTATATAAATGGGCAGCCTCCTGCTGATTCAGATCATCTATCAATCACAAGTAAGATCAAGGTGTGGCAGGCAAGAGTAAGCAGGCGGTTGGCCCACTGCAGGACGGCGGAGCCCCACGTCCAGAGAGGCTCCGAAAGTAAGACTCCTGCTACGGGGGGTAGACTGGACAGCTATTAGGGGGTAAAGCTTAAGGGTTTTCAGTGTAGATGATTAGTGGGTGTCTTCAGAGCTATTTCCATGAGAGATCACCCAGACCTTCAATACCAGCACCTAGGCAGGAGTGGAGGTTACTCAGACCTTACATCCCCACTTTAGACTGAATTCAAAGGCCAGACTGAGTCCAGACATTGAGAGACTTGAGCATTGTAGTTTCAGGTGCATGCAGGAATTGAATCTGGGTCTCCTACATGGCAGACATAGATTCCACCCCTGAACCAGAACAGCAATAAAGTCAGATTTAACTAACTAACAATATAGACATGTGCCTTGTTATGCACACAGTCCTGTTGCAAAGCCAAGAACAGAGGCAAGCTCTTGAGTCTTAGCTGTTTTGAATGCAAGATGACCATGTTACTGAAGCACTGAAGAAAACACATCTTCAATTTTACTAAAACTAATTATTTTATATAGCAAACTGACCTTAAAAATATGTTAAATAGAGTTAAGGGACTAAACTAGGGGTGGGCAAAATACAGCCTACAGGCTGGATCCAGCCCACCAGGGCATCCTATCCAGCCTGTGGGGCCCCTGAAAAATTAGAAAAGGAATATTTATCTGTTCCTGGCTACCTGTCGAAGTTGACATAAGCCAGGGGCATTAGTACCCAAGGGAAGCTGCCGGCAGGATTAAGAGGCTGCAAGAGTAACACCCTGTGGACCCAACCCCCCTGCCCCCAGCCAGAAGCCTTGTGCTGAGCAGAGTTATGGCCTGGGCCCCTGGGGCTGTTCCTGCCTTCTTGTGCTGGAAGGAAATTCAGATAAGAAGTGGAGGGGGGGGTGAAAGTGGGAGGCAGAGGAGTACTGCAGACAATTGCCCCAATCCTCAGGGCCAGAGCAGCCTGTGGGGGGTGGAGAGGAGCCATGACAGCCACAGGCATGGAAGTGCTGAAAGCAGCAGCAGGCAGGGTGTGGGGGGAAGGGGCAGCAATTGGGCACGCAAAGCACTGAAACATCTGGGCAGAAGCACGGAGTCCGTACCAGTGCACCAGGGCTAGCAGGGCCCAGAGTAGGTCAGCAGGAGCATGGAGCCAGGCTGGCAGGGCTCCTGAGCTGGGCCAGCTCCCCCTCTCCCTGCTGGCACTGCCTGGCCTGGCTCCATAGAGCCCTGCCAGCCCATGCCCCACACTCCTGCCATCCACTCTGGCCCCTGCCAGTGCTGGCCCTGGAGCAGTGCATGGGCCCTGCACTCCCACCCAGCTGTCACTGTGCTCCCCATGCCTGCTCACTGCCCCTTTCCCCCACCTGCCACTGTTCCCATCCACCCCCTGTCAATCGCTTCAGTATCGCATGGTTTCTGGCTGCAGTGCCGGAGCTGGCCGGACCCCTATGAGTCTTGGCTGGTGGAGCAAACCAGGCCTGTCCAGCTCCTGCTGTTTCCTGCAGTCTGGGCCATGCAGCTGGGACGTGGTGCAGGAGCAGTGAGTTACAGGGGGGAGGGGAAGGGAGGCGGAGACAAGGAAGTGGCAGAAGGGGAGTGGTGGCAAATGGGAGGAAGTGGCTTCATGTGGGAGCATGGGGCAGCGCTGGTGCCCTGGGGCCAGGAGCACGGAGCCTGGGCTTGGAGGAGTGCTGCGGGGGGCTCTGCCTGCTGTGGGAGTGCTGTGGGCAAATCCTCCCTCTCTACACATGCCACAACCCTTCCCAGCCACCCTCCCCCCACACACTGACAGTCCCCCACAAACCCCATACCCACCCACACTCCACATAGCCACACACACACACACACACACTTGCTTCCCCACCCCACTTATACACACACCCACACCCTTCCACCCACCCCACGTACCCACACAACCACACGCCCCTACTATATATAAGACTAAGACTTCATTTTAAGCTATTGCGCAATCACTTCTGTGTACACTACACAAATGCATGTAAATCAAGACAAAAATATTTTTTTAAATCAAATTACTGGATGTTGTGGTAAATGTTTGATTTTTAGAATATAATTTGGTATTTTTCTGGTTCCAAAATGGCAAACCCTTGCTGAAAGGAGTACTTCTGGGGGTGCAAGGGGAGGGCCTTCTAATGGCAAAGGTTGGGAGCTAGAGGTAGGACTTCCAGTCCCAAGATGGCAACCAGGAGGCAGGGCACCTGTCAAGGAGTGAGGCTACCCTTGCGATCCTCGACAGCTTGCCAAAACTTGGTAAGCGGCCTTCCGCCTGAAATAATTGCCCACCCCTGGACTAAACTCACAAAGCTCTGTGTTAGTTTAAATCATATTTGGCCCATGGAGCTGTGCCATCCAGTCCATGGGGGCTCACCAAAGGTCTAGAAATTTGGCAGTTGAAAGGTGATGACTATGTTAATTGCTGGTTCCATGCTACCAAATTTCCATACCCTTGGGAAGTCCTGTGGGCCAGATAACATGGCCCTGCACATGAGATGCAGGATGGCAGTATTGGGTCGGTGTGTAAGCCAGATTCAAGCATGTGGGATCAAACCAGCTCCTGGTCAGATCCAGGCATGCATGTTCAGGCCTGTGCCCACAATCAGGCTTGCACAGTGGATCATGCCCCCACAGTGACCCCATGTGCTGACCCCATGAGGTCTGGCCAATCCTACACCACTCCTCCAGCCACAGGGCTAGAAGGTTGGGTGCTACTGGTTTAAATGAAATCTGAATTATTTTTAACAAAGCAACTACCAAGATAATGGGCCAGATCTTTATCTGTTGCATATCAATATAGTACAGTTGACTTCAGCTGTGCTGATTTACACCAGCAGGCCAACCACGTGGAGTCTCCTCTAACTAGAGGTAAGTCGTGGAAAATGCAAACTACAGAAGGTCACCACTGAAATGCACAGTGGAGGCTATGTGCATTCCAAGGATTTTTACTCTGCTCGCTAAGGAAATAGGCTATTTCTCCCATTGTTTCATTTCTCTGGCAAGTTTTCTTCTAGACCATGGGTTTTTGAACAGTATTTTTTGTGAGTAATAACTTTTGTGTTTTTTAAATCAACATAGTTTGGAAACCTTCATCTTGGGAATTGTTTATGACTTTTAGGTAGCTTGAATGTAAATTATATTTAAACATATTTTTCCACTGAGGAAACATGAAAATGGTTAACAGCTTTAATTTAAATAGCTCAGGTCCTTTCATGTGACGTTAGAAGTCTGAATCTTTGAGACATTTAATTTTTTATAAATTAGAAAAGGAAAAAAAAAACATACTATCCAGAAAACTCCCATCCTATGACTTACAATGGTGTTTAGTTTCTTTAATATATCTGTAGCAAAGTGAAAACATCTGAAAGAACTGTGCCTATTCCAGTGTTGTTCCAGTGTGTCTGTTTATAGAAAAATAATTTATATGATAATTTAAATTTTTCCTCTCACTGGATGTGACTACACATGCACCTTAAATTTACCATGTGTTAAAATGAGGCACAGTAAACTGTGCCCAGGAATGCATCTACATATGCACCCACATTTGCTTCCAATGGGAGTAGATGAGTCCAGGGCTGCTCCTACCACCCACCCAACCTCCATGCTGGTGTGGGGCACAGAGGTCAGGCCTGGCCTCCAAGGAGTAGAGGGGGGCAGGCCTGGAGCAGGGGACAGCTCCCAGCCACCTGAAGCTCAGGATTGCAGCCTGGCTCATCAGCACTAGTTTGGGGCAATACTCTATGGTCAAGTGGCAGCAGTGCCCTGAGCTCTGTCCTCGCTTTGCTTGCTGAGGGGAAGGGTGAGTTCTCTGCCCCTGCAGTGCCAGGCTGGGGACTAAGAGCTTCTCTGTCCCCTTAGCCCTACCACTGCCCATGCCTAGAAGGATCTGGGAGCTGAGCAGTGCTAGGACTGGGGGAGCCACAGGGGGAGGTAAGCAGCACCAGGACTGAGGGGCATGGGGGACTGGTGCCTCCTGAGTCATGGGGGCACTTGCTCCCACAGTGAAGTCAGCCACTGGGGGGTTTCCCCCATGGCCAACTCTGGCAGCTGGGGGGAGGGGTCCCCCACGGCCAATCCTGCCGACCCACAACTGGCAGCAGCATGCCACTGGCACTTCCAGGTCAGCCGGATCAGCTGCAAGGGGACTGCTTTTCCTTGCACGCTCCCCAGCTGGTGCTCTCAGGTGGGCCACCAGCACTCTCATCTGCCCCCCCCGACCAGGAACGCTGTTGTCAGGGGGTGCACCAACATTCTCAGGGGGTACACATGCACCCCCTACATGTTGCCACTGCTGGAGGGAGTTGTGGAGGGTAAGCAGTGCTAGTCTCCCCCAGTCTGGTGCTTCTTACCCTCCCCCACAGCTCCCCCCAGTCCCAGCACTACTTATGCCCCTCCCCACCACCATGGCTTCCCCCGGTCCCAGCACTACTCAACTCCTGGTTCCCCCCAGGTATGGGTGGGGAGCAGGAGCAGACTGGGGTAGGGCTGAGAGGGCAGGAAAGCTCTCTGTCCTGGGCCAAGTGCTACAGGGACAAAGAGCTCCCCCATTCCCTCAGCAAGAAAAGCTAGGGGAGATCTCAAGACGCTGCTGCTCAGCCATGGGGCATCACTCCAAGCCAGCACTGCTGAGCTAGGCTCCGATCCTGAGCTCTGCACCAGAGCCATGGACAGCTCCCACCCCCCGACAACCCCTCTGTGCCCCCCTTGCTGCTTAAACTAACTGGGAGCAAATTGCTCCTGGTGAGTGTCTACATGTGCACTACTGTGCAGTAGCATGTGTGCAGTTAATCTAGTACCTGTATTTCTTGGTACTAGCAAATCACACATGAGCCTAATTTACTGTGCAGTAAATCCTACACATTTGTAGATGGTGACATTTTATTGTGCATTAGTTTATTCTAATGCGCAATAAAGCATCTCATGTAGACACACCTGCTGTGGTGTCTATATAGAGTAACTTGGCTGCTGTTTCAGGGCTTTAGTTTTGCCTCCCAAGGAAAAAACAAAAGATTTCAAAAGAGACCCCTGAATTTAAACCATTTTAGATCAAAACCATCCACCTTTTCTGGCACTTACAAATTCTGATCAAGCCTCTTGGCATTATTGAATAATAATAAATATTTAATAATATTGAAGATATTGCATGAAGCCTCACTTTTTGATGGATTATTTCTTTAACGTTTATAGAACTGGGTTACACAGGGGAATGTTTCATTACAAAATATCAAAACAAGGCAGTTTCACACTATTTCTTTAGAATATGTTCAAAAGGATTTGGGGTCTTTTCAAGTACCAATCCCATCAAAGATTTTGAATGAAGTGTACTTGACATTATACCCTTACTGCTTTTTTAGTTAAGTGATAAGCAATAAAATGTACATGTTAAGCAATATCTTACAGTAGTAAACAGTCAGGTGGGAAAACAACAAATCTTTTGGGGTCTTTAAAAATATTCTGTTCCACAAATTAAGTACTGAAAATCTATGGGGGAAACAGCCTTTATTGGCTTTTTGTTTTTCTGCTTTGTTTGTTTAATGTAGCAATATATTTGTCTTGGAAACCAAAAGACCAAATTATCTCCAGATATGTTAGCGTTAAGATTGCAAGGAGCTAAATTCTGTTTTGAATAGACTCACTGGAGTGGGATGGATGAATACAACAGATTTTTACCTAGTGAGTTATATATTAACTTACCTTTACTATATCCATTCCCATCTGGTAACATACTTTATCATTAGTAAATCAAAGTTGCAATGAATTTCAAAAGCAGTTTGCAAAAAAAAAACCCTCATGTGCCGGCTTGATTAGGATGAGTGGAAAGAGCTTCAAACTCAATTCTATGACCTGTTTTTTATTCAACATCAAAATGTGAGTCACAATTCAGAGGAGCTCACCTCAAATTCGAGATGTCTTCATTTGCAGAAGGCACTGAACACCTTGTCTTTGAAAATCAAGCCATTTTTAAGGATTTTGACACCAAAAACACATCACTTACACAAGCTGACTCCAAACAATTTACATTTTATATGCTCTTTATTAACTGCAGATCAGAAACAGATTTTTCATTGTTACAGTAATTCTTCTGGAAAACAGCAACATCAGAGGAATATTAACAATAGTATAAGAAAATACTCAGTAAAAAGTAAATCAGCAGCAGTCCTAATTAATCCCACAGTCCTTTAATGTACTGTATAACTTACTTGTAAACATTATAAATAACATAATGGTAGATGTGTTTGAAACTTTGCCAAATTTCCAACTTTTTTTTTTTAATGGGAAAAACATTAAATGAACGTTTCAGGATTTTTGGCTCAATATACAGGAGTTAAATGTTTTGAAGTTTTGGTAAAATTCAAAATCTTATTTTTTGAGATGGTAAATTTTAAAGGTTTTCTCTTTCTTGTCTTTTTTTTTTTTCTTTTTGTAATCTGGCTCTAGTAGATAAGTGGCCTGTGCAATCAGATAAAATACTCAACCTTTGGGTTTGATTTTTCTAGAATTACTATATATATGGGGGCCCTCATAATGAAATTTTTCTCCTGGATATAGGCCCTAAAAATATGTCATGTTAAAAACTAATAATTAGTGCAAAGATCCTCCTGTCAGCTTTTTGCACTGGGATGAAATGCATCCTCTCTCTTTGGGGAAGACTCTCCCTTATCAGCTCCTTTTGCCAAATGAAGAACATCATTCAAGAGCATAGTGTTCTTTGCCAGAAAAATGGGAGCTGTGATTCAAGACCCTAAGGGAGGATAATAAACTAATAGTAGGATCTGTGGTGATAATGAATATATGTAGGACATTGTGAAATCAAAGTAAAAATGCTTCATTATTTAAATAGGACACCAATGTCCAGAAAAGCTAGTGCCTGCATGTTTTCATACTTTGCAAAATGATGACACAATAAAAAACTGATTGATCATAAAGAGCTGGCAGAGAGTGCCTGTATTTAAGAACTTCTTTGTCATCAGGATTTTTAGAGAGTGGTACCTATGCCATGAAAGTTGCACTTTGAAGTACTGACTACTAACACTCAAGAAATTAGTCATCTGCTTATTCCAGAATCAATCAGAAAGATAACGTCACTAAATTCATTTTGTTAATTTGGATTTTACATAACTAAAATATACCTAGGAGCATATGTAATGCATGTATAATATAGAAATATACACAACCTCCCCTCATAACAGAAGTTCTGCTCAAGCTATTACTCTACTTGGACCATTTGTCAGTGAAAGGAAGTACCTGCAGAGAAGTGTTGCATTTTTGTATGGGCCCTTGCTGTGAAATGTTGATTTTGAAACAGGCTGGTAGCCCACATCTGACTCTGTAATAAAAATGAACAGGCAGGTGTTTTGGTAGGGTTTTTTTTCTTTTATTATAATGTGCCCAGTTGAAGAAATATTTAATCATAAATTGTGTCCTGAAAGCCAGTAGAATGTATGTTGTTTGTCTATACTGGCCATCTTTATTCTGGCCTTCTCCTTCTGTCAGTTTTGGGATTTATCCAGTTTTTGTCTCTCCATTCTTATGTAGTGACCACCATCTCTTTGCTTTATCACCAACTATATTGGAAGGTAGGTAGTTTCTCCTGTTAGAAATGATCATGGTAGCTACAGAATTCAATGAGAAATACAGTTAGCATCCTTTATCTCGAGGAGTAAGAACATTTTCAGTAAGTTCACTGATGCAAAGCAGAAGCAGGAAAGTGAAGTCTAACAAAGGTTAGTTTAGACAGACTAAGTGAAACAAATTAAAAATGCAAGTTAATATCTTTCAGCCCTTTGCCTATACAGATATGTGGGGCTTCAAATCATGTTGCACTGTCAAATTTGATGTGAAAGACCTAGGTTTCAAACACATGAAAAGTCTGACTTAATAGGTAATATTTTTTTTACCTTTAATTTTAAAAAGAAACAAGGTTTTATCTACAAAGACTGAACTGGATGCAGAGGAGCAATAATCTGATTTTGCCAGGTAGGTTTATGATATTTTTTTTCTTACAGGCTAAATCAGTCTATAGGTCACCCATAAGTGCTAAGCGTAATGTGCAAAAAAGTTTTCTTCCTCATTGCAGACTTTGGGAAAAGTAGAGACTGTTACCTAAAGAATTGCTTTCAGTTTTTATTAAAAAATGTATATCCAGATGGCCCAATCTAGATTCCTATTATATTCATAAGTGCCATGTAAAATATACAAGACAGTGCATATCTTCAACATATAGCAGCTGTCAAACAGATAATTAATTTATATAATGAATGTACATTTACTGTTTCCCCATAATACAGAGTCACTATGTATTAAGGAAAAGCATTATGATTTAGTGCACAATACCTATTTCATCCCATTTAACTGATTTTATTATTATCCTATATGTCAGGGGAACCAACCTGCAGCACACATGCCCCAAAACCAACATGGGCAGCATGTGTGTGTGTCATGCAACAGATGCAGGATAAGACAGGCAACACAGGAAGCAGAAACAGACTGAATATTAAGGAGCCCAGGCAGAAAGCAGAGCAACAAATCAGCCAGGCAGCACAGGGCAGGAAACAAATGAGGCAGAGGAAGAGGACTGAAGAGGATCTTGGGGAGAGTCTGAGCCTAATTTGTGGCACCCTTGCCAAAAAGGTTAATCCTCACTACTCTGTCATTAGGCAGAAACACATAAATATTAACATGCAAAGATATTTCTGAGTGTAGCAGATTCAAAATTACAGGGTGCATTTACACATGCAATTAATGTGCACAACTAACCTCTGAGCTTATTGCTCCAGAGTTTATTCATGTGCAGCTTGTGGAGCCCAGTCTGAATAGCCGGGCTGGCAAAAAATCCAGGGGGTCAGCCTGCCAAACCAGGGCTGCTCTGACGGGGCTGGCTGAGGCCCAAAGGTGCTTCAGCATGGGGGCAGCCTGCTAGCTACCCCTGCACTGAAGCACCCTGTGCTCCAGCCAGCCAAGGCAGCATCTACATATGTGCTGCTGTGCATAAATAAACTCTGCAGCAAGATAGTACTTGTATTTCCAAGTACTACCCTGCTGTGGAGTTCATTAGTTTGTGCACCCTAATAAGGGCGTACATGTAGACACAGGGACATTTACTGCACAGATAATTAGTCAAGTGCTCAGTAAACATTTCATGTAGACATGACCACAGTGGACTTCTATTTGACTTAAGTAAAGCAGAACTGAGTGTTTAGACCTTGATATCTTACTCCTTGATCCTAAGTACCTTGATGCTAAGTGTTTTTCAGACAAAGAACACATTATGGACCCCTAACTGTTTACAGAGATTTGCTTCACTGCCCCTTGAGAAATCTGTAGATCTGAGCAAAATGGCTTCTCTCTGTTGGACAGACTTATGATGGCAGAGCTGATGAATGCATATCTCTATGCCACTGCTGCATTTGCAAAGATAACAGTCAATAGCTGTCAATACAGAAATGGTTTTAGCATTGAATGTAATGTACAATAGGATATCTGCCTGCATTTTTCAGCTTGAGTAAAATTTTCATAATTAATCAGGAATAGATATTCTGGCCTCAGTTTCTTATCATGCATCAAAACCTGTGAGTCATGGTTCAATGTGTATGGTTTTGATAGGCATTGTTTCAAACTATTTTATGACATCTTTCACTACAAACTGTATAGTTAAAGAATATTTATAGGATGATTGTGGCTAGCAAGGAAACATCACAACTGTCCCTATATAGCATCTCATAGCTGCTTATGGTGACAGAGGTGATAGGCAGGCTTTCCTGCCTTAATCCCCAAATTTGCAAAGATTTACTATAAGCAAGTGCTTTCCTGAGTCATGATCCCAAAGCCAATAGCTAAGCTAAAGGAGAATTGCTGTAATTAATATAAAGCCCAGGATACATACATAGTCTTAATTGTCTCCACTCAAAGGGCAGTTATACATATGCATATTAGCAAGTTCATGACAGTACTGCAGGATGCAGTACATACTTAGAATGAATGAGTTTACTATGACTTAGATTTACCTGTAAATGAAAGATTGGTTAGGAAAGTGCATTTGTTTGAATTTCCATTACATACCCTTCATTTATAAATTATAGTTCCTTATTAATGACATCAGGAGTTGAAGCTTAGGTCTCAAAGCACTGGACACATGCTGTGCAGTAGACACATTTACATTCCATTTATGCTAGTTGTCAAATTAAACTTTACACATAGGATGTACATAATACATCTGAATGACTACATTATTTCACCCGATTTAATATTCTTTGCTTTTTTGCACAAGTGACCAACCCTTTGCCCCAAGAGGAAACACATGTCAAAAAACTGGCAGAGTCAGCAGAAGCAGAGGAGAGTTTTCTGGAGCAAATTAGCATTTATGTTTCTTAAATATAAGAGCATAAAAATGAAAGCTGTGTTTTTAATTCTCTGTGTGTAATTCAGTTCAAAATATGCAAGAGCCTGAACCCATGAGGTACTATGTCTTTCTTCCCAGCATGCCAAGAAGAATCCCTCACAGGACTAAGCCCTAAATATTTGTTCACCTTTCCATCTTATAACAGAACATTAAAAAAAAAAAATTCAATACTATCATCAAGAACTCTTGAGGTTGTTTTCTTTATAGCTAATGGGAAAATTCTGGCAGGAGCCTTCAAAGAGGAGCACTTTTGGGGAAGTCTGAAAAGCAGCATTAATATTTTAGAGTCCAGCAAGTACTGAGATCAGCATACTAAGCACTCCCCAATGCACTTATAGTGTCTATTCCTATTAAACAAGGCAATATTCTGCATGAAGGGTCTAAGTTTAGCTCATTGAGTGACATGGTTAAACATGCAGATCCTAATTCCTCCCCACTAGGCCACACTCTATAATGCACCCTTACATCTCTGCTCATAGAGACTGTGTAGAATCACCCATGCCATTTAATCAGTATGGTTGGTTCCTGCTCTTCCTGTACATAGGTTTTTCTCTTGGGTGTTTATATGCAGTGCAAGCCTAATTACTTTTTAATACAACATCCATCATTGCTAATTCAGCACACTAGGTACTCAAGCCTCATGTTTTTCTTGAAACTTCATAGCTTTCATAGACATTTGCGCTGGAAGGGACTCCAGAGGATTATCAAGTCCAGCCCTCTGCCCCAGAGGCAGGAAGTCAGCAGGGGTCATAGGATCCCAGCAAGATAAGCATCCAAATGTGTCTTGAAGGTGTTCAAAGTGGGTGCTTACTTGCTCTATGTAACAAATCAGAACTGTTGTATATTTCTACCTATAATATATGGACTTTTGCCTGATTACACCAGAGCCAGAATTGACCCATTGTGCAGTAATTAGAGAGGGGAAAAAATTGGTATGTGAAATCCCCTACATTTTCACATGAAAACAATGGTGGCTGCATAAGAGATACTGTATGAATGATTAATCAGTTCTCCTGCTTTGCTAAGTAGGCTCTGGGTGATTTATTGGCACACACATTTCATAATTGAACAGATGGTACTAAAAACATCCATGCCTTTTGTAGTGTTCACTGGATTCTAGAAGCACAGGCATATGTGAATGAGAACACATAAACAACAACTTTGGGGAGCTGTAGGCAACCTCTGCAAACCTGTGGTTTCTAACTCCTCCTTAACTCAGAGATCATCCCTTAATTCCAAACATCCTCAGTCTCCTGTTAAAAAGCCTTTCTAAATTATAATTTCTATCAACCACATCTTTTCTTTTAAAAATAACTACAAAACAATCAACATGAAAACTAATTAACATTCATCCACTAAGGCAAGGTTACCAGCATGTTACTCTAGAGTGAGTCTTTACCACTCACTTTCCTATTTCCCCTTTTCTGCAGCTCTTTGAGTCTTTTAGGAGGTTTTACTTTACTCTTAGACCATCGGTGTATCAGATCCAATTTCTGATTTGTTTTAAATGGGAAGCTTTTTCTCCAGTCTTGATAGACTTGAGTCCTTATCCTGAGATCTGATTGACTTTCAATTCTGGCAACTGTGCTTCTGCACATTGTACAAAGGGTAAAAACAGACATCATTAAATGATGCATATCAGGCGTGGCAGGATGCATCCCTCCACGGATGATCTGCTTTATTGATCACAAAACATGTGGCATGCATTGTCCTGCATTGGGCAGCAGGGGAATGATCAAGCAGCAGGGGCCTGTTGTGGGACAACAGGTGATGTGTTCCCCATGCCTAGGTATTCCCTGTGTCCCTTGCTGTTCTACATCTGCTATCCAGGATCCACAACGGACCCCTGCTGACCCATGGCTCACATGGAGGCAGGGGTTAATGTAGGTCCCAGCACGGGGAGATGCAAACGTACTGCATGGTGCCAGGGCCCAGGGAATCCTTGGTGTCCTGTGCCTCCACACCAGGATCTGAGCTGGGCCATACATCCACGTGAAACACAGGGTGGCATGGGTCCCAGCAAGGAGGTATGGAACAGCACAGGACTCAGGGAATTCCTGGCACTCTGTGCCTCCATGTTGGGATCTATGCTTCATATGAAGGCATAAGTTGGCATGGATCCAAGCGTGGAGGCATACCGCACATCACCTATGCCTCCTCCTCAGGAGCTATGCCTCCACATGAAGCAAGGGTCAGCACAGGATGTAGAAAAGGTACCAGCATGGAGGCATGGGTCCACACACATCTGAGGGAGGAGGCACAGGGCACTGGGGATTCCCTAAATCCCATGCCTCCAACCCAGGACCCACACAGGCTTTTCTTGCTTATGGACATGTACCCCTGGAGATCCCAGGGCAGGTCTCTGCAAGCAGGAAACTCCAACTCTCCCTGTTTACACAGAGGCACACCAAGATTCTGCAGGGCACACCTCTGTAGGTGGGAAAACCCGGGCTTGAAGGGCCCAGTTCCCAGAGTGTGCAGAATCATTCCCTCAAGCATCTCTAAATTATAACTTCCATCACTACCCCTTTCTTTTTTACTTATGTGATTGGTATTATCTGTAGTCTTCTTTTGGAAAAAGGTATGGTGTCCTATGCCTTTCAGTTCTGCCATCTTATTCTGTTCTTTTCAAAGTATTCCTCATTCATAATACCTGGACAGCAGCACAGAAAGAGTGCAATACAAAGCATGCCAGAGATTCCTTTTTGGGTTTTAAGTACAATTTAAAAAGCACCCCTGAAAATTATGAGAATCCTTCTTCCTTCTCCACAAGGCTCCCTGCCACACTCATATCAGTGGAATGCACACTGATTCTTCTTTGAGAAGGCTGTCTCAACTGAACATCACATGACCCTCTCTGTGCATTTTATAGATCCAGTCTCAACATCTGTCATTCGATCTCTAAAGTTACTTATCATTAACCTCATTAATACTAAATGTGCCTAGAACATGCTCCTGAGCCAAGATTTTAAATAAGAGCTGCCTAAAGCCAATCATTTAAATCTTTAGCTGGAAATGAGTCACTTGATTTTCAAAGTGCACTGCACTCATCAGTTCCCTTCAAGCCATTTATTTAAGTGCTTAAGTTTGGATTTAGGAGGCTAATTTTAGTTATCCAGTTTTATAATACTCAGCACTTAATTTGTAATTAGTGGGCATGTCTATACATGCAACACTATTGCACTGTAGAGCTAATTACTGCACAGTACACATCCATGCCTACATGTACAGATGCTTACTGCACAGTAATTGACTATAATTATGAGTAAATTTGGTACCTGGAAGTGCAAGTAGCAAATTTACTTATGATTAATAACTGCGTAGTAGTACACATGTAAACTCCTGAATGGGAGCAGATGGGGGCAGGAGATCACTCCCTGTCCACAGGAACTGCCTGCTGCCAGGGTGGGCTCAGCCACCTGAGCCCAGACGAAGACAATGCTCCAGCAACAAGGAGCTCCCAGCCCCTGCTCTGCAATCGCGGGGCCAAGAGATCCTTATCTTTCAGTGTCAGCTCTGCGGTCATGGGGCCAGTGCTGGGAGACCCTTATTTCCCAGTGCCAGCTCTGCGGTTGTGGGGCTAGCGAATCCTCATCTCACCACACCAGCTCCTTCCAGCGTTAAGGATCTCCCATCCTGGGACCCTTGACTGTTGGACTTCTGGCTGCGAGATAAAGATCTCCCAGCACTGGCCCTGAAACTGCAAAGCTGGCTCTGGGAGATAAGGATCTCCCAGCCAGGGTCCTGAAACTGTGGGACTCAACCTGGGAGATAAAAATCTCCCAGCCCTGTCCCTGTGATCAGTGATCAGGGGCTGGCAGCTCTTTGCTGCTGTGGCAGGGGGAGGTTGTCCCCACCCAGGATCTGGTAGTGGAGTCTGCCCTGGCAGCAGGCAGCTCCTGGGGACAGGGAGCAATGTCCCAGCCCCTGCCAGGAGACAATTGTTTCCTGGCCCCTTGGCTAGCACCCCATCCCTGCACATATAGACATGTGCCCAGGAGAGTTTACTTTTGAGTAGTTTACTCAAGAACAAACTGCTCCCAAATTATTTGCACATGTAGATGTTCCTAGTGCAAAACCTGGGGTCAGTCCTCAACTTCTCTTGGTTTTTAAGATGCTTTTGGTCCTGGATAAAAACAGAAAAGCACTACTCTAAGGCTATAAATAGACAGAATCCCAGCACAGCTGACCTGCTTCTTTGGGCAACATAGATGTCACCTGTTGCCCTGCAGGGTCTGGACCCTTCTGATCCTGGGGCTTTGGGGACCTGGTCCTGTGGGACAACTGCAAACAGGAAATACCAGTTTGCAGAGGTACACCCCCCAAAATTCCCCAGCAGAGAAGCATTCTTCTGTGCCATGTCTCGAGATATACCTCTGCAAATAGGGGAAACCTGGGGTTCCCAATTTACAGTTGTCCTGCAGTTTTCCCATTTGCAGAGAGTCAGGGCACAGCAGCACAATAGGCACACCTGTGAAATCCCTAGGGCACACTTCTACAAGCAGGGGAACCTGGGCAGGCACCCTTGGGGCTTCAGCAACCCAATCCTGTGCACCCTGGGAATTTGTGAGGCGTGCAGGATCTGGCCCCTGAAGCTCTGGGAATTCCTGCCTAGGGCAGCTGAAGCAAAAAGGTAGCACAATTTCTTACCCCACTGCCGCTTTTGCCTGCTTTCAAGGATGCCTGGTAAGTCATCCGGGCACCTGGGAGCACATGTGTGCCTGGGCCCTGCCATGGGGCGCTGCAGGCTGCTGTGGGAACCTTGTCTCTTCCTCAGCCCTTCAGCAGCCATTAGGAAGCTGCTGATGGGTTTGGGGAGGGACAAGGGGTGGGAATGAAAGTAAACAATGCAGCACCTCAGGCCTCAGAAAACAGCGGCCCGCCGTCCATATGTTGGACAAGCCAGGTTTAGAGTCTTTAGACCATACATAACATAATTTAGCCTGTGTCTTGTTCTGCAATTTCTCATTCTAGTTCATTTTTAAAGTTTCATTGTCTAAAAACAGCCATTGTGAAGCCAGCAATGGAAGGTCCAGGCAGTTTAAAGTGTTCTCTGCAGACTTGTGTATCTTTCTGAAAATTATGTCAGATGAGTGTTCATTCATTCTTGTATATAGGGATGGCCTTATCTGTCCAACATAGACAGCAGAGGAACACTGTAAGCAGGTGATGGCATATAGGACGTATATATTAGTGCTGTGTGAAAAGGCACCGTTCCACTTCGATTAGCATTTCGTTCCATTTAGATTTGCATTTCAACGTTTTGATGGAACAGCATTTCATTTCAAATTTTGTTTTGATTCAAAACTGGTGTTCCATTTCATTTAATCAAAACAGTTTCGGTGTATCGATACTGTTTTAATGTTTTTACCCATAGGCTATAATGGGGAAGCTCAGAACAGCTTATAACTTTGTCATTTCTGGCCTGATTTTGATGAAATGTGCAGGAATGTTAGCCCCTTCTGAGAGCATGAAGGCTGTCAAGGAGATAGGTGCAGGGGTTTCGGGAAACTGCACCTCAAAGTCTTGAAAGCAAAACTCATGTCATGTGTATGTGTTAAGCCACAGAGGGGTGAAAACCACAGGAGTGCTAGCCCCTACTGAGGTCACAAAGCCTGCAGTGCAATGGGATGTCCTGGGTTACTGGGTTTGTGGATCTTGGATAATATATATAAGTTGCCTGGTCTGGGTGCCTCAGAGGTAGAAACAGTAATCATCTGTGTTTCCAGAGGTAGCTTCTTTAAAAGTTTGTCTAGTTTCTTCTGGTATTGAGCCATGGGATCCTTGGTCAGGAGTTTGTAAAGCTCCATGTTGGGAATCTGTCTCTCAGCTTCCTGTATGTATGCTGTTTTACCCATGACAACAGTGGCACTGCCCTCATCAGCCTGTTGTATGATCATAGCAGTGTTGTTTTCAAGGCTAAGTATGGATCTCTGTTGCACAGGGTGGGTGTTGTTATTTCTGTGGTGTTGTTTTTTGGCAAAAATTTTTATCTCCGTCTTTGGCAAAGACAAAGGATTTATAGATATTTTCAGATTCACTTCACACTGAACAAATGAACTGCATGTATCTCTCTACTTCATTGCTCTGAGTACTATGGTTTATGGGATTTCAGAATCAGATGAAACTGTCCTTCTTTTAAGGTCATTTCGTAGGCTTATCAAACTTATTCCATAGCCTCGAATGAGGCTAAGCTGTGGCATTTCCTTTCTTCTTTGCTATGCAAGTTCAAATGAGTATGGTTGTAAACCATATCTCTAAGTAGCATTGCACCACCTCAGAAGGCACACTAGAGTGAATTCCCCCCAGAGGCATTATTATTTACAGTGGTATATAAGCACCAGAGAACATAGATTTCCGTATCTTCCACTTTTCTAGCTGGCAAGTCTGGTAGTTAGAAATGCCATTATTCCATCTGTAGCTGAACAAATAGATTTGTACTCTTGTGAAACTAAAGGACTCCAAACTCCACTGTGCCATTTTTACACATTTTTAGTTCAAGATAGATCTACATTTTTAAAACTGGGGAAAGTAATGAATGGCCTTGAATCCCCTTCCAGTTCTATGCTCCTCTTTGATTAATGCATCTACATGGTAGTTTCACATTTTATGTTTCTTCACAGGCCTCAATGAGGGGCACGTAGACTTACATGTTGGTATAAACATGTACTGTGCATCCAAATACAATTGCACAACTCTTTTATCTCATTGGCTTGTTTCTAGCCTTGTGGCCATTAGTCTAAGCTCTAATTATCCATAGTGGTCCATATCTAATATTATAAATAACCCCCTCTTGTATACCAGAGCTAAGAGTGTGTAGGAGCTAGTTACAGTGCATTATCCATAGATTTGGTCATATGTACTTTCTGCCCCAGCATTTCTCAGGGCAGCTTGGGAACTGCCACAAACGGTGCCTACTGGTAAGGACTTCAGACAAAGAGATCTGTAATGAAGTATGTTCCAGCCATTCCTCTTCCTTCCCACATGCCCCAGCAGTGACATTGGAGCCAACTATAGAGATTCTGTACCAGCTGGAGAGTTGTAGCCAGGTTCCAGACATTTTTAATTCCATGGCATACACAAAAAGAGAAGAGTGGATCCTGATCTGCCCTTGAATCCTTTGCCAATATGTCAGTGAAAGCAGTTAACAAAGGGATGAGCCTAGAGCATTTATAGCTGTGCTCTGGGAGGTAGAAGGAGGGGGGGGGCACTTAAATTATCAAGCTGTGCTAATTAAAGGTACTTGAGCATCACATGTATCATCATCCCTGTGCTGAAAAATGATGGTGGGGCACTTTGAACTAAAGCTCATCATATGGGTTTCAGTTTAAAGTGCCCCACTGCCATTTTTCAGCATGGGGACGTTGATACATGTGATTCTGGAGACTGTTGGTGTGCATTAATTTCTGTGCTCTAACACATAGGATTTACAGCATATTGGAGCAGCTTTGCTGCACATCTATAGGAGCCCCTAGAGATCAATGTGCGGTTACCCTCCTGAGTTCTGAGTATATTGTAGAATTAAGAACTGAAAGGAAGAACCAGCAGGATTTGGATGGAGAGTCCATGAAGCAGTATTAAATTATATAAATTTTTCACTTAACCTACTGTCAACATAAGAATTGCTGCTCAGTAGACAATCTTAGACTCCAAGAGTGCCTGTACATGAGCTGAGAAACTGCTCTGACACAATGTAATTACAATGCATTGGAGCAGGCTCGATTAATCAAGTCTGCTGGACTGTGGTAATTACCATACTTCATCTAGCCTCCAAGAGTGTCTCCATGCATCAACATCCCTATGTTTTAAAATGGCAGCAGGGGCACTTCAAAGTCCATCAAATGAGTTTTAGATAAAGCCCCCCCCCCGCTGCCATTTTGAAGCTCAGGGACACTGATGCACAAGATGCTCTGGGTGCTTTAATTACAGTGGCTCTTGGAGACACTCTAATTAAAGCCCCTCGCCCCCACCCACACACACACTCCCAGAACACGTGTAAAATGCCTCAAAATATCAAGCAAGTGATGCAGAAAAATATATGGCATGAAGATATTTAGATAATAGGATAAGTTAAAAGCCCATCTGAACCCTTAGTTCCATCAGTGGATGTCAGTGGAACAGTGTAACAACCCCTTATGACTGTAAAACTTCTAGACCAGAACTAATAAAATTAAACAAAACTGACACTAGAAATAAGTCTTGCAGTGACAGGGACAGAAATGATGTGGAGAAGAACCTGTTAATGATGGGGAGACATGCAGAGCAGTCTTACTGAAATAGCTCTGTCATTTAGCTACTCTTTCCCCACTAATGGTTGCCCTCTGAATCCTATCCCTCTCTGTACTTCATTCGTTCTTTAGTAAGGGATGCTGCTACAAATGGATTTTTCTCCTTGAGGTTTCCTACAAGCAAGCAGGGAGGTAAATCCTCAGCTGTCAGCTTAAAGTTATTTTACAACCCTTTCTGTGCAATCAGTACCATGTCAGGGGGCTACATCATGGACTAAAATATTCCCCTAAACTAGAGGCTGTTTATTGTACAAGGATGCTAGTCACCATCACACTTTGTGCTTTGCAGAGACATTTACACCATGCAGAAAGATCAAAATCCTCCCTTATCTGAATGGGAGCATTCTACAGCCACTATGCATTAGTGTAAAGGACTGGAGGGGCTCATCCAGCACATGCAGTCATGTGTGCTTGTAACAACTCAAATAGGAGCAGCACAAATTTGTGCTGGGGATTTGTGCCTCAGCACATATATCTGCATGGACGATTGGTGCCTCCCGAGTCTGGGGGGGCTTCAGCAAGGCACAACCGGGGGGGGGTCCCCTAGTGGCCAGCCAGCGATGGGGGGCGGGTTCCACCAGCAGCCAGCTGGAGACTGGGGGGGAGGGGGTCCCCCAGCAGCCAGTCACCAAGTGCACCGCTGGGACAACAGCAGCGGAAATGCCATTGGTGAAGCTAATTTCAGAGGGACACTAGCGCTCTCCATGTACCCCACCAGCCAGAGTGCTCACTGTCGGGGGGGGCACCAGAGCTCTCAGGTGATGGTTGATGGGAGCCAATCGTCTTGGTGCGCGGTAACCAGTGGGGTCCCTCAAGGCTCTGTCCTGGGGCCTATACTATTTAACATCTTCATCAATGATGTGGACATCGGTGTCAGAAGCAGACTGGCCAAGTTTGCCAATGACACCAAACTCTGGGGTAACGCATCCACACCTGAGGACAGAGGCCATTTGTGTATAGGCATGCAAGTGTCCCCTTGGGGGCCCTTGCCTTGCCTACATTTTGTTCCAGGGCTGGGACTGGGATGGGATCCCTTAAGTGCCTTGGCCTGCTGGCTTTGCAAGGGTCGCTCAGTGGGCCAGCAGTGGCAGTAACCCCCCATCCCCTGGCGGGCTTAGTTTAAAGCCCAGTGGAGCAGGTTAGCCACTCTGGCTGAGAAGAGCCTCCTCCCCAGTGAAGAGAGGCGGAGGCCATCCCTTCTCAGCAGCTCACTGCCTCTCTCTCCAAAGAGCAGACTATGGTCATATTTATAATTTTAAAGTGATCTGGAAACCTACCAGTTTTTCTATCATCATAATAGAATAAATTCTAAATAGCTATATGCTTTGGTATTTACTTCTGTTTTTTATTAAAAAAAAAATTTCCCTGACCCTTTCACTAACCAGGGTGTGGGGACAGCTGCCCCTGCAGCCATAGCTCTCACCAGCAGGTCCCATCCTGTCTGGCAGCTGAGCGCACTAGGTGTGAGATGTGGGGAGATGTAAGGTTTGCAGGAGGGCGTGGGAGGCAGTTTTTGGGTGGGTGTGTGGGCTGTGGAGGGTTGTGGGGTACGTGGATAGTTGTGTGGAAGGGATGTGGGAGGCTGTGAGGATTTGACAGGGGCCACCACATGCCTGCCCCCCTCCCCATTGACCCCCTGTCGTGCTGGCAGCAGCAGCTAGCTAGGTCATCAGAGCCATGGCCTGTCTGGAGGCACAGCCCCATGGCAGCACTGCACTGTACATGCTGAATGGACACTAAACCCGACCCAACCCAACCCAACCCAGGCTGCCCTGCTAGTGCATGGCTTTGGACAGGAGTTGTGGGTAGCCATCCTGGTCCTGTCCAAAGACATACAGGCCAGGCTGGGTTGGGTCAGGCCCATTCAGCATGTATAGACCCCAGGTCAGGCATCACTGCATGGCTGTGCCTGCAGCCAGACCATGGTCCCAATGGCCCACCTGGCTGCTGCAGCCAGCACTACAGGGGGGGTGTGGCAGCCCTCCCCCGCAAACCCCATACCCGCAAACCCCCACCCCCTTTCCTTACTTTCCTGGGATGACGCCTGGGTCTGAGTCATGCCCTGCTCCTATTTGCCCCAGCACACTAACAGGACACTCAGATACTCTGACAGGATACCAGAGCATCTCTCTGGAGGATCCAGCCCCTGGTTGCCTCAGGGGACATTCCTGGACTGTGCCCTGCACTGCTTTTTTCCCTTTAGGTTGGTTTTTTTTTATACCTGGGTTTCCAGATATCAAATTTAGAGCTCGTGCTGCAAATAGAGCACCCCACCCAGGTGGCCCCAGGGGGCACCACTGCTGTAGAGGAAAGCACTGGGCCCCCCTATAGCTCAAGGGCTCCACAACTCAGTGGCAGCTCACTCACTCCATTGAGAGGGAAAAAAAGTGGCAAAGGGTCCAATCTTTATTTTTTTCCCTCCCAGAGCCTGCCTGTGTCTCCCACAGCCAGGGAGTGAGCTGCTGGTAGGTCACACAGCCCCTGAGCTGTGGGGGACCCCAGAGCTTTCCTCCATGGTGGCAGCACCCCCCCAGGCAGCACCCATCTGCTGGGAGGTCCTAGGCGTGCCATAACCACAGAGGGCAGCTCGTGCTGCAAAGGGAATATTTTTCCATTCGCACCGTGCCTCTTGTGGCATCTTAGACTGCTTTGAGACACCAGAACAGGCACATGTACCCTCATCTTGTCACGCCCCAGAAGTTCAAGGACACTGTATTGAACCAAGGGTATGCATCTTTCAATCTCTACAAAGGAAAGAGCACCCACTCCAATGCTGTATAATGGTAAATTCTAAACAGCTTGCTTTTGTCATTTGGGTTAATTTTTATTTTACAAATCAAATTCAATTTTGTTTTCAAATGCAAAACACTATAAGAGTAAGATGAATGACAAAGCAAGACCATGAGAGTTTGAGTGTAATGTGAACAAGCAATGTGAATATGTTTAGTGCACTCAAAAATTGGCTGCCTTAGATTTTCATAAGAATTCTGATTGCCTGCAATTTTCCATATCAATTACCCTAGTTATTTAAATGACTTCAGTCTGTATTTCACTTGAAATAGATGAGAAAGGCCACATCCATGGGTTCTGACAAAGTTCCCATTCCCTTTTTAGTATTCCTCCTGCTCGTAAACTGATTGCAAGCACAACTTATCCTCTTTCAAGTTCATTTCTGCAGAAGAATTTGAATCACCACTAGGATGTACGTGGTGAGCAGGGAAATTCTATCAGCAGTGAAGCCCCTAATCAAAAAAGAGTCTAGTAGTTTCAAGACTGCATTCTGGCTTAGATTGATTTTGTGGTGACTTTTATTTGGGTTTTTGCCCTTTTTAAAGAAAATATAAGATCAAAAGAAATAAAAAGTCATGTTCTTTGGCTCTGGTCTGGTAAAAAACTAGATCTGTATCTTCTAATCTAACTAACATTTTACAGATGGCTTGCTCCTCTAGAGATGCATGTAGACTGAATGTAAGTATTATAACCAGCTGCAGATAGTTCAAAAATGACTTCTGGCAGATACTTTATATTACTCCTTTTTTAGGTGTGGACTCTTGCCCTAGACAGAGGACAATCTGAAATGATAGCAAATGCTGAATTTTAAAAAATAATAATTTGATCATTTTATAAGGTAATTTATTATCTGATTCTCCATAGGGCTGAGAAGTATCAGTCCTACTGACTTCAAGGGAGTTGTGTAGTTGTATATGGGCATTTGAGACCATATGATTTCAGATTATTTACAACAGTTGCTCATGCACACTGTGACAGGGGGCCAACTCAGGCCCGGATCTTAACAGTGGCAGTCTGCCCTGCCTCGCCTGCCACTACTTGCTAGTTAATAAAATGGATGTAATGTGTGAGAGGCTGCCCATTTAGTAGCCCAATGCCAAGGGCATTGTATACAGCTCTGACCTCCCCTCCCGTGCCTTGCAGATGGCACTGTAAGTTGGTAGTAGCTCTGGCACATGTCTGGGCCAAACTCTACCCCTTGTACAGTCTCTAACATAGAACTCACACACTCTGCCCTTCACAGGGACTCTTGCATACCACCACCCTCAAATCACATGGCCCTCCTACAATCATTGTATCGTCAACTTAATGACAAACATGTATTTGAGTCTTAAATAGCAAAGTGTATTTCAGAGCTGTCTCAAGAAATACAAAGCTTTATATAATACTATCAAATTCTCAAAACTAAGACAGAATACTCTTTTCAGATTAAATGGATACATGTATTATTATTACGTATACTGAAAATCTTTAAAAACACTTGCAAAAGACCCCTTTCATTTATTAAACATACGCATACTGATCTTTTCTCCTTACCTAATATTTAAAACCTTACCTACTATTTAGCTGAAAACCACAAAATATTTGTGATTATTTTCATTGCAAAAGTATTTCTTTAAATATAGGATTTTTAGTTATCCTTTGACCAAATACTTTAACAGAATCAAAACTTCTCACCCTTGAAAAGGCTACATAAAGTTGTTCATGTGTAAACACAGGCTTAGGAATATAAATACATATTTTGTCAAAAGTCTGACCTTGTGACTTGTTTATAGTCATAGAATAAGAGGGCCTTTGGCACGTGACAAAGGGCCCTTGTACACATGAGGAAATTGCCTCTTTTAGTGGTTTAATTGCCCTTTTAATGATTTCATTACATAACAGTGTACATGTTTGGCAGCATGTTATCATTAAATTTTGTAACAGTGTACGTGTTCGGCAGCATATTTCAATTTAAATTACTTTTTTATATAGCAAACTAAAGCACAGCCCATGTATTTTAGTTTGCTACATAACAAATTACAGTGATATTCCTCATGTGTACAAAAGCCCTATCTGGAAAAGGCAGTGGGGACAGTGCACAGGGCTCTGGAAGCCCGGGCATGCTCAGGGAAGCTCAGGCTTGGAGGACTTCCAATGCCCCGTGCACTGTTCCTGACACCTCCTCCAGTTGCCAGCACACCCAGCTGCCTTCCTGCCCCCTTGGGACAGCTATCCCATTCCCAGGCACTCCCAGGTAGTGGGAAGGTGGCAGGAATGGCACAAAGGGCACTGGAAGCACGCCCAGGCTTCCTATGCCCCGTGCATTGTTGGATCTGACAGGTGTTGCCTGCAATCTGGGGCTGCACCTGCACAGCTAGCACCCCACCCAGGTGGCCCCAGAGGGCACCACTGCTGTAGACGAAAGCACTGGGCCCCGCTACAGCTCAGGGGCTGCACAACTCAGTGGCAGCTCGCTCAGGCAGGCTCCATCGAGAGGGAAAAAAAGTGGCAAAGGGTCTGATCTTTGTTTTTTTCCCTCCCAGAGCCTGCCTGTGTCTCCCACAGCCAGGGAGTGAGCTGCTGGTGGGTCACACAGCCCTTGAGCTGTGGGAGACCCCAGTGCTTCCCTCCATGGTGGCAGCACCCCCCAGGCAGCACCCACCTGCTGGGGGATCCTAGGGGGTGCCCCAACCACAGGGGGAAGCACCATGGACCCCCACAACTCAGGGCTCACTGGCAGCTAGCTCCCTGGCTGCAGAGGAAGCAGGCAGGCTTAGAGAAATAAAAAAAGATCGGGCCCCTCATCACCTTTTTTTCCTCTTTGGCAGAGCTTGCTCACTCTGTAGTGCAGGGACCTGATGCTTCATTCTAGCTCTGACTTGCCTGCATATCTGTTTGAAATGCCTCAGGTTCTATAATAACACATTTATTCTGCCTGTCCAGCTCACTCAGATTGGTTGTTTCAGTAAGCATTGTGATTGGCTGCCAAGGTAACCAATCAGAGTGATTCAGACAGACAGAGTAAGCTGATTATTATTATAGATACTAACATTTACACATGTAATAGTTTCAGCACATTATGTTGTTTAACTATATAAAAGTGGACCATTTATCCTAAATTTACCACTAATTTGGCTTTTTCTATTAGTGCTTTACATTTTCTTAAAGTCTATAATCCATAAAACAGTATAGAAATGGAGAATGTAATCCATACCAGCACTCCCAGAGTATTCTGTTACTGATGTGCACTTGTGCTGGAAGGAGTCTAGGTGCTTTTCTGTAAGGAAAATCATTTTCTGCAAAATTCTGAATTATTTTGGCAAGTTGATCTCTCTTTGGGTTTATTTTCCTAGATTTGACATTCCTTTTTAGTGGCATTTCAATAGGAGCAGTTAATTTTTTGTGGCCGCTTTCTTCAAATTTATTGACTGCAGTATTCTCAAAAGGCAAAATTTTAGACTTGCTGGGAAAAAGCACTTTAGACATTTTATTAAGTTTAGCACATATTTTTTACTCCAGAACTTTTGTTCTGCTGCAGATTGCTTATGGTAAAATGAATATGCCTCTGTCAAGCATGTTTTTCCCATAAACTAGAAGTTCCTTTACAGAAGACACTGATGCTTCAGAGAACCAAAATTTCGGTCCATAGTAAAGCTACCTCCATTCAATAATAAGCAATTAGTAATTTCATAAGTTGTTTTAAAAACATGATCCAAGTCACTGACATCTAACATCTTTTTCTTGTGTATTATTATATGCTCTTTATTACAGGGAAAATAAATATTTTATTTGACCTTGTTCTATGGGAAAAAAAACAAACATCTTAGAACACAGCACAGTGCTAAAAGTAACAACTAGATCTTCATCTCAAGTAAACTAGCATTGCTTCATTGGATTATGAGAAGCCACACTAATTTACACTAGCAAAGAATCTAGTAGTAGGAATATTCATATTTAAAGTTTAATTGCAAATCTCTAACAGAGAGAAATTAAAACTACTATCTCAGATAATTTCAAGAATCGAATGCAGGTATACGGTAGAAATCATAACTTAAAGCAAAATAGAACCAAACAAAACAAGCAGATGAGTACATTTCAAACAAAACTTTTCAAATCAGTTCTTTCTCCCTTCATCTTGAAGTCTAGATTAATAGTATTTTGCATGTGATGGCTGTTCATGACATAGGCACTACACTTTTTCTGATTTAGGTGGTCAGAAACTGGTCTAGACCAGTAACAGAACAGAAGTTTGAGGTAGATAGACTTCTTTAAAAATGGCAGATCCTCATCTAAAATAGACCTGGATCAATGAAATATCAGACTTGTTATAACTATCTATTGAATGCCAGTTCCAACTCCACTTGTGAATCAAGATAGGTCATTATCTGCCAGTATCCCAGGGGACTGGAAGTCCCTGCTGGCTCCCCTTGCAGGGAGCAATGGCTTGACTGCTCTAGCTGAGCACCTAGCTGGCTTCACCCATAAGTTCTCCATCAGTTGCAGGCAGGACAGGGTGGGTGGAAGAAACAGGGCTGGTGAGCTACTAGGGGATGGCAGTGCCAGCAGTGCACCCCACATTCCCAGACAGGTCAGTAGAGCACAGTGTCTCTGCCTTGTCCTGAGACCCAGGATCATGTGCTGGAGTGGACCCAGGAAGGGGTTGGAGGATTCCCCCCCACCACTGAGCCAGCCCCAAGTTTCTGGCTGAAGACACTTCCTCCCATGCAGCTGCAGACCTCCAGTCCCTGGTGGCAGGGGCAGGGAGGGCAGCCATGTCCTTGCGGCTGCAGCATCTGGTGGTAGGTAATTCTAGCACTGAGATCAGGAGGGGGGGAGTGCTTTGCTGTGCCATGCTGAACTGGCAGCCACCCCTCCCTCACCCATAGAAAACAGACATGCCTAAGCCAAGCCAGCAGTTGGTTCTAGCAGCAGGCAGGGCCGGGTGGGACTCACTCTTCTCCCTGAGCGGTGCCCCCCCTGCCAGGCACTGAAGCTGCAAGAGAATGGCTGCCCCCCTCCCATAAGGGACCAGACTTCGGTGGCTGCATGGGAGGGAGTAGCTTCAGCCAGGAACTTGGCACTGGCTCAAGGGAGAATCCTCTGAGCCCTTTCCAGAGTTTCGTCAGCACACAGTCCTCGGGCTCAGGACAGGAGAAGTTGTCGACACTGGATTTATGACACAGATATCCTATTCCAGGTGGGCCCAAATCCTTAGACCAACCATGACTTCTTCCATTCGATAATAGGCAAAAGTTATTGATACACATTGATAGCAGATAAGAATAATGCAGGCAAGGCAAACAAAATAACCCCCCACCCCAATTCTAATATCTACCAGTCCTAGGATTGCCACAGGGAAGGTACCTCTGGCCATTATGCAAACTTCACCCTGTGGTTCTTTCTTGAATGTCAGCAGTCAGCAGCCTGGAGGTTGAGGTCCAAGGACCACCCCCAAAGTGGGGCAGGTGAGATGGGTTGATCATATGCCCTCTGTCCATGGTTGCCTCCAGTTCCCCCCTGGGGGACCCTTTGCTGCTCTGAAATCCCTCCTTTTGTATTCTTTTCCCTTCCTGCTGATTCTTCATCTCCAGGTACTGTTGATTGGTTTCCCTGCGGACATCATACTGTCCATGTTCTGTTCTGTCAGCATATTCCTTTATTTCAATAAACCCATCACATGCACACATCTTAATTTGGTCATTAACTGGTGTCTTAATTTGGGCATACTCTGGCCTCCTAATTTGGTCCATCCACCAAAACCAGAAATCCCAAGGGCTCTGCACTCAGGCACTGTGACCTGGTCCCAATACTGCAGAGTCCTTTATCTCTGTAATGGGTACACTGTGCAAATTTCCCAGCCTGTTTATGCCCTCTCCAGACACAGTGAGCCGTGAAAGAAACTTTGTCACAAACAAACTGTTAGAAACCAATTAACCCTAGCCAGTCCCCGGGCCATTTTTCTAATACATATATACTTTACCTATAAACCAATTCCTAAAAGCAAACATTTAAATATAATTTTCTAGCCATCAAGGAGGGACACTCTGTGCCCCACCAACCCAGCCAGGAAAGCTGGGTGTGCTGTTGGCACTACCTCCCCATAGTAGCTCATGAGTCCCACTCCCTCCCTTGCCTATGTCCTGCCTGGAGTGGACTTCCATGCCCCCCACCCTGGACAAAGCCCAGAGACCCCCATGCCACCAAGCAGGGGTTAGCATGTCTCTCTATACTGGCTGCCTGCAGCTGAGAACTGCCTGACACATGACAGGGCAGTGGGAGGAGGCATGTGCCTGACAGCCAATGAGGGATAGCTCCCACTTGGCTGTCCTTAGGAATCTCCGGCAGGCTGGGAGACATGGAAGAGCACCTCCAGCCTTTGGGCCTCAGCCACTGCAAGCATCTGCCTGCCTCCCCATATTGGTGATTAAGACCAAATCATGGGATCTCCAATATCAAGTTTATTGTACGGGGGTGTGCAACTATTCACAGGATTGGACCCAAAAGGGATATTGGTCTCCTACACACACACACATGCACTCACTCATTCAAACCTATATAGTAGCTGCTGTAGTGATTGTGAGAGCACTGGTGTTAGTATATCTACCTATCTGAGGCACTGGAGCCTGCTATTGATGGCCAGTTGAAGCTTCCTCCAAAGTGATGTCTTCTCCAGAAGGGGGTTACCAGCTTGTCCTTCTGGTCAATAGGTTCTGGTGCTGGTTGAAGAAAGAGGGCACCACTGAGGGTCATGCTTCACTGCCTTTTATCCCTCTCTGACAGACTTCTGTGATTCCCCAGCATCATCTTGGCTGCCCAATCTGGAGATCGCTGTCCCATGTGGGTCTTGAGTAGTGCATGACAGCTGTCAGTCACAGTCACTGGGGGTTTTGCCCCACCGTGCAGTTTCAGGAGTCCACCCTTGAGTTGATGGACTCAATAGCTATGTCTTGCAGGTTCCAGGAATCCGTTCTTTGGCTTGATTAGCTTAAAATGGCTTGTAGAGTAGAGTTTTGTAAAGGTAAGTTCCTCTGGCTAGGCTATTGTTAATTAACAGCCAGAGGCTTTTGTTTTGTATTGCCTGCTTGTCATTCAATTACCTACTGACTCATACATACTTGCATTCGCTTAGGGGACTGCCTGGTACATTATAAAGGTGATACAATTCAATGAGTTTTTACAGCTACAGTTTCAATATTACAAGGCTTAGCTAACTGAAAGAATATGAAAAAAACCCATAAAGCATAAATAAAATGTAATGCACAGGATGCCATGGCAAACATGTAGAGGGAATACCTAAACAATAAAATACAGAAATGCATAATAAAATAGAATACAGAAATGAACGCAATATATGCATATAATTTAAAATATAATCTACAAGGGGAAAAAAGGTGCTTCCTGAAAAGAGAAGTGGGGGGTCTTTTGCTACACCCACACTGAAGGGCAAATGTGAGTTCCATTCACTCCCAAGCCAATCTCTGCAGCTTAGAGAAACCTGTGTAGAATGGATCCATTCTGCCTCAGGCTTTTTTAATGTCTATACTTAGGCATACTGTATAGTAAAGACAAATTCTATAGTACAGAGAAACCAGAGTTAGCTTTAAAGTAGCTGGCAGGGTAAATGTGACCAAGTGGAACTCAGCACCACTACAGCTAGACCAGTTCAGTCCAGTCCTGAAGCTAGGTTGGCTATCATCACACTACTTTGTAGTGGGCAGAGTAGATAGACATTAATCATATATCTTCAGCTGCTGGCACTTAGACAAATGTGTGACTAAAACCCAAATGAAAGGTAGTGCAGAAAAACATCAGTGGATATCAGTTAATGTCTTTAATATAAATCACAGTTTTTATCACTTCAGTTCCAAGAGTTAGCCTTGTTGTGGTAAAGAATTTGCAATAATAAAAGGAGAGATAAGTCCTGTGGGCAACTGCCAAATTTAGTTCTAAAATAAGATCAGATAGTTAATGATTCTGTGAAATCAGGGAGCCTTAGGTTAAAAAAAATGTTAATTCTAGGAGTAACATGAGTTAGATACAGACCCAGGATTTATCATAAGGATGCTTATGTGTTTCATTGCTGCCTTCCCAGCGTAGGGGAAGACGTCTCGGTGGCCTATGGCAGCCACATCCTTAATAAGGTGGCCCAGTATATTCTCCCCTCAAAGCCAGGGAGTTCTGATCCTAACAGTCTCACCTCAAGGAGGACTATACAACAGTGGTCAGCACTTGTAGGGAAATGATCATGAAAGCCACGGTAGTGACGGAGGTTAGGTTCTCTACAAGGACAATAAGAAGTCCTTCTTTAGGTATGTAGGCCGTAGAAGGAAAACATGGTAGTGTGGTACCCCTGCTTAACACCTCAGGACAGCTGGTAACTGACATTCAGGAAAAAACTGAACTCCTGAATGCCCACTTTGCTTCAGTATTGCACCAGACCAAGGGGAAAATCAAGTGAGGTGAGGGTCATAGGGGACATGTCAGGACTGACAGCCTCCCCACTGTGGAAGCTGAGTGGGTGCAATACCAATTAGAAAAGCTAGATATTTACAAGCCAGCAGGACTGGATGGACTTCATCTGAGAGTGCTGAAGGAGCTGGATGAGGTCATTATGGCAAAGCTCTTCTGGAATTCATGGTGCACAGGGGAAATACCTGAGCATTGTAAGATGGCCAATATTGTGCCCATCTTCAAGAAAGGGAAAAGGGAAGACCCAGGCAACTATAGGCCAATCAGCCTAAACTCCATCCCAGGGAAAATCCTGGAAAAGCTCATTAAAGAATTTATGTGCAATACACTTGCAGAAGGTAAGACTCTGACAGCCAGCATGGCTTTGTCCCAGGTAGGTCTTTCATAGTTTCATAGTTTAATAGTTTCTAGGGTCAGAAGGGACCTGAGTAGATCATCTAGTCCAACCCCCTGTCATGGCAGGAGAGATTACTAGGGTCAAACGACCCCAGCAAGGTGTTCATCTAACCTACTCTTAAAAACCCCCAGGGTAGGAGCCAGCACCACTTCTCTTGGAAGTTGGTTCCAGA
>NW_017728943.1:58497631-58522988 GCF_001723895.1 Crocodylus porosus
CCTTCCTGACTGCTCCCCTACATCCCCGAGCGACTGCAGTATAGTCATCCCTGGTGCCCTGCTCCTACAAAGAGGTACAGGTGCTGGTTGCTGGGGCAACCGCAGTTGGTCAGCTGACCAGAAGGGGGCAGGGCCTGACCTATATAAATGTAATCCAGGCTGAGGCCAGAGAGGCAGTTCCCCACTTGCAGCCAAGGAAGAAGGAGCTCTGCTGGAGTAAGCAGAGTAGGGAAGCCTGATGACCTGAGCAGCTTCTGTTCAAGGATACCGGGTGGAGGAAGCCCTGGTAGGGACTTGAATGATGGTTAGCCAGATGGCTTAGAGTTTATGTTGTAGCCCAGGGGCTTGAGTTTTCTGTTTGTAGTTTTATAAGACCGGAGGACCGGGTGAGGCTAATAGGGATTGGAGGAGGCCTTGTAGGGGCTCCATGGTAGTGTGGGGACCCCAGTGCCAGAGAGGGCACAAAATTCAGGGGTGCACAGACCCCAGCCCTGAGAAGGGGCGCAGAGAATTGGGGGCCAGGTAAGGCCAAGGCTGCCTGAGCCCCACAGGAACTTTCAGACCTGAGGAGGGGATTTGGGGGCCAGGCACGGCCACAGCCACCTGAGCCCCAATTGTGAGAAGCCTCAGAGTGGGCGCAGGTGAGAAGCTCCAGAGGGCACTCGCTTTAAGGCCCAAGGAGGGGATTCAGGGCCAGGCATGGCTACGGCCACCTGAGCCCCAATCGAGAGAAGGCCCCAAAGCAGGCATGGTCGCAAGAGAAGGCCCTAGAGCGCATTAGTGAGAGCGTGGGCAACTGCGAGAAAAGAGAGGCCAGGGAATGTCTGTGAGGGCGTGGGGCAACCGTGAGAGAAGCCAGGGAACGCCTGTGGGGTGCAGGCCCTAAGGTGAGCCAGAGAGTGTCCATGAAGGCGCAGGCCATTGTGAAAGAGGCCAGAGATCCCGTGAGGGCCTGGGCCAGTGTGAGACAAGCCCAGGGAGCCCGTGAGGGCACGGGCAATTGCAAGACGAACGAGGGGGAGCCAGTGAGGACACCGAGGAGAGAATTGACAAGACAACATCTGGTACATCTGTGAGGCTTGGGACATGGTACAAGGGTAGTTGGAGCCACACGTAGCCCCTAAGGCTTTAGTGCACTGAGTCGCCAAAGACAGGGCACAGACTGGGATACATCAGGGCCCCGTGTCAAAGAAGATAAAAAGGCAGCCTCCCTTAAACACTAATAACATCAAAGACGTGGTGGGCGAGAATGAGGGTGCTTTATCTTGGACTTGGCACGGTAGGGGGCGTCCGGAGAGATCACGGCCACTCCTAGGACCCCGCTCTGTGACAGTCTTGTTTTACCGATCTCATCTCCTTCTACAACCAGGCCTCTTACCACCTGGACACAAGAGATGTGGTAGACATTATATACCTAGACTTCCAAAAGGCTTTCGATCTGGTATCCCAAGATATCCTTGTGTGAAAACTGTAAGACTGTGGGGTCAGCTGCTTGATGGTTCAGTGGGTGAGAAACTGACTACAGGGTAGGACCCAGAGACTTCTCATGAACGAATCTGTGTCATCCTGGCATGAAGTGGTCATTGGTGTCTCTCAGAGGTCCGTGCTTGAACCAGTGCTTTTCAACATCCTTATCAATGATTTGGATGCGGAAGTGAAAAGTTTGCTGTCAGGTTTGCAGATGACACCAAGTTATGGGGCAATGTGGTCACATCAGAAGATAGGTTGCAGATACAGGCGGACCTGGACAGGTTCAAGAGTTGGGCAGACTGAAATCAGATAAAGTTTAACACTTCCAAATGTAAGGTGCTCCATCTGGGGGCAAACAACCCTTAACATACATACAAGCTCAGTAGTGATAGCTTGATTTGCACCATGGGTGAAAGGGACCTAGGGGTAATGATTAACCATCACATGAATATGAGCCATCAGTGTGAGGTGGTGGTCAGTAGGATAAACAACAGACTGGCATGCATCAACTGATGCATCTCATGTGAAACCAAGGAAGTGATACTCCCGCTGTACTCAGCAGCGCAGTTGGAGTACTGGTGAGAGCGCAGTTGGAGTACTGTGTCCAGTTTTGGGCGCTGCACTTGAATAAGGATGTGAAAAAACTTGAGAGCATCCAGGAAAGAGCCACCTATATGATCAGGGACTTGCAGGACAAACCATACAAGGAAAGGCTGAGGGACCTGGGCCTCTTTAGCTTAAAGAAGAGAAGGTCGAGAGAAGGAGACTTGATAACAACTAACTGCTATATCAGAGGAGTGCATCAGGAGCTTGGTAAACAACTGTTCACTAGGGTACTCCCAGGGAAGACCAGGACCAATGGATACAAACTCCTGGAAGGCTACTTCAGACTTAATACCAGGAAAAACTCCTTCACAGTTAGGGTGTCCAGGCTATGGAATAAACTCCCTCCAGAGGTGGTGCATTCACCTACCCTGGAGATTTTCAAGAGGAGACTAGGCTGCGAAAATCCTTGCCCCATCATCCCTCTCCTTCCCTCCCATGCTTCAGAATGCCAGAGCTTCCCATCTCTGTTTGCAGCTCCCTTTTTCTCCCTACCTGTTTTCCTGCTTTTTTGTGGTCCCCATGCTTTTTTGCAGAGGCTGGGATTTTTCACAAATCTGCAGTTTCCATAAAAATTACAAAATCATGAATTTGGTAGGTCTCTATTTATGTATTTAGTGTAAGAGTGATGTTGTAGCTGTGATTGTCCAGAAATTATGCAAGAGGCAAGGATAATAGCTTTTATTGGCCAACTGTAGTTGGGATAGAGTTAGACAAACTTGAATGTATGATATTCTCCCTCAGACCTGAATTAGACCAATTATGTAGTTTGGATAGAGTTAGACAATCAGTTTTCAAATGCAAGAAAGACATTCTTCTTCAGGCCTGAGGACCAACTACATAGTAAAAATGTACCCAAAGAAATACTTGCTTCTTGCATATATGTATTTAATAATATAGAGACATATTTCTAAAAAGGTGTCTAACTTCAGTGGAAGTTCATGACTGTTGATATCTTTAGTCATTTATTTGGCAACCTGACTCTTTAGACCTTTATTCTGTGAGCTGCTCTACACAGGTA
Source organism: Crocodylus porosus (assembly GCF_001723895.1). Taxonomy (NCBI): domain Eukaryota; kingdom Metazoa; phylum Chordata; order Crocodylia; family Crocodylidae; genus Crocodylus; species Crocodylus porosus. The sequence goes on from NW_017728943.1 coordinate 58,500,726, forward strand.
GAATCCCTCTGCTTCCAAAACCTGAAATGACTCAAATGGGACTCCACTACTGGGACCTAAATTTAAGCATTAGACATAAGCTTGTAAAACTTTCATAAAATCATGATGCCTCACCTGGATTGCTGGAATCTCACTGGGATCACTTTGGGGTCCCCGTGCTTCAAAAAATACATGGCCAAATTACAGAGAAATGAAAATGATTAGAGGTCTAGGAAGCATGACTTACTGAGAAAGGTTGACTGAACTGGAATTATTTGGTCTGGAGAAGAGAAGATAGAGGGATGTTTTGGTAATGGTCTTCAAATACCTAAAGGTGGTTATAAAGAGGAAGAAGATAGACTACAGTCCTGTCCCCTACTTTCTGTGGTCTCACATTGTAGCAAAGGGAATTTATGTTGGATATTGGAATAACTTTCTCACTATGAGGGGGGTTAAGCATTGGAACAAGCCACCTAGCGCATTTATGGAATCTGCAACCTTGAAAATTTTTAAGAGCTGGTCAGATGAGTATTTGTCTGAAAGGGTTTCGAGTGGCATGATCCTGACAGGGGTCAGACCTCCTGAGGTCCCTTTCAACTGTTGTTTTCTGTGGTCTAATAACAAATTAGTTGGTAGCAAGGGAAAATAGGTGATGAGCAGTGGAAGTCAAAAGAAAACTTGACATAAAAGCTGGGGGATATTATCAGAAAAGAGGAAAGCAAGGCTACTCTTATGGCAGGAGTTACTTCACTAGCATTATGACTAGCACAATGTGTTTACCATAACAAACATCATGGAACAGTAGAAGAACAAGAGGAGGCAACAGCAAAGAAGGGAGGCAGCTGTAGGAGAATGGCAGGAGCTATTGGGTTAGAAGGAGTTAACAGTCGGGTCTCATAGAAAATGGATAATGTGATTAACTGACTTGAAAATTCTAGTCTACTCCAGGCAAAGTATTTTTAGTGGAACAATGGAACAAAAGAACAGTTTCACTACTTTAAAAAGGCCCTGGAAGTTGCAGTAAATGAAAGTAGAGAACTTTCTCTACAGACCTAGTTTTGTGATTGACTAAACAAGAAACTCTTAATACAAAGATCAGATGCTAATACGGCCTCCACCAAAACTCACTGAAGTTACTAGGAATTTTTCCATTGACTTCAATAAACATTGAATTGGACCTATAATACTTAGGATTCAAAATGTTTGGCATGCACAGAAAACAGGTGGACAAATCTATAACTGAGAAAAAATGAACTTACGCATATTTATTGTGGACAGCTGCAAACAAAATCTCACTATTTCAACCCCATACAGCCTTTGTTATGTGACCGCATTTTTTTCCAGTAGCCACCTGTTATTCATCACTTGTGCCACACTAACCTTGCTATATGAGGAAGAATTGTCTGTGATTGATATGTGTACCATTACAGGAGCTCAGTTTTACAAGGAAAGGATCAGATAAATCCAATGATGATTTCTGTGAGATAGGACTTTAGGATGACTGTGGACTGTCACATTTTAATTTAATTCTGGGACTCGTTGGGGGTAAACTTCCATAGCTAGCAAAAAAGAAGGAAAAATTGTATAATAAATATAAGCATGTACACAAATTGACCAAACCTGGCATGACACTCTCCACATTATTCTATTCCCCTTACTTGACTGATTGTTTGAAAAAAAAAAGATATAAGGAATTCACTAAATAGCTCATGCCAGCCGAAGTGCAAGAAGCATTTATGGATGATATAAAATATAAAGGAATTGGCTGCTCCAATTTCCATGGAAGGAACAAGCCCAGCTAAGGACTATGTTACATAATGTATTCAGGTCTTTTGCTGTTTTGCTGCCAGGGGAAGAGCCCAATCCTGTTCCCATTGGAACTGAGGGCCAAACTTCCATCTACTTTAGCAAGAACATGACCATATACTATTTCTATGACATCTCAAGTGCTTATTGAAGGTGGGTTTTTTTCATAGATTTCATAGACATCACAGCTGGAAGGGACCTCGGGAGATCATCGAGTCCAGCCCCCTTTTTAAAGAAGATGACCTATGTATTTTTAAAAATCATGCTTAAAATAAAAATTTCTGCAGGATTTGGCAAAATTCTTACATAATTCCCATGACTCTGGTCTGTATCCTTTTTTAATCTGGATTCTTATCTCTGTAATTGTCTGACATTAAAATTGGGGAGATCTCAAATTATTATAGTTTACAAACAGATTTATCATGTGATAAGATTGCCATGTAGTTGCATGGATCTGAGATGCCAGATTATTGTAGGATTATTGTAAATCAGTGTGAATCTTTCTATTGACATGAATGGTTTTGGACAGTTCCTGTACTTTCTATTTAAAAAAATAAAAGTGAGATCCTCACTGAACAGCAAAACTCAAATTTCAGTTTACATGTCTAGTCTTTAAGATCATAAGGGTAACCTTCACAATATGATCTGAGTTCAACACCATGACAGGCCCATGCCCACCATACAGGCTGGTGGGGGTGCCCTGCCTCTTGGGCTGTGCCATACGAGAGCCTGCTTGCCCACCACAACTTGTTGTTCATAGTACCTCTGGAGGTGATGCTCCATGGTTCCTGTACAGGCTCAAGAATGCTTCTCTTGGTGTTTCTACTGTGGGGCTCCTCATCCCCTGTACCCCACCCCTTTCCACTTGGGTGTTATGGTGGATCCAGGCAACACCTCGATGGAGTTGCAGGTTTCATCCTTCATGTGGCAGTTTGACAAGGAAAGACATTGCACAGGTCTCACTATGGTTCTGTTTCTTTCAGAAAATTGCAACATAAAAATAACTTAACTTAAAGAAGTTTGGTCTGAGTGGTAGGCAGGGCAATATTAACCCCGCACTGAGTGGCTCAATCCTGAGCACAGGCGATTAAGGGCCCGCCATGCCTTTTCTTCCCCTTCAATGTTCTGTTCCCTTCCAGGCTGGCCAGCCTCTTTCCATGGGCTCTTTCCATTTGCCTGCCAGGCCAGGTATGCCAAGGCCCCAGGGTACTCCATGTTTGGGGTCTAGTTAATGCCTGGTAAAAATACCCTTTTTAGCAGTGAAGACAAATCCTTAGGCATATTTATACTGTGGGATAATGAATGCATATTAGTTATCGCACATGAAAAGGTAGCAGAGACAAAGAACTGAGCCACCCACAGGTTGATCACGTAGTACTGATCTCACCTTGCAACCTTGTGGTAAACATTACTAAAGCTTTGTGTTCGTGTAGGATTTCAAAGTGAGATAAAATCTAGGTGTAATTTACCTTATTGAAACAAAAAGCACTGTTTGTCATTGAAGACAAACAGACTGTCTGCATAGGAGAGTAGTGTGTACTCTGAAAATGGAATAGGCTACATTATATTTACTGTACCTTTGTAGCAACCACACAAGAAACTGAAATAGAGAAGGTGTGCTGTAAATTGACACCCTAGCTTACTGCCCTATAACTTTACCATGTAGACAAGCCATCAGAGTCATGTCTCCATTGGCATTAGAGCTATACCTAATCCTTTATCCAGAAGTACTGACATATTATTTCTTAGGCATATCTGAAATATTTATCAGTTCCCTCTAAACTCATGTCTCTAAGAATTCCTTTAAATAGAACTTTCCACTAGTGTTCTTCAAACAATATTTTAAAGCATGTTTATTATGGTATCTAGATACTACGCTTGATGGAAGCATTATACATTCATAGACAGACCAACAGATTATATTACCTTGTAGATAGTGGTGGGAAGATAGCAGGTACTATATAGATCATACATCTCCTCCTGGGCATTTCTGTTTGTTTGGTTATTTATTTCAATTTACTTTATGGTTATGCCAATCTCTAGGTAAACCTAAAGCTACGTTAGTTCAAACTCATCAATAAACTATACAAAACAATGCACCACCAAAAAATAACTTACCTCTTACTCTTTGGCTTCCTCTAAAAAAGCCTGGTTGAATAATTGATTTTTGCTGCTTATCTTTATGGACAACAAACTTGAGCTCTGTCATATTCTGCCATATAAAGTGACATTATGTAGCATTAAAACCTGATATTTCTTTTTTTCTCTGATGTACATTCCATCTGAGCAAACTATCCATCATATGCATTTAAGAATTTAATTTAGTTCTCCTTCTGTTGGATGTTTTTTTGTTGACAGAATTTATTAATAGAATTTATGAATTTGTCTTTTAATTTATGAATAGTCCAAAATTCCACAGGGGCTTATCTGTCCAGTGCTGGTTATGCATTTGTTAATTATTTGGATGCTGGCATAGAAAGCTTCCTGAGCAAGTTTGCAGACAACGTGGAACTGGGAATAGCTGTGAACACACTGGGAGACAAGTAAGCAGTTCAGAGGGATCTAGCCAGAATAGAAATTTGGGCTGGAGCTAATAGGATGAAGTTCAAGGCTGACAAATGCAAGATGCTATGCCTTGAAAAGAATTAGCAAAAGTACAAATACAAAATGGGTAACATTTGACAGGATGGCAGCTCTATAGAGAAGGATTTGTGGGTACTGGCAGATCACAGACTCAGCATGATTTTACAGTAAAATGCAGGCACACATAAACCAAATTCAAGAAATGGGAGGTGATAGTGCCTCTACCAGGCACTGATTAGGTGTCATATAGTGTACTGTATACAGTTTTGGACTCCACATTTTTAAAAGGACATGGAGAAATTAGAGAAGGTCTAGAGGCAGGCAATGGCTTGGAAGGGGGGTCATACAAGGAGAGATTGAAGGAAAAAGACATGTTCAGCTTGTGGAAAAGGTGCTTAAGAGGGGACATGAAAGTAGTCTTCAAATACCTGAAAGGCTGCAATAAAAGAGGGAAAACTTCTTTTCTCTCTAGCTCCAGAGTCAGACATGGGCCAATGGCTTGAAGTTGCAGCAAAGTAGATTTAGACTGGACATCAGGAAAAACTTCTTTACTGTTAGAACAGTGAGGCAGTGAAATAGACTGACTGGGGAAGTTGGAGTATTTCCAACACCAGAAGTGTTCAAGAAAAGGTTGGGCAGGCATTGATCTGGGATGATTTAGGAGTAGTTATATCTATGCTGTACTATGGACATCCCCCCTACTTCTGGGCTTTGCCAGTTGCCATTACAGGCTGGGTGGGTGTTGGCTGAAGCCAAGGCTGGGGATTATGATTTGGGTGTGCTCATGCTCCTGGTGGGACATAAAGCCAAAGGTTCCTGGCTAGAGGGTCATGTCCCTCCATTCAGTGTTAGACCTATATTTGGGTCATGAAGGAATTTTACCCTATGGACTGATTAGGCCAGATTGTGGGGGTGTTTGACTTCCTCGCTAGTAGGGTATATGGTCGTCTTCCTGGGATCAATTGAGCAGGACCACAGGCCAGATCCAGCCTACAGAGCCTTGTTATCCAGCCCCAGGTGCTGCCTCTGAGTCTAAACTGACCCAGACCACCTCTGTGGGCAGGGGTCAGGACACGTGCTGCACAAGGCTCCCAGTCTGGCCACTCTGGAAACCATGCTGCGTGTGTTGCTCTCCCCAGATACTCTGGGCCATGTGCCACACACAGCGCCTGCTCCAGCAGGTCTGGGACCAGCCCTGCATGTGGTACCTATAGGCAACACATGCAGAACAGATCCTAGAGCAGCTGAAGTGGAGTCTAGGGTCCATGGGCCTTTTGGCTTATTCCAGCCCATAGACCAGCCCATATCACTCATCCAGCCCACAGGGCCAGATGAGTATGACACCCCTGATTTAATGTTACATGTTCATAGGAATTGTTGTTTCAAGGACACAATGTTACACATTCCAGCTATTTTTGGTTTCTGTTCCCTAACAGGTTGATGCTTTTGAATGAGCTTTTAAATTGTTCTCTGGTTTTGAAATCTAAAGCTTTGAGTTAGAATACAGTACTCTGCATTAAAGCATACAGGAGGAATAAAATATAACTCCAGCCCTGTTTCACTCATTTCCTTTGAAGAAGTTACTGCTGTTTTCTGCTGGAGCCTGGAAGAGCCCTCAGGGATTGCAAGGAGATGGCAGGACTTAAGAGGACAGGGTGACTTCCTTCTCAGTTTGCTGCCCTTTTGGTTATCAACATCTCTAAAACATTCCTTAAAATGTTCATTGTTTTTTTTAAAAAATGTATGTGAATCAGTGCACTTCCCTCTTTACCTTTACAGTTTTTCCACATGGTAGAAAGAAGTAATCAATTCTTCTATTACAGCTCTACACTTTTTTGTCATTTACCATATCTAATCGTCTTATGTATATTCTGGTAAAAAAGCTATTGATCTTCCAGAGAAATACAATCACTAATTGCAGATGCCAGGCTTAACTTCTCTTTCTTTTTTTTCAGTACTTCATTGACAAGTTTGCTAATGAGTAAAACTAGAGGAGTGTAGTGACCCACTCCACCCTGCATTTAATAGTCATTGTAGATAATGGGGAACAATGGAGAAGCAAGAGCCTAAGCTCAAATGTGGGTCCCACTCCCTCTCACTGAAACATGTACCTTCTAGGTTGGTTTTGTTCTTGCTCAAAAATTACCTTCTCTTGGCTGCCCAGGGAACCAGCTTCAAGAAGATGCGTGTAGTGGGTCTGGATAATACGTGGCCCATGGAAGCAGGAGATGCAGATTTATATTATATTTGGGTGAAGGAGGCGTAGAACCTCAGTCTCCCACTTCATGAATAAGTGCTGTAACAACTCTGCTATTTGGCAAAAATATTGGAAAGCCTATCCCTCCTCAGCATGGGTTTTTTTCCAGCTACAATGTTGGGACTTACCTGAAAGCTATGTAACTGCCAACCAGAACATAGTCCTACTGAGCATGCTCTGTAGGCATGTGGAGACTTGTTTGCCCAGAACTGAGTTGGAAATGGGGTGGACGTATGTACACATCTACATCTTTGCTATTATGTACCTAAAGTTAAATAGAATTCTGCCCTCTCTCTCTCTCTCCATCTTCCAAGATGATAAAAAATAGAGATATTACATGTTGGAATGAGCAAAGTAACTATCTCTTTTCTATCTTTCTATTTTAGGTTTCTTCGTTAGGGTGAGGCTAGAGAATAATTGCACCCAGGCCGTAACTCAGAGCATTCTTTCTGCAGAGATCACAGGCATGCATTTTAGTCAGTGCTTTTATAGGATTCAGCCTCTGCTCATCTACTGAACCTTTTTCAAACAACTACTTTGGACAAAGCCAGGAGCTATGGCCTTGTTCTCACTCCATCGGGTCTTTTCTGACTGTTTGAAAGTCACTGTTGGTTCTTTGAACAATTTATGCTGAGGTTAAGCAGTTATCCAGGAAGGCAGCACACTTAAGCAAGCATTTCCCAGGATCTCCAGTTACCTGGTCACATCCTACACTATAATTTTGCCTTGAGGTATGGTACTAGGAGCTACCTTTTCACTCCCAACCAAGCGGAAACCTTTTTGGTCCCCCGGGAATAGCCATAGGCCTCCATCTATATGGCAACAATGGGACAGAAATTTGTTCCTATTTCCAGATGAAAACTATGGGGCTGGTATTAAGTAGCAGCTCCAGCTATTCACACCAGTAGCTGAGATTTATGTTCTTGTGTGAGTACATAAGTGAGTGTGTTGCACTATTTACCTTAGGTCCATCCAATGTCCTCTGATAGGTATGCACAGTGGATTTTACAGTTAATACTCTGTTGAGAAGAATGAGCAGTTTGTGCCTCTTGGAGTTTTAGATTCAGGTGGTCAGCACTCTCTGATAGACAACATGGATTCCTTATATTTGAATAGTGTTTACAATCTTTTTTCTTTGCTATTGTTATAATAAATAGAATTCTAATTTTAGCATGTGAGTCCAGGAGATGGGGCTTTTGGTATAGACCTTTGGTACCTATGCCCAAATTCACATGTGATTTCACATATGATACGTGCAGATGTTACACTCAGATCACCGTAACCAGGGTTAGGGTAATTGAAATGCCCATCTGTGTACACATTTGAGGAGGTTAAATAGGACAAAAAATGGCTGACCCAATTTAAATTAGTTCACCTGAGGAGGTGAACTAATTTAGATTCGGAATGGGATAGCCCAGTCTACTGAATGGCTGCACAAATTCAAAGCTCAGCCCTGGGGCTAGAATAGCCCAAATACTTGCTGCAGCCCTGATGCTGTGATCTTCCTATCCCCCACTTCACCATGATCCGGCTATTTTTAGTCCCCCTACCCCTCCAGTCTGCCTACCTCCGCAGTCCCAGGCAGACTCCCTGTGGACCCACTAACCCCCCTGCAAATCTGCCAGCCCCACCCCCCAATTCTGCCTACCCCAGAACTGCCAACCCCTCTCATGGACCCACTCTCTCCCACCCCCAAGTTACTTAGACTGGGTTCCTGGCACAGCTTCTGGCACCAGTGAAAGTGTACACAGTCTACTCCCAATTTATACTCACTCATCTTAAAGTGCATGATTGTAGTTTGGGTATGGCAGATTTCTGCATGTACCCCAAGATTTAAACTCCTCCATAAGAGATTCCTTGTTTTCTCTTTACACACACTTGTAAGAGCAACCAGAATCTGGCGTTCTGTTTTTGATTATGACTAAACATATGAAATGTGTACATTTTCCAGAAGGGGCCTGCTGCATATTGAATTTAGAGAAATATAAAGAAAAAGGCTTTGAATTGTCTTTTTTGTTGAATGCTTTCTATAAGGTAGTGAATGAAGGCACTATTATTTCATGTTCTCCAGTGATTATTAGTCAGACACCTAGTTACATGCTGTTTGACACAGTGAATTATGAGCACTTGAAGAAAGCATTGTTATGCTTACATTTGTAATGTGGTTACTGAAAGGGAATCTTATTAACATTTCTTGACAAAATAAATTTTCCTAGAAGAAAAACTGTTACATGTGTAAATTATTTTAGTCCTATACTTAGATAGTTTTAGCACCGTCATTTTGGAAATAACTTTTACCTTACCTTTGTGAAACTAGGAAATATGCATTATGTGCAAAGAACCAAGAAATTACATTTTTTTCTTTACCTCTGTATATGTATTGGGCTATATAGTAAAGTGTGTATATCAGAAGGTCAGTTAGAGGTGTGAATTGGAGTTGAGACTTGGGAATACATAGTTGTACGGGAGAAACATTGATTAATGGTTTATATTATTAAGTTGCTTACCAGTTAAGAATTAGTGGCAGATCCTTGCCTGTCAAGCAAAATGTAAGTCATGAAGAAATGCAAATCATTGTGCTGATTTTCCCTTTCCTTGCATTTCTGTTTAGTCAGAAATTCACTGGTGTTATACAGGTCTAAGTGGGTGCATCTACAGGTGCAACTAGCATGTAGCAATAAATTCTGGTGCATATCACAGTGGCGTTTATTGCACTTGGGCACCAAGTTTGCATGTGTGCCAGAGACCATAGCACGGTGAACCAGGCTGAAGCAGCCCTGGTGAGCAGGGGTCCCAGCTAGGTCACCTTGCCAAGCCCAGGGCTTCTCTATCCCAGCTCAACATGCTGCAGAAGGCCTGGCTAGGGTACAAGGGTGCTCCAGTGCAGGGGTAGCCGGCAGACGGCCCCTGCACTGAAGCACCCTTGTTTCCCAGCCAGCCCCATCAGCATCTAATGTGTGCTGTGATGGAATACTTTACTCTGACACAGGATAGTACTTGTAGGGCACATCTACATGCCACTATATGGTAATGTTGTTAAGTCACTGTGTTTTAGTATTTCCTTTGGAAGTTCTAAAGCACAATGCAGTTACCGCCCCTACTGTGACGTGCATATGGAACACAGGTTGATATCACTGCTACATCACCGCAGTGGCGCACTACAACAGGGGAGTGCACCACTGCAGCAGTGTAGCTGCTGATCATGTGTTGACCCATGTGATTGCTACACTGCTGTAGTGTGTCATACAGTGACATAACATGTAACTACTTCACCGTAGGCCAACGTGTAGATGCACCCATATATGCTTGTATTTACAAGTACTATCCTACAGTGGAATAAGGTACTTGACCACAGTACATGTGTAGATGCTGATATGGCTGGCTGGGGCACAAGGGTATATACTTCTATATACAAGTACTATCCTACAGCAGAGTAAATTAGTTTGGCCTAACAGTGTTGCATGTGTAGATGCAAAGACTTTACTATGGAGCTAATTAGTAAGCTCTGCATTAAACTGCTCATGTAGATGTGCCTAGTGGGAGGAAAATCAGGACTAAAGAATGTTTTTGGTTCCTTGGCTGGCTGGGGCACAGGATGCTTCAGGGTGGGGCTAGCCAGCAGTAGCCTCTGTACTGAGGTACCCTGTGCCCCAGGCAGCCAGGTAGCGGCACATGGAGTTGGGGAGCAGGCAGCCCTGGGTTCCCCCATCTCTGTATGCCATGAAGACCCTATGGGCTGCCTGCTCCCCTGTCTCAAACACATTGTGCCCCATCCATGCTGCACTCCATGGCTGGCTGGGGTGCAGTGTGCCTCAGCATGGGGGCAGAGATGGGGTACTCCACAGTGCACAGAGATGGGGCTTCCTGCTCTCCTGTCTCTGCATTTGTCCAGGTACTTTTGCTTGCTTTGCCCTGCTTTTTTTTATCAGAGCTTTTTTTTTTTTTTTGCTACTGGGAAAGCCCAGTAACCAATTTTGCCACCACACTGCAAATTAGCAGTGCAGCACACCATTTAATGTGCAAGGTATGTGGTCTGCGGTGCCACAAAGAGGTTTGTGTGGATGTGGCCTCTGTGTGTAGTGAAGCCCAGACAGAGAATGTAATGGCAAAGAACAGCCTTCTCATATTGGGAACCGATAGCAATACCAGGACTTTAGCACTAAACAAGGAAGAAATCTGATAGGAAAAAGGAGGATTTCACAGTAGGGAGCCTAGCCCAACTACTAAACTGTTGTCTGTGTGAATGATTAATAGGAGTGAGGACAATAACTTCCACAGCCGTTACTGCAGAAGGACTCCTGTAGCTTCTACAGAGAAATCATTTTAAAAGTCAATTGCAAAGCATGAACAAGAGGCACCAAAGCAGGGAGATTCTAGTTTACATTTCTCAGCCCATGCTACTTAAGTCAGTATCTATGTGGGTGGTCTATAGATTCCTTCACTCCCCTCTGGCTAGTTAATTTTCCTCTAGTGTCCTGCTATACCAGTATTGCCTGTTTGCTGAGCAGCTGTGTATGGCCAGCCTTTCACAGGCTGAGACTGCATGTAGAACTGAACGTAAGAAATAAATCTCTCATAACACTCTGAACTTCCTCCAACACTTTTCAGTTTGCTGCACCTCTTCACTACTCACAAGTTCACTGGAAACTGATTTTTATCCTAGGCCTCCCTGCTCAGCTCCTTGTGATGCCCTAACATGCAGACAGAGAAGTGCCATTAAGTTAAGTGTTTGGCTTTGCAAGATTGGCCAGTTACAATCAAGGAGAAACCCAGATGTGGGTTTGTGAAACCTTAAACATTTGCTAGTGAGCTGTACATATTTTTCAAAATACTAAAGAATTATTTGGAAAAGGATAGTAGAACTTAGAATACATTAAAAGAGTATAAGCATCAAGTGGCATTGATGGCCATTTGTACATGCCACGGGGGTTTAGTTCGGTTTAATTCTCCCTAAGGCTAGGTACAGACATTACACATAAACTGGTTTAAGTGATTAGAAACTGGTTTAAACCTGTAACAGAACATAAGTTCGGTGCACGTAAACCAGTTTGAAAATGGCTGAAACTGGTTTGAGATAAACCTGATTGAATCTACATGTATCAGACTTAACTGATTTGGCTCAAACCAGTTTATGCAATGTCTGTCCCAGACCCCTTGCTGGTTTAAGATACATCAGAGTCCCCCAGCATCCTGGCATGCTCTCTTGCTGGGCAGGGCTCTCTGCTCACACAGGGCTGATCCCTCCCCTCTGCTGCCCCACTGGAGCTCAGCAGTCTCCACAAGCATCTGCTTGGCTCCTGCTCCCTGCCTCCCCTCCCCACTCTATGCTAAGCAGGCATTCCCCCATCCCTCACAGACACCTCAGATTAGCTAGCAGACCACATGCTGTGGAAGACGATAGAGGCAGACAGGCTTTTTGGAGCTATTTAACAGGTAGCTTAATGGCCTTCCTTAGATAAACTGTTTGTTCCCCCCACTCCTCAACACTCCCTGATAAGCAGGAATTCCCTTCTCCCCTCTGCCTTGTGGAGAAGGTATCTGTGTGTAGCGGGCTTCCCTTTCAGAGCTTGGGTTGAATCCCAGGATTGAAATCCTGCTTTTTGATTAGTGGAGTCCATCCACCAATCAGGAGGCAGCAAGAGAAATAACATCATGCCCCTTTCCTGAGGGGAGGGGCAGAAGAGCTCCCCCGGGGCCTGATTGCAGACTGGAAACTGTCGGGTCAGGAAGACTTCAGAGGTGAAGCCCTGGAGCATATAAAAGGAGCTGCATGCCCAGCATGAGGGGCAGATGCATCAGGGACAGAGAAGAGAGAAGAGCGGGGCTTAGAAGAGCTGAGGAGAGCTGCTCAGCAGGGTGAAGCAGTAGCCCAGGAAGAGCCCCTGAAGACTTCTATCAGCAGGGAGCATGGCATGGCTCCAGATCCTGGGAGCTGCGTGAGGTGGCTTGGGTCTGCAACCTCTGGCGAGTGGCCAGAGACATGGTGCACAGGCTGGTGCACGTAGCAGGATCTTTGGAGCCCCTGGGGTGGCTTAGGTCCTTAACTCCCAGAATGAGGCTGGGAACTTGGTGCAGGAGGCATTGCATCGAGGGTTAGAAGGCCCTGGGAGTTGCTTGAGGTGGCTTGGCTCTACAACTGCTGTAAGGTAGCAAACTAAACCACCTTGGGCATATTTTATTTTGCTGGATCCCAATGTCATGTAATGCGTATTATGCCGCCGACATGTGTAAACAGCTGCACCATTAAAGTGGTGCAAAAGGGTATTAAGCCACTTTAAGGGCTAATTTTGTGGCATGTACAAATGGCTGATATGAACAACAAACAATATGGTGTGCTGGTTATAGGGGGCCAGACTGCCAGTTGAAGGAAGTCAGTGTGGTTTCTTTGCAGCTTTGCTATACTGATTCACCCAGACTGAGGGACCCAAAATATAAAGGGATTACAGGGTGAAGTGCCCACAATATCTGGCAGTTTGAATTTGGGTGTGATTGATTACTGAGGGCTATGCAGGATGCTTGGAGAGAAGATGGTAAAAAAATTCCCTATAATGGATCTGGCCAGTTTTACCAAGCATCCTTTCTCTGTCTGGATTAGGCAAATAAATGTCCAATGCCTTTCAAAAATATTAAAGGCACTAATATCTACAATTATTTTGTGGCTACTTCTATTTGCTTTCTGCAAATGTCTAGGTGATAGAGTTTCCTAGGCATGAATAATTGAAAATTTGAAAGTAATAGTTTGAGTATATCTAGAAACTGAGTTAACTGCACTCACTGGAAGTTCTCATGGACTCACAAATCCAGGGAACAGCAGTTATGCTCTGACCTACTTGCTTTCATTGTTTATCTTTCGCAGGGTGGGGGATCTTACAGACACAAATTGGTGCTTTTGTGTTATGACACATTTTGAGGGGAAGGTAGGAGAATCTATTCCTAAATTTAGCTGGTGAGAAGCTTGACAGTTCTCAGTTATGTTTATTAGGGCTTTGTGAAGCTTTGGGTGGTGATTAAATTTGGAGGACATTCGGCCTGATTAGGTAGATGAATCCCCAAATCCGAATCAAATTAGGGGGCCAATTTAAAGGTCTGAATTGATTCAAAGCTCTCTGAATCTTTTCTGAAGATGATTTGGGCAGTCCCCGGTGGCTGCAGCAGGGAGCCATAGCTGACTCCAAGCTGGTAAGTACTAGTGGTAGGGGAGTGGGGTGGGGAAGGGGGAAGGGGATCATGGGGAGCTTGTGCAAAGCACCCCATGCAGTGTGGGGCAGTGGGTATTGCCCCCTGCCCAGGAGCATCCACTGAGTCGGGGCTTTTTTTTTAATAAGTGCCAGGAGCTGGGGTGGGTGGGGCAGCCATTGCCAGACTGGGAGAGTGGGCAGGGGATAGTCCTGGCCTGGTTGATTCAAGGAGAAATTATCAGGTAGCCAACAAGTAGGAGAGATTCAGTAAAAACCTGATAAAGAAGTTCTGGGGGGTTGTTGTCACCTGTGAAAAGCAGAAATTAGTGAGCATCAGAGAGATTATAATTTACCATGAAGTCTATATTAAGTCCCTAGTATTTAGTATCTAATAGGCTAATATATTTCTGTTCCCCTGTTCATCTTGTACGGGTATTGGGTAATTTCCTTTGACCACAAGAACTGTGAGGTCAGACTGAGTGATTTTTCTGCAAAAAATGTTCTTCTACTTGCGTTCTAGTCTTTGATCATTGACCATGATCATTCATTCTGGAGTATAGTTTTTGTCTGCTTTCACCCACACAACTGTTATGAGGGCATTTGGTGCACTGGAGGAGGTGTACCACATTCTTGGATAGACATTACATGATCCATGGATTCTGATGGTACAATAGCTGAGCATTTGGAACAATGACAACAATCTGATGGTAGAATCTGTTAAGGAAAGTACATCCCTGACACAGCATATCACAATATTTTGTATTTCTTCTAACAACTTGGAATCCTGGGAATGCAACAAGATCTTGACTTGCTTTCTTCCTCTAGCAAAAGAAAGTACATGGCTACACTGCACAGTACAGTACCACATAAAGCCAATGATGTCAGTTTGTCCTTGAAGTGCTCCACCTCGCTCCAAATTGGAGGGTCCAATCCACCCGCCCCACCCTTCAGTGCAGGCTGGGCGAGCCGCAGATGGAACTCCCTCCATTCTCTTCTTTCCCTCCCTTTCTGAGGCCAGCACCAAAGGTGCTCCTGGAGCATGCTGACAGATGTTAATGAAGGTGCTCCACTTTGGAGCACCTTCATCTGAAACCTCATGTAATGAAGGTTCAGACTGTTTCATGATCAGGCATTTTTAAAGCACTCTGCAGCAATCTACTTCTGTCAGTGCACAGCTGTAGGGTGCTCTAAGGCCTGATTGCACAACAAAACATCACTTCTGTCAGTGCTTTAAGTTTCTAGTCCTTACGGTTGATGAGAAAAGTGTGAAACGTTAAGTTTACAGACCCCAAAACAGAGGGCAGATGATAAGAGCTCTACATTTATGTTTCTTTAATTTTATTATTTTAAGTAACCTCATTATTTTGGGAGGCTCAACTTGTTATTTTGTAAATGTAATATTGAGTCTGTCACTTCTTCATTAAGTCATAAATGACATATCCATAAAAAGTAAATGGCAATAGAGACTTTATCTCTTCACCTTTACATCTGCCATGACTCTGCTATTCATTGCATTGAAACACACTTTAAAACAAGTATTGTCCATATCCATATTTAGCAAATACACTCAACTTCCTTGTACTTATTCTCTAGTCATCCTCATACAATGCAACACATTAACAAAACAGTTGACAGAATTATTGAGTAGCACTAGAAGCACTTGTACAACTTGTCCCATATAATCTGTTTAAGGACACTGCTCTTACACTGCATTCTCTTGCAGAGGTGCACATATTCTCTCTCTCTCTCTCTCTCTCTCTCTCTCTCTCTCTCCGTCTATTACATTTATTTGTATCACTCATTTGCAAGTCATTCTAAATATACCGTAATAATAATAATTATAATTGGCACTTGATATTGCATTAAAAATTTCATGCAAAAAGTTTCCCATACAACTTTTTTGACAGACACTTCAAGAATTCTATAGAAAATATTTTCATGAAAAACAAAAGAAAACGTTTTGTTGGCAAAACAAAAAGTTTTGGTATTCAGTTTTTCTTCTGCCACTAGAAATAGGAGGAAAATAAAAAGGAGGAAAGAGGAGAAAAAGAACAAAATGAAGAAAAATCACTCCCCTCCTCCAAAAGAAAAAAATCAATATGTGGAAACCATGGCAGAAACTCTTTTCCTTTGCAGCACTTTTATGTGCTGGTGTATAGCTGTTAATAATGAGGGAAATCTAATTTAAACAAAGGACATAACAGGAACGAGTCCAGAGCTGGACAACATGATTATAGAACAGGGTCTTCCATATGAGAGCAGATTAATAGGATTAATTGTATTTAGTTTGTCAAGAAGATCTGTAAGGAAAAATAACAAAAAATATATATGAGTGAATCATATATACAAAAGACAACCCTGTTGCATAGTGAAAGGAGAAAAAGAAATGTAATGAAAATAAAAGGTAAAAAATATAGAACAGGTAAGTCTTCTCACTCATCTGCATGGTAAGGACAGGGCTAATCAACTGCATAGTTATCTATTACTGGAGAATTCAAATCACCAGCAGTTTCTCCTAATTAGGTCAGACTGCACTTGGAAGAATTGACCTGCATGTGGGATTATAAATGTGGAGACATTCTGCCCTACGGGGTTGCTCAGGGGGAGCTTGTGCCTTGGATCCTCATTGAACCTGGAAGTTGCTTCTGGGGGAGTTTCTCCCTGGAGAATGAATGTTTGTACAGTTCCCCATGGCTTATCCTCTCAGGTACCAAGAGGAGTTGAGCTCCTGTGCTTTTCAGGGCCTCTCTACACATGCAGGTAAAGGTGCAATGAGATCTAATGTATGATCCACACAATCATGTCTTCTGCCATACCACACATGCATGGCATCCCAATGGCACCTTATTGCCAGTGCAGGGGAAGCCTGGTGCCACAATTCTGGGCTCCCCCTGCACCAGCTCCCATGGCTGCCAGCCCCACGACTGACAGAGTTTGGCTGGCTCACAGCAGGGGCAGCATTCCTGACATTGCATCTGCTGCAAGTCCCGTAGTCTGGGCTGTGGGGCTTGCAGCAGTGGCAGTGCTGGGAATGCTGCCCCTTCTGTGCGTATCATCAGCTGTGGAGCTTGCAGTGGTGGCAGTGGGGACAATGAGTGTTCTATGTGGTGCCCCACTGAAAGCCCCACAACTGACAATGCTGCTATCACTGCAAGCTTTGTCGGCTGTGGGGATACCAGAGGGTGGTTGCATTCCTGTGACTTGGAGCCCCTCCATCGAAGGGCTCCCAGCCACAGGGGAGCACCTGGCTACACATTCAATTAATGGTGTCATTGGAACAAGCTAATTACACTTTTTTTGTGGAATAACTTTCTGGTTTATTGCTTCTTTTATCACACCATTAATTCATTGAATGTGTTGCTGGGTCACAACCTAAGGCATGATTATCTGGTTAATCATGCTTTAAGTGTAATGTGTAAGGGGGCCTCACTCTAGAGTCACCTCAGTCTAATGAAGGTACAGGGAGCAGCTTCTTCCTCTCCCCCACCATAGAGCAGGAGGGTAGTGGAGAAGCAGCCACAAGCTGCTTCCCGTTGGCTCCTCACACACTGGGGGCTAAGCAGAGGGAGAAGTACTGCAAGCCCCCTGCCCACTCCTTACACCAGTCTCTGTTTTGCTTCAGTGTTCTCATTTACGTCCCAAGTGCATAGGTACCAAAACGCTTTTCATGGACTTTTCCATCTGACTACATAGAGCCTGTTTGACTTCAGTAGGGTTCTAGGTGATACAAGGGCCTGCCCACACAAAACTAGTGGGAGGATTGGAGCCCAATCACCTGCACAATGTAATTTAGAAATAGCAAACTGTTGTGAAAAATGGAAAATAGTGTCTGAAACTGGGATGGAAACTTTAAAATCTATGAAGATGAGAGTCAATATATATGCTACATATCATTTTCGGGTAGCAAGGACCTGATCCTGCCAGGGAATCTTAGTCATGGATCCTCTCGTACTTGGAATATCAGTAACTTCAATCTGATTTCCCAGAGGCTCACAGATACTGTGCTTGGGGATACTGATGTAGGATAAAGACACAGTTCTGTTTCAGTTGTCATTTACCTAATAAAATAAGCCCCATGTACAGCATACTTCATTTCATCCTGAAACAAGTACTTCTGATTAAGTGTCATACAGTGGAAATTCTGACAGCCTTTATTGAGTATGCACTGCTATAATGAGCAGTAAGCAAGGTAAATGTCAAGACACCATCATTGCCAGTGGCATGATTTAATGGATCTTTTTTCTTTTGGCCACGTGTATTTTTTAAGCAAACTCACTGTGCTTGCAGAGTGGAAAAAGTGCCAATGACACTAAGTTTTTCCTATTAATTGATTGCAGGAAAAAATAATGGTATGAACTAACTGGAGATAATTTGGATGCTTCCAAATGGCTTGCTTTCAAACTCCCTTCTTTCTCATTTTCACTGAGGCAGACTGCATTACTGTCCTTATCAGCAAGTTTAATTGTCCCATGGTGAAAGATCTAGAGAGAGATCTGGTGGCAAAGTGATTCAGATGTCTTTCTGCCAGCCTAGTTTTGTTCTGGACTCACTGCAAAGGCTGTTTTCAGTTCACCCAGTTGTAAATGGATATGTCATCATTAAATCTAAAGACTGTGTTACATGATAATTTTGGGCAGCTCCTGGA
Source organism: Crocodylus porosus (assembly GCF_001723895.1). Taxonomy (NCBI): domain Eukaryota; kingdom Metazoa; phylum Chordata; order Crocodylia; family Crocodylidae; genus Crocodylus; species Crocodylus porosus. Next base: position 58,519,174 of record NW_017728943.1, read on the forward strand.
GGTCTTAACACCTGGATTGTCCACACATTAACACCTGAAACTAGTTTTAACCACTCATTAGGCAGCTCAAAGTTATGCCACTCCAGGGCAAGCTTATCTCTGAGCTGTATCACCCAGCTTGTGTTACATTAAGGGCCTTGTTAACTCGATACTGTGAACTGTACACATGATGACCAGTGTTAGTACTAGCCCGAGTTTGAAGCAGTCACACATTCCGGCCAGCAGGGCCTGGAAGACTGAAAAGTAAGAATTCCCTCCCCTTCCAATCCAGGCTTTCACACAGCTCTCCCACGCCGCAGTGCCCTGTGCCTGGGGCTTTTCCCCCTGCCTTGCTTTGCCTCGGGGCATTAGTTACTTGTGGTTGCCTGTGCTGTCTGTCCCAAGGGAAGGATTAACCTTCCTGTCCAGCTGCCACTGCTGTGGGCATGTTGCTTTTCTGGCCCAGAATGCAGCAGTAGTATCAGTGGCCAAGCAGGCAGTTTAACCTTTCCCTGCCTGCTCCCATGAGACAGACAGCACAGGCAGCCACAAGTAAACAGGGGAGGGAATGGGGAGCAGTGAGCAAGGATCTGGGATGCTGGGGAGAGTGGAAGGAGCAGTGAGCCTGATCTGGACCAGCAGAGGAGTGTGGGGCATTTACACCCAGGTGTAGCCCCTCTCTGCCCCAGCACCCTAAATCCTTCCTTACTGCTCCTTCTGAATTGTGGCTGCCTGCACCATCTGTCCAGGGAAACAGGCAGGGAATGGTTAATCTGCCTGCCCAGCTCCTGTCACCACTAATGTTCCTCTCTGGGCCAGGCTCAGTCTGGAGAAAATCACCAGCCTACTACTGACAGCCTTTCACACCTCCCAACTCACACTGTCCCCTTTCTTGTAACCAGACTATTCTTTCTGTTCCTTTCCTCCCATTTTATGAAAATAAGATAAAAGGGTTGAAATGAGAATAAGAGGATGGGAAAAAGAATACAACTCCCCCTTCCTCAGGAGGAAGAAGACATGAGGCCAAGCCCTGTCCACTGGTATGTCCCAGTTGGCTTATTTCTTGCCCAAGGCCAGCAGATAGAGGAGCTGATATGAAATATCCATAGCTTTAGAATTCCCATCTGGTCACGCGTACCAAGAAAGAGACACTTGAAGCTCTCACACTCTCATTAAATGCTTTATTTTCAGTACATGTACGTGTTTATTTTTTTGATGGAGGAGGTCAGTAGCCATGTAAAAATGAAATTAGGATGAATAATAGGTGGTTTGTTAAATAAAACATTCTTGCCACAGATCATTTTTGAACTTTTATCCTAACATAGATTCTAAAAAACTCTGCAACAGAGAATGCCTCTTTTAATAGCAAATTATAGTCTAATACCTAATTTATTTCTTGACTAACTAGTTAGTCTACTACTTTAGTCTAAATTTTGCCCAACGAAAGTAGGCAAACTAGATTCCCTTTCCAACTTCATGCATCATAAACTAACCTGAACTCTCACTGGTAGATGTAAGAAAAAAATCCTGAAATCTGATCTGCTATAAGAAAACAGTTTTCATTAAATTCAAGTCAGGATATAAACTTGAGGGACTGCCAGAAAAAGAATAATAGAGGCATAAGTGAAAAATGCATGTTTTAAGCATATGGGTGATAGCTTGTATACTTTATCCCTGATGCCAAAAGACATCTTTACTGTGCAAGTGACTTATGTAGCAGAATATACATATTCCTGAAGCTGCTGTACACATCTTTTATACAATTACAGGCTTAGACAGTGGTTTCCTGCATATGTGTGCTCCTGCCTGCTTACAAAATGGATGGCATCTTTAACACGTCCCATTTAGCACTCCAACATGGTGCACAAAAGTTAATGGAAAAAGTCCCATTGATCCAAATGGGAAAAGTAGTCAGCATTTTGGTTGTAAAATCCAGGGAGGATTGTGCTTTAGCTTAAGTTTGTGAATCCTGCCAGAAAGCCCGAAAGAGCAGTCAGTACAGCCCTGGCACTAGTGATCTATTTACTTGTATATACAAATGAACAAAAATATTATGATAATATTTGGGGCTAGAGTATGCTAGGTACTTTATGCCACCCCAATAATACAAAATAACTATAGAGACAGCTCTACCATCTAATTAAATTGACTTATAGATGACTCCAAAGAATCATGCCCATTATCTTCTCAAGAAAAGAGTCCAGAAACTTAACCCAAATGAAGTTTGTCTTATCACAAAGTACAGAGGAGTAGCAGGGAAGCTTGATGCCATGGGGCACTTGTACATATAATGGGGCTTAATCCTTATTAAATTAAATAGGTTTATTAAATTTTAAATGTTTTTTTTTAGAACGTTTCATTATTGTTTGCATGTAATAGCCTTTATAACAAATTAAGCCCAGTGCATAATTCCCACTAAATTGCAGCAGGGGGAGCCACTTACCAATCCACCCCGCTGCTGTTTTAGCTACTTGATTATAGCAGGGGGCACCATCAAACCAGCAATTCCTGGACTGCTGCAAGGGACCCTCCAGGTGTGCTCTACCCCCACTTTACCCATAGTTACAGCCATTGCACCAGCCCCAGCCTCAGCCCTAGCTCCTGCACCAGCCATTTATCCACATACCCCTACTATACCCTCTGACCACGCATCCCCCATTCCCACACCACACTACCCTCCTACATCCCACCACTTTCCTTGCCCTATGCCCATGCCACACAGCTTCCCCCACCTGCCCAGCACTCCCAAGTATCATTGCTGGGGGGGCTCCATCCAGGGACCCTCATGCCAACCTGCATGCATCTCCTTCTACACCTCCAAACCATCCCACCTATGAAAGAAAACATGCTAAATCTTTATTTTAAACTTTTTATTTTTTTTAAGGAAGGCCATGATGATATATATATTTACCAAAAACAGTACATTAAATTAATTAAGTAGGTAAATAAATCAAAAAACAATTTGTAAAAGTGAAATTTGAATAAAATTAATAAATAAAATACAAATATAAATACAAGTATAAATAAATAAAGAGGTAGATAAAGAATGCAATAAATATATATAAGTAAATAAGTATAGGTATAAATAAATGTTCATATAAAGAAATAAATAAATTATAAATATAAATAAGAAATATAAGTAAAAGTACAGGCATTCTAAAAACCCATATAAAAACATTATAACCCAGTATAAGGCATTACACAAACATAAAAACATTAAAACCTTATAAAAAGGGATAAAATCATTATAAAACATTTAAAAATATTATAAAAATGCAATATGAATATTACCATTATTAAAATATTTTAAAATATTATAAAGTATTTATACTATATGTACTATTTATACTTCTTAATACTACTTATACACTTCTATTTCTTCTCTATATCTAAACTATTAATTTCTTTTTTCATTTTACATATCTATATCTATTTCTATCTACCTATCTATATCTATTTCTATTCCAGTTTCCTATTTGTTACTCTTAATTGTTTTCTTCTTATATGTTGTCTTTTCTTATTCTTGATTAGATTCTTTTTCTATGTCTGATCTTTTCGGTCTTCTGCTAGGGAAGAAAGAAAAATAAATTTGGTTTTGGCCCATAGTTCCTGCGAGAGGGCTATCCCTGACTGAATTGCAGCATCCTCATAGGCTCGGCAGTGCTACGTTGGATAGCACTACGGAAGAAAGAGACTTGGGGATCATCATTGACCACAAGATGAACATGAGCCTGCAATGCGATGCTGCGGCTACTAAAGCGACCAAAATGCTGGCTTGCATCCATAGATGCTTCTCAAGCAAATCCCGGGATGTCATTCTCCCCTTGTACTCGGCC
>NW_017728943.1:58523548-58533371 GCF_001723895.1 Crocodylus porosus
CTGGACTTGATGATCTTCCAAGGTCCCTTCCAGCCCTAATGTCTATGAAATCTATGAAAATCTATGAAATATTCAGCAACCCGGAACTCTCTTGGCCCAATCCATTCATCTCCCTGTTACTTGCCTGTAGACTGCTGTGGTGAGGTCTGACTCTCACCTGCTATATCCTGGATTTTCTTTTGATATTACTAGTTGGGAAGTGTTATTTGCTCTCTACCATAGTTGGCTAACAGCAACATGCACAGGGATTTCTTCTGGGGCTCCAACCTCCTCTATACCCCATCCTAGCACCACCCTGATGTTACATTACCAATTACAATTAAAGCCTTTCTTAAGTAATCTAACCTTCTTTATTTTTTTTCATTCAAGCTTTGGTCCTGGAATTCTCTACAGTATGAGGGAACTGATCACCTGGCTTCCTTTCAGCATCAAGTAAGTCTTGTGTGATATTGTGGAAGGGTTTTACTGTCCCCCCTCTCTCAGGGTAGCTTCCCCTCTACAACTGTGTTTTAAAATAATCCCAACCAAAAGTGCAGGACACCCCTATCTGGTGCCTTTAGTTCTGGGACTTGATTCTCCCTCTAGACTCCTGACCTATGCTTCCCCCACCAGGTTGTCTCACCTCTGTCTGGGTCCTGGTCACCACCTGTGGCTGTGGACAATCCTGCCCTTCCTTGAGCTTTGGGTGGGGCTGCCTTCATACACAAGCTCCCTCCCTGTGTGGACCTGCCTGGGATCCAAAGAACACAAACCCAGTCTTGGGCAATGAAAAATAAAGGAAAAACCCAGCAGCAGCTGGAACCTGTCCGTGGTAACCGCTCCTCCCACAGCTTGCCCCTCTCTGACAGAGCCCAATCCTGCCACAGTGCCTCTTCAGCCCACAGTCTCTGGCTCAGTAGAGCCTGGCTTAGCTCTTCTCCCCACTCAGAACCAACTCCCCAGCTTTTCCCGGCTCTCGCTCCCCGTCCCAGGACCCCAAGCACACGTCTCTCTCCCCCTACTCTCTCCATGCCCTGACCCTGCTTCCTGGGGCTGCTCTATCTTTACAGAGCAGCTGCTTTGGAAACACTGCTCCCATGGCTCCCATTCTCCATCCGGCACTTCTGGCTCCTTATTGGCAGCCTCTTCTTTCACTGTGGGGAGTTTTTGCTCGCTGTCTATCTTCCTTGCCTGCTCCTCTCCACAGTCCCAAAAAGCACCTTACTCACCTTCTCCCTACAGGATACATAGTTAGAAGTATATTTCTGACATTACCTATATACTACTTGGGATGCATTGTATCCCAGAGGGCAGGTCTGGCATGCAGCATCTGCCCCTGGTGTTGCTTGTGCTTCTGGAATGCAATTGTAAGAAATATGAAAGTTATCTCAAAGTATTAAAGTACTAAGCGGAGGTGCCACACACCATTAGCTGCAAATTTACCATTCGCTGGTGCTGCCCCGCTCCTCATCCTCCTCCATGTCACTAGTGGTCATGGCTAGGGTGGGGGAGAAGTATGTAGAACACCAGTGCTGGTGGCAGTGGTGGTAGTGGTGTGTGCACCACCAGCATCACAGGTTAATACAAAATGGTCTTCATTGGGGGTAGAGAGTTAGACCCTTGCCTGTCTGCCATTTTCTTCTATTTCTTTCAGGACTACATTTCCCAGCATCCCCTGCAGTTGTGTCTTGGACCAGTTTCCATGGAGGCCCATGCAGCAGCTGCAATGTGATGCCATGAATATCTGCCCAGAGGCATGCAGTTGTGCACTTTTGGGATGGCAATAGCTGGCTATATCTCCCCCCACCACCTTGCCACCAGACCTGATGACAGGGCACATGGAATGTCATGGAGCTGCATCATGGGGAGTGGCCTGGCATGTAGCTGCATCACAGCATGTCCAGAAATAACTGCATAAAATTGACGCCTTTATTGTCTTCCTGAAAATATTCTTCACACTTTACTTGGATATAGTATTAAAAACATAATCAAGGAATAATGTAGTTGCAAAAAACCCCCTACTTTATACAAATTTAAATTTGCATTATATGGCTTTTATAACTGACTTAAAAATAACTAAATAGGTAACTAGGTAATGACAAGTACTTGTACGTATCTTTGAATAAATAAATTTAAAATAGACAATCTGCAGAAGAAACAGAAACAAGCTTTCATTACTTCATTCTATATTCTACACTATTCCTATTTTATATTCTATATTTGATACTATATATTCTATCACTACTCTCTATTTTATATTGAATTAATTGATTGTAATCTACTGTATGTCTATTCCACTTCCATGTATGTATTTCTATTTGTATTTCAATGTCACTTTACTTTTGAACTGTCTGTACCAGGGGTGGGCAAACAAGATAATCATGAGCTCTCTGTATGCAGTAGGACAATTGGAATGTGAGCTGATAAACAGGGATGGTACAAACTGAACCTACCTTGAATTCACTAGCATAAGTAACAGTGCTGAAAAGAAAAGCTGCATGTTTGATGATAAGAAAGATGCTTATGCGTAAGAACTGCTCAAAGCCTCTTATTGTGTAGCTAGGCATGCGCACTAGAAGTTTCTAACTAACCATGGGGGTTGAGTCAATTAAGTGGAGAATCTGTGACATGAAACTGTCTATATAAACTTACTTACTTGTCATCAAAAAGGGGGGGGCTGGTTCTTGGAGGAGACGGGCTGCTCTTTGTTGTTGTGTGCACGCTTCAATAAAGAGCTTGAGATAAGACCTTGCTGGTGTTGCTTGTCTCTTGTGGTCAGACAACGGACCTGGGAAGTTGGGGTTAGAGTCCCTGACACTCCCAAGCCATTGACTCCGTTTTTCTTTTGCTTGTTTGGGAACGCTGATTAATTGCCACTGGCTGCCAGTTGGGACAGGTGCGGCTGTGGCAAGAAAAGGAAATAGATAGTGAAGGAGAGAGCCTCTTAAAAAGAAAGTAATGAAACCCTGCCTCTCTAAAGAAGCCGCAGCTCAGAACTTGAGGAAAGAGAAAGCTAAGGCTGGCTGAGGAAAGAGGGCAGGGAAGGCAACGTCCTCCTACATCCCACCGTTTCTATTTCATTGAAGTATTTTGGCTCGTTAAACAGCTATGTGCCACCAATTAAGCTGGGCGAAGCCACAATCAGCCCAGAGGGGAAAGGGTAACTCCCCAGCCCTCCAGAAAGCATGGGGAAGCCAATGCCAGGAGAAGCATTGAATGAATCCAAGGGGCAACCAGGACCTGATCCTCTAAAAATTAAAATCCAATAGATGTTTTAACAAAAAAAAGAGAGAGAGAGAAAGGAATCTCTTCAGACTAATCATTTAGCCATTTCCTTTGTTCATGGCCTTGGAACTGAGGCGGAAACCAGCGGTGGGTCATGGTGGAGGCGGGGTAGTCACCAACCTTTCATTAACATCTCCACCAATTAAAGGAACAATCTTTTCAACATCAAAGTCGTGGCAGGTGGGAAGAGAGAGAGTGTAAAACCCCACCTAGACTGACCAAAGGTTGCAAGCACCCCTGGGAGGGCCAGTGAATGTCAGCCAGATGTAAGGGCACACACCCATATCCAGTGACTACCAGATACCAAGTCTTGATAATTTGATAATTGTCCTCATACCAACCCCCCAAACAAAAAGCCTCAGACTCCTGCAGGCTCATACGAACACCCCCTGCCCTCCTGTGCCAAGGAGCAGTTTCATTAACCCTTCACAGGACATGGCCCATCCAGAGAAGCTAAGCTAGCTAGGGTTGTGGACCTGTGCTGGGTGTCAGGCAATGAGTTGTGTGACACTCCCACCCCGCCCCCTCCCTTCATGATGCTCTGGCTCCAGGGCCATGGGTGGCAGCCTGCAAACAACAACCCCCTTTCCCCACCCAGGCAGGTACTCCCTCCCCCCATGCCCTGCCGCAGTCTCCAGTGGCAGCGGTCATGTACTTATCCTTCAGGTAATTGCAGGAAGCCCCTCCATCCACTCCACCACCCACAGTCACCTGTTATGAAATAAAGCACACTGCATCCAGAAGCAACTACAGTAATTACAATACAACCATTTATTTACAAAAGCAAAAATGAAAAAAAAATCAAGGAAAACAAACAACTAAATAAAAAAGCAAGAATAATATACATTAACAGAAATCAGTGTACAATGGTGGCATCACGTCTATTCACTTATTACTTAGCATTTTACTTTTGAACTGTCTGTATTACAGCCCAGTCTTGATAATTGTCCTGTCACCAAGCACCCCTCCCTCCCCCCACCAAAAAACCACAGACTCCCTCCTGGTGGCTCATACTAACCTCCACCCCTTCCCACCTATGCCAAGGAGTGATTTCATTAACCCTTCACAGGATATGTTCCATTCTGGGAAGCTAGGTTACCTGGGCTTGTGGATCTGTGCCAGGTGTCTGTCAGGCACATAGTCCTGCATGGGTATCCTTGCCCCCCTACCCTCCATGGCTGGCAGCCTGCAAACAACCCCCCCACCCCTTGAAGGAATCATCTCCCCAGAAAACAGGCCTGCCCTTCAAGAACCCAGGTTTCAAAAGAAACATCTCCCCAGAAAAGAGCCCTGCCCTGCAATAGCTCAGGTTTCACCTCTGAACTCTCTCTACTCCAGTCTTGATTACTGTTCTCACAAGAACCAAACCATCCCACCAGAAAGCTGAGGACTCCTACAGACTCATACCAATCCTTGCCCCCCCCACCTGTGCCAAGGAGTGGTTTCATTAACCCTTCATAGGACATGTTTTATCCCAGGAGCTTAGGCTACTAGGTTTGGGCACTGAATTGTGCATGATCAGCCCCTCCCCCTGCCCCTCCCAAAAAAGTAACATGACAAAAATGTTATTTTTATTAGAAGAACCAGTCAGTGCTAGTTATCAGCAGCATCCATAATATGTACAGCCAGGCAATCTCTCATAAGGGCCTTCCAACCACCATCTCCATGCTGATGTTGTGGAATGCCATGTACTGCCCATCCATGTCTCTGTCTGCCCACTACCTCCCATGCTTCAGCAGCCCGTGACTCACTGAAAACCTCCCTCCTGGTTTCACCAATATTGTGGAGCATGCAGGCTGCCACTATAAAGGCCGTTATGTTTTCTGGCTCTAACCTGAGCCTCACCCATGCTTTGAGGCAGCCAAAGGTGCATTCAACTCCTGCTGCTGAGATAGTAATTAAAAGCCATCTTCTGTGGGTCAGTAATATATCCTCCATAAGGTTTCATGTGCCATAGCTTGAGGGGGTAAGCAGCGTCTGCTATTATAAGCTGGGGGATGGCAACACCATGGATCACTATGTTGGGGAATCTGGGTGCATAGTGTCCTTTCTCCATCAAGCCAGGCAGTGGAGAGTTTTTAAAGACATGCACATAATGCGCTCTTCTGGCCCAGCCTGTATAAATGTTAGTAAACCGGTCCCACTACGATCCACTATGGCTCGCAGGATCACTGAGGTAAATCCCTTCCTGTTCACAAATAAGTGGCTCACCAGCAAGGGGGATTGCACAGGGATGTGCATGCTGTCTAAGGCCCCCGTGCAGTTAGGGAACCCCATGGCATTTAAGCCATAAATAGCTTCCTATGGGTTATTGAGGCAAATAAAGATGTTTGCCATGACATCCTAAAGCAACTGGCATACCTCACAGCTCACCATCCCAGCTGTGCAGGGAGCCATGCTGAACTGGTTCGCAATGTAATGGAAACTGGCAAGCGTGGCCAGTTTCATGCAGCTGGCATCTGGTGTGAGAGCTGGTAACAGGAACAGGAAAACAAAGCATTTGTGGTGTGATGAAATATCTGTTCCCCAAATGTTAAAAAGGATGGTGACCCACCTCCAATGCTACATGCACAACCCACCCAGCACATCCAACCCAATGGCACTGAAACAGTGCCTGCCAGAGTGGCACTAATGGATATAATGCCCATTCCCTGATACTTACAGGTCCCTGGTCGCACGTCCTCTTGCATTTCAGGAACAGAAACTGATCTTTGGTTCTATGGAGGAGACCTCTGATGCGTTAACCGCATCTGACTCGGTGTCTTCCTCTCCCCGTTCTCCTAATCTGTGCCGCTTATCCACCCATCTGATTCTCAGAGCACACAATAATCCCCCACATTCATTCCTTCCTTGTTTTTCAGCACCACTAGGTACACTGCCACCACTGAAAAAATGCAGACTACATAGGAAGCCTGAGAATGATGATTCCCAGACAGATAGGATTATCAGCACCATCAGTATCCTGTAAAAAACGGTCTTCTAATGAAAATCGTTGCATATTGCCTGCTTCTTGTTAATGTTTACCTTGAAAATTCAGCAATGGTTGGTTATGTATTTAAGCTATGCTTAAGAAATCAGTACAGGCTAATTATGTAAATAAACATTTCTGCCTTCTTTTCTTTCAATATGGGTGTCTATCAGGAGATCATCGGGCCAGGGTCCAGCCTTTGTGCGAAATGAACAGTTGTTTGCAACATTAGGGAGGGTTGCCTAACTTACCAAACTAGAAAAACCAGTCTACGCCCAAGAGGAAACAGCATGGCCCAGGGGGCACTGTACTGCGGGTTGGGTGGGGCACTGCCAGGGGTGTCCTGGGCCAGGGCAGCAGGATGGCTCAGGGTCCTGAGTCCTACGGTGAGGGACAACAGATTGGATTGGACCAGGGCACCATTGTGCAGGGGGTCTTTGTGGGTCTGTGGGGTGAGACTGTGCAATTGTCAGCACCAGCACAAGGGAGCATTGCAGCTATAGACTACCTGCACTCAGGCACCAGTAGCTCTAAGGGCATGTTACCTTCTGCCATCTGTCTGACTGTGACTGTGGGTTGATCCTCCTTGTGCAATCATGAATGGTGCAGCAGCCAAGGAAAAAAAAATTGGCATTCATAGATGTTAGGGTTGGAAGGGACCTCAATAGACTATCTAGTCTTACCCCCTGTATAGGCAGGAAAGAGCACTGGGTTCAGATGACCCCAGCCAGATGCCTATCTAACCTCCTCTTTAAGATCCCCAAGGTAGGGGAGAGCACCATCTCCCTTGGGAACCCATTCCAGATTTTGGCCACTCTAACTGTGAAGAAGTTTTCCTAATGTCTAAACCGGCTCTCTGCTAGCTGATGGCCATTATTTCTTGTGACCCCCAGGGGTGCCTTGGTGAGCAGAGCCTCACCAATTCCCTTTTGTGCTCCCATGATGAATTTATATGCAGCCACAAGGACGCCTCTCAACCTTCTCTTGCAGAGACTGAAGAGGTCCAAGTGCCTTAGTCTCTCCTCTTAGTGCTTGGCCTGCGAGTCCTTAACCATACGAGTGGCCCTTCTCTGGACCCTCTCCAGGTTATCCACATCCCTCTTGAAGTATGGCGCCCAAACTGCACATAGTATTCCAACTGCAGTCTGACCAGCGCCTGATAGAGGGGAAGTATCACCTCCTTGGTTCTGTTTGTCATGCATCTGCTGATGTATGATAAAGTGCAGTTAGCTTTTCTGATGACTTTGTCACACTGATGACTCATGTTCATCTTGGAATCCACTAGGACTCTGAGACACCTTTCCGCTTCCGTGCTACCAAGCAGGTCATTTCCTAGGCGGTAGGTGTGCTGGACATTTTTCCTCCCTAGGTGCATTACTTTACATTACTCCTTGTTAAATCGCATTTTATTGTTTTCTGCCCATTTGTCCAACCTGTCCAGGTCTGCCTGTACTTGTTCCCTGCCCTCCAGTGTGTCCACTTCTCCCCACAGTTTTGTATCGTCCGCAGACTTGGACAGAGTACACTTCACTCCCTCGTCTGAGTCACTGATGAAGTCATTGAAGAGTATCGGTCTGAGGACAGAGCCCTGCAGGACCCCACTGCCCATGTCCTTCCAGGTCAATACTGACCCATCCACTACCACTCTCTGGGTATGACCCTCTAGCCAATTTGCCACCCACTGGACTGTGTAATTATCCAAGTCACAGCCTCTTAATTTGTTCACCAGTATGGGGTGAGATACTGTATCAAAGGCCTCCCTGAAGTCTAGGTAAATGATATCTACCCCTACTCCTGCGTCCAGGTGTTTTGTAACGCGGTCATAAAAAGAAACTTGATTAGTCAGGCATGATCTACCTGCTACGAACCCATGCTGGTTTCCCCTCAGCATAATTTTTCCTGCTGGGCTCTCACATATATGAGCCTGTTGCAGAGCACTCAGATGCCCTGCACCTGAAAACAGGAATGGCTCAAGAGAGACCCCTAGCAGTGAGAAGGGGGAGGCTCAGCTGCCAGTCACTGGGGCAGCACTGGTGCTGGTTGCTGGGGCAACCAGCGAAACCTGCTGACAGGAAGGGACAGGGCTTAGCCCTTCTTAAGCCCAGGCAGGAGGCCAGGCGGGCAGTTCCCTCTCTGGCAGCCAAGGAGGGGGGAGCTCGGCCAGTGCGGAGAGAGGGGAGAAGATTGACTGCATGAGCATCCCCTGATTGCTGCCATGGGTTGGAGTATTTTCCCAGTAGGGATTGAATGTTGTTTTGACTGGATGGTTTAGTTTTACGTTATAGCCCAGGGGCTTTGTGTTTTTGTGTTTACTGTTTGACTAGAGAACTGGGTGAGGCTATTAGGGGTTGGAGGAGGCCTCATAGGGATATCATGGTAGCGTGGGGTCCTGGTGCCAGACAGGACACAGCATCTTGGGGGTGCATTGGGCCCAGCCCTGAGCAAAAAGGGGGGCAGCAGGGAACCCCGAGCGAAAAGGGGGGCAGTGGGGAGCCCCAGTGAGGTAAAGGAGAGGGCCAAATCATAGCAAGGCCCAGATCAAAATCCTGTTGGCACCATTTGTGAGGCTTGGGCTGTGGTGTAGGGGAGGAAAAGGAGCTGCAGATAGCGCCCCCTGGCACCGGGGCATATGAAGTGGGCAGCCTCCCGCTAACTACATCACTCAACCAATTAAGATCAAGGCATGGAAGGCAAGTAAGCAGGCAGCTGGCCCATAATAGGAGGGTGGAGTCACCACTAGAAAGACTCCAGTAGCGATACTCCTGTCACAGAGCCTTAATGATCTTTTCAAAGACTTTGCCAAGGATGAAGTTGAGACTGACTGGCCTATAGTTGCCTGGATCCTCCTTCCTCCCCTTCTTGAAAATAGGGACCTTTTCCAGTCCTCCAGGACCTGGCCCATGCTCCACGAGTACTCAGATACTCTTGCCAATTGCCGTGTAGTGACATTAGCCAGTGCCTTCAGTACCCTCGGATGGAGCTCATCCGGGCCTGCCAACTTAAACACATGCAGTCCTTCCAAGTGACTCCACACCATCTCAAGGTCAACGCTTGGTAGTCTGGTGCCCTGCTGTTGCCTCTCTACAATCCCATTGTGAGACTTGTCTTGCACCTCGTTTAGGAAGACTGAGGCAAAGAACTCACTGAGGAATTCAGCCTTGTCCCGTCTGTCACCAATTGCTTTTGCCCATTCAGTAGTAGTCCTATACTGCCCTGGGACTTCCTTTTACTCCCTAAATATCTGAAAAACAATTTTTTGTTATCTTTAACGTGGGATGCCATCCTCAGCTCCATGGTAGCTTTGGCCTTTCTAACTGCCTCCCTACAACTGCGAGCTGAGGAGGCATACTCTCTTTAGTAATCTCTCCCTGTTTCCACTGCTTGTATGCCTCCCTTTTTGCCCTTAGGCTGCTCTGGATTTCTCTGGTCAGCCAGGGAAGCCTCCTGGCCCCTTTCCCCCTTTTTCCCCCGCATCAGGATTGTCTCCCTCTGTGCCCAAAGGATTGCTTCCTTGAGGCACAGCCACCCTTCCTGGGCTCCCACCTCCCCAGATCTCTTACTCTGCAGTCAGGGGCAGGGGCAGGGGCAGGG
>NW_017728943.1:58533471-58609558 GCF_001723895.1 Crocodylus porosus
TGGGGGAGAGGGGCGGGGGCAGGGGCAGGGGCAGGGGCAAGGGCAGCTTATGGGCTGCTTATGGGCTGACGGTGTCATTGTTTCCCTAGCCAGGGCATGGCTGGGGGAGTGAGTGCGGGGGCATGGGTCTCGGTCTGAGTGTGGGGTGAGACTGTGCAATTGTGACTCATGTGGGTGGAAGCACAAGGAAGTGTAGTGGCTATGGGGCACCTGCATTCAGTGCTATGAGAAGGCAGCCATCATTTACTCTGTCTGACTGACAGGCAAATGAAAGCAGTCTGTGGCTCCCCCTCTAGGCACCCAAATGGTTCTTCCTTCCTGGATTGAACCAGGGGCAGATAATGTGGTATCTGTCCCATTCTCATTAACTGCCATGGGTCTGACTGTGAGGGTGACCGTGAACAAGTGCAAATAGTATGGCAGCCAGCACAAGGAAAAAAAAATCAGCATTCATCCAGGGGCAGGGGCAGGTTATGGGGTGACAGTGCCATTGTCACCCTGGCCAGGGCATGGCCAGGGCAGTGAGTGGGAGGGGGGTGTGGTTGTCTGTACAGGAGAATAAAATGTTGGGCTGGGTGGACCAGATGGCATGCAACATCTGACGTCCCAAGAAACACATTACCCAGTTATTGAAACAGGGCAGCTAACCTCATCCCCTGATATCTGCAATTTGAAACAACATCTACTGGACAAAGGGGTGAACTACAAAAAAATTGCAGCGCCATCTGGTGGACAAAGGGGCTCATTATATGTCTTTGAGTGCATTTCTGTTTGCATTTCATGAATCCATAGAGGTGACGTTTTAAGTCATGGCGACTCAAACTAAACTATGTATGGATTAATTTTACTTCAGTGCACCAGGAAGATTTATAAAGCATCAGAAAAATCAACACATGCAAGCAGTAACACCATTAGAACTCAAGAAAGGGCAAATTTTGCTACATGTACAAGAGCCCATGGGCAGCAGGAGTAGTGAAGGCTGTTGTACTACTGACTGTAGCAGTGCAGCCACCCACCAACTGTGGTGACAACTATTTTTTCACACCTCAAAAAGAGTGCCTGACCACTGCCCTGATCTTACTCCCTGAAGTTACACTATTGCTAAAGGAGTCTGTGGGGCTTAGTAGAGTTGTTTTGGATGCCTATCAATGTAATTAAGAGTACAGTTTGACTCAGTCACTTTTAACAGTAGCAAATTCAGTTCAGTGCTTGCTAATGTGGATAAATGCCTTTGAAACAAATAGAGCTAATCCATAGTTAGACTGGTACAAGCAAGAGCAGAGTCTGACACACAATGTGTAACCAGCCAGTCAGTGTGCTTTCACTGGGCAAGCTGAGAGAGTTTGCTACAGTAAACCACATTAATAAGAAAAAGTCTATTTGATGTGTACAACTTTTTTTACTATTAATCATGAAGGAAAATATTATGCAAGAGCCTTAAAAATTAAGCTCTGATCCAAGTCATAGAAGTGTCAGTCTGACACTCTTTCAGACTTTGATCAGTATAATCAGAATTTGGCCCTTACATTTTGAATTCCTGTATTATAATGAACTATTTTCATTCTTGGAACAGTTCTATTGACGTCAATGGAATTACTTCAGGGATGAGTTTATCCTGCTGAATATAAATTCTACTGAAGTTTTTCTTTGGGAATTCTGCTAACAGGAAAAAAGATCTAGTGAAAATTGGGGAGAGAATACCTTAGTCTCTACTTTGCTGTTTTAGTGCTATTATTTATTGATATTGCTGTTTCTTTTGCTTCAGTATAACCACAAAGGTTCCATTTGTAAGACTTGACCAAGCGCATACTGGAACATAAAAATAAAATAATGGATTACTTTTCTGGTAATTCACAGTGAGCATTAAACCACAGTACAGATTGATACATATCACATACGGGCTTATCCAGTTTTAACTTGGTAAAATTCTTATTGACTACAGTGGGTAATTTGCCTGAATAAAGGGTTTGATTCTATGTGGTTATATAATAATTTGCAAGGCATGTGAAACAGAATGTTAATTTCCACTGAAATAATCCATTATCTTTTTCTGAGCAGTGCACTTGACATCTCACTAGCTAAGCAGATGCTTTCCAGTCAGTTCTTGGATTGGAGCTCTGCAGAGAAAATCCAGGATGCTGCAAGTTTTATTTACAGAGCAGTAGGTGGCATTTTCCCCTTTGAATCAGTCCTAAGTCATCCCTCTAGCATAGTTTCATGAGGTAGTGATGGTACCATCTTTTAAATAAGGCACAAATAAAGGGCTTGGCTACTTTAAATCATATAAGGGCTCACTGAGTGGAGCCTTATTCCATGAGCGGACCCATACGCCAAGAGATTTCAGTGGGACTACTCATGGAGTGATGTACTATTCATCACGAATAAAGGAATTACTTTGGTCATTTAAGATCCTAAGAGGAATGCTGTCTATGCTGCTGTCCTAACTACAGTCCTGATTCAAAATTCACTTAAGCGAAGACTCCTGAATTGACTACAAACATGTTTGGATCAAACCATAAATTCTAGTTCAGGTAATTGAACTTATCAAGAATTCATCTATTCTAAAGGCCACTGGTCAGACTATGCTGTTGATTTTCTGATTTGCTTTAGCTTTCTTTTACCTGTGTAAAGCTTGCCTTGCAAGCCTAAGTCCTTCACAATAGTGCCAAGCTGAAAAAAAATAGAAGGTTCTAAAAGTTGGTTCTAAATGCTAAGACACTACATGGTACACAAATGAACATGAAAAGAGAACACATATTATTATAATAAAATGGGTCTTTGTGACCAGTAGGAAATAATGCCAGATGTTAGAACTAGTTTGGCTTTTCTTTGGCTCATGTTTATTCATAAATGCAGAGATGAGCAATCAGCCTGAGCCAAGCCAAGTTTTCATTGGGTCCAGCCATTCTCAATGAGGCATTCCTAACCTCAAATCTTTTCATTGGCTACCAGTAATATTGTATGCAGATCTAAAGACTTTACAGCTTTCAAAACTCTACATACTGATCCAGTTCACATTTCTAATCTATGACTTTATTCTCTTTGCTAGTGATTTATGTGGGCGGCTGCTGGCTCTCTGTTTGGTGAATGTATATGTGTCTGATTTACACCAGCATAATTAAAAACACAATTTGGCCCAAAGACTCCAGTTGATTTGCATAAATGTTACCAGATAGTTTGCAGCTATACACCAAATCCAGTAACAAAAATCAAAGTAATATGTTAGAAATATGAACTGAAGCTGCATGTAAGATATTGAGACCTTATACTAACATAATGAATAGCAGAATTTGAATTCTTGATTTTTCCTTCTCTTCTTTGTATTCCTTCTCTGATGCTGGCTTGCTTTTTCTTTCTCTAGCTGTACTTGGATTGAAAAGCATTTTCTTCTGCTTCAATGCAACACTTGTTGTTTATTAGATTTTTGTCCACTTCAAGATTTAAGCAAAGTGATAATAAGAGGCAAGCTTGGTGTCTTAAAAACAGTAAATGTACAGGGATGTTTCAAATCTCACAGTTTTTATCAAGCTTTTGTGACAGGGACCTAATTAGAGAGATGATTAATGCTGAAAGTGCATCTGATTTTTAAAGACTTGTTCAAGCTATATGGTAGAAAATATATGAAAAGACCAGAGCTAGTAAGGGGAATAAAATCCCACTCATGAACATGTGGAGAGAACTAACCCCTGCCCCAACACACGCACAGAATTCAGCACAAGCACAGACATTTGTTCATGTGGAAATCATTGCTGGATCAGGACCCAGCTCCTTTTCTGCTGAGGCCTATCAGCCTCAACCTGGGGAACATACCCAACACAGGCCCTGGATGAGATAAGGGAGACACAGGAAATTCATTTAGGATGGAGAAAAATGTTAATGCCTTAGTTTGCTTTGGGTACATGATTATCTGATCCTTTAGGAGGAAGTAAGGCCCAGCTGCCATCTGTATGTGGTGGTTGTCCCCGATTACGGGAATTGCCTCCTCATGGAAGGAGGGAACTAGGAGTGCAAGGAAAGCCTGTGAAAGAAGCTAAAGGAGTTTATAGAAGGGCAGATAAGCTGACCTGCTTAAGTAGCAGTACTAATGTAATAGTCAAACAGACCAGTCTGAGTGGCACCCTTATTTATTTAGCTCTCCGGGAACCTGTGGAAGAGGGAAGATACCTGCGTCTCCAAGTATCAGCTATCAAAAGTGTCTGATATAAGAGCAGATGGCTAGATTCTAGTGTGCTGGAAGTCATATGGAGAAAACTTTTCACTTAATGCTGATAGGGTTTCAAGGATCCAGGAACAGAACGAAGGCTAGCTAATTTCTGGTTTCTTGGGAAACAGCTATGGAGCTCTGAGATGCAAAGGGATACTTACATGCAAAGGGACAAGTCTGCCCAAGTTGCCTATTTTAGCCTCTTCCTTAACTTGAAAATGAAAGTCTTAATTTGTTCAAAAGAACAAATTAACAAGTCAACCTTGGTTTCCCTCCAGAGAGGGGAAAAATGATGTAGCAGCCATGTAGCAAATGGAAAACTGAACCCTTCTCCTGTGGATGAGATTTATACTATGTATTAAAGCTGAGCAGCATTATTAGGACCTATTTCTAGCTATTGTCTGGTTACTGGCTTTCTGAGGCATGGGTAAGTAACTGGGTGTGGGAGTAGCTACTGCTTTCCTAAATTTAATAGGTATTTTAGAGTCAAGGGATAAATATACCATGTCACATTAAGCTGGTGACATAATTCCTGAAGCTACTGAACACCTACAACATGTTATAGCCAGCAGTTTTTGCTAGTACTTAGTACTTTTAAGCTTCTCAACTTTGAAAGTGTTAGCATACTAGTATGACATTCCAGTGACTTGCAAAGTGGGACTTGCATAACTGTGGTTAAGTAATGCCTTATAATGCCCGCTTCTCTTTCTCCAAGAAGGAAAGAAGAGTGTGTGAACAATGCTTAAAAAAATGTTATTTTGCTTCAGTATATGATGATATCACCTTATTTTCAGAGGAAATCTGCTTGATGCTGACTCACTGCTGCTACTACACATGCTCTTAATAGACAGACAGGGTTTAGGAGACAGAAGCGGTAATCAATTTTATGGATGTTTAAAGCTTCAGGATGTTTGTGGTTAACTTGATCTGATGGGAGCTGATATTTCCAGGATACCATTACTGGAATAATACAGCTGTAACTTAACTATTTACTTAATGTTGGAGACATTCTTCTCTGTTCCTCGTCAGAAAGGTTTCACTTGGGACTTGGTTTACCCAAGTGCTGTTGAGAGCTTTGCCAGGTGAGGCCAGACCTCTTCAGCACAAGCTGGTGTTGTGGAACACTCTTTGAAGGATGAAGCTCTAGCTCCTCAAATAACAAACAGCAATTCAAAAAAGGAGTGAGTTCACATGTGAGCATATGATTGGGTTTCTAGGCATGAATTTAAAATGCATCTGATAATTCATGGTAACTGCTGCTCTGTATGCTCTTGACCTGTGCTAAATTCAATGGTGTGTGTGTATATATACAATATAAGGACTGTACAAAGCAGCTAGTATTCACTTCTGATTCAGCCAATTCAGGGGACAATGATTCCATTCAGTGATTTGAATCACTGTCCTGAATTGATTCGGCCAAATCTGATTTGGAGATTTGGTCACTGCCAAATCATCCGAATCTCCAAATCAGCCCCATCCCCTGCCCGCTCTCCCAGCTCCGTCAATGGCTGCTCTGCTCAGCCCCAACTCCTGGCACTCACCAGCTGCTGCCAGGCAGGGAAGCAATTCCCCGCTGCCCCCCACTGATCCACAATGAGTGGGGGACTCTGCCGCAAGCCCCCTGACCGCCACCCACTCTCCTGATCCCAGCTCCTGGCTCTTCAAATAAAACCCCAAAAAACCAAAAAAGCTACCACACACCGGCTGCTTCCAACCAGGGGGCGATCCCCACTGCCCCACACTGTGTGGTGAGCTCTTCCATGAGCCCCCCGACCCCGACCGCTCTCCCAGCCCCACTCCCCACCCCCATGGCTGCCCTGTCCACCCCAGCTCCTGGCTCTTTAAAAAACAAAAACAAAAGCTCAGCACTCACTGGCAGCTGTCAGGCAGGGAGGATGAAACCCACTGCCTCCACTGCTCCATTCTGCATGTGGGGGCTCTGCCATGAGCCCCCAGAAGCCCCTATGCTGCTGTAACAGTCAGTGAGTGTGGGGCTTTTTTTTTTTTTAAAGAGCCAGGAGCTGGGGCTGGGTAGGACTACCATGGAGGCAGGGCTGGGAGAGTAGGCAGGGGTCAGGGGGCACTCAGTGTGGTTGGGGAGCAGGAAGGGGATGGGGCCTGGTGGGGGTCCCCCCATGGTCCCCTGCCCCTCCTTCAGCCCCCCCTTCTCTGTCCCCTACTTACCAGTACAGATTCCAGATCCAGCTCCCTGTGGTAGTGAGCAGGGACTGCTTGAATCTCCAAAGCTCTCTGAATCTTTCCCAAATCAATCTGGAGATCTTCAACTAGATCTGGACCTTTTAACTGGTCTCCTAATTTAATTTTGATTCTGAGATTCGGCTGCCAAATTGGGCCAAATCTCCTCCGAATTGAATTGGCACTCAAAGCTTTGTACAGTCCATATATATATATATATATGGGCTGTTTATATGATTATATATATTATATAAACACCTCCACCCTTGAATTTAGCACAGGTCAAGTTTATGCAAGCCAGCATTTACCATGAATTATCAGATGCACTTTAAATTTATGATATGATATGATATAGTATGATATGAGAGAGAATATATGACTATTGTTCTTAGAGTAAGCAGAATATAGCCACACCATAAGTTCTTGAATAATTTTTCATGGGCCTAAGCCAAAGGGCATGGCACTCATTTACACCACTTGTTAAAAAATAACTTGCTCATGGAAAATTAGATGAACTAATATGAATCCCAGGGAAAAGAGGTTAAATATGAAGGAAAATATTATTGAATTCCATAAGGATTTGGAACACAATGGCACCCACAGCAACTCAAATCTCCATAGAGTTTAACTGGCTACATCACAACTTCAAAAGTGAAGTTTTTTGTGTGTAGCCTTTTCTCTGCTTTTGTAACGTTTCATGGAAAAACAAGTAAAACCCTTATTAAAGCATTCTACAGTAACTGAACACATAGCTTTAGAACTTGTATCCCTTCCTATCACATTCCAAATGATTTTCTGCTATTCACCATTAATAAAAATGAATAATTCTACCAGTGCCATTGCTAATAGAAATGGCCAGCCTACTAAAAATGGATGTTGACTCAAGAGCTGTTAAGGTAGGGCCACTCAGGGAAATTAACAGGAATCTACTAAGGGTGTGAACTTAAACTAGGTTAGTGAAATTGCATTAAACCTTTAGCTATTCTTATTCAGAATTAGTGGCTTTAATTTACTCACTTATTCTACTTCAAAAGAATAAGAATATCTGCACAGAAGATAATTTAACTAATCAACTTTAAAAATCAATAAGCAGTAACTTTCCTGAGTGGCCTTTAGCCATACCTTTTAAAGGACAGACCTAACAAAATTAATGATGATATTGATCTAGTACTTTGTGGGTAGTGGCCATTACACTAATTGGGTTACTAGACTGCTCTCCTACAGAGTTCTGGGAAACTTTCAGGAGTCGGGGAAATGTGACATACTTAAAAAAAATGACCATGTGAGTATTGTACATACTGTTAAGGTCTAAGGTTACCTTCCAAATTCAACAAGCAGATTATGAGTAATTATCTTGCAACTGTTAAAAAGATAGAGAAAAATGAATGAGCGGGGTGTGGGGGGAATTGTTTCCTGAGGCATGCTGCTGGAGCCAGAAGGAAGAAACTAATAAGAACTGTCCAAATTAAATGCTTCCCTAACTTGTGTATATCAGGAAACCTCCCTCCAAACTCTCCAGTTCACCTCTGTTTTCCTTACTCTATAACAAACTATCCTTGCAAAGGCTTCAGTAAAGGCCCTACTCATTAGGAGCAAATGAAGAGCCACAAACTTTGAAATCTCCCACTTCTAGCTGTAGGATGGATATAGGGCTTGATGCAAAAAAGCACTTAAGCAGATTTCAGCTGCCTATATCCAAAAATCCTGCTCATTCTCTCCTAAACTATGGTAATGCATAAATTCACTAGGCAACTCTCTTCTTCATCTGAAATTTCCCAAAGTGTTTATAGTTCTCCCTGCTGTTAATTTGTGGTGGTGTCCCAAACTAGAACTTGAATGCTTAGCTTCTACTGACACCTCATTTGGCTTCAGAAATTATGTTGAGTGGGACTGAAGTTCCCACATAAGCCTGTATAACAAGAATGCCTGCCCCAAGAGTATGGAGTTCAGCCCAAAGCTCAGCAGCCCCAATTGCTTTCATTCAAAGAGGTGGCCAAAGCAGAAGATAGCACAGTTGCTTTTTTAATGAGAATGTAGTGGTCAGAGCACTTGCTCAGGAAGTAAGAGACCTGGCTTCCAGGCCCTTGTTAACCTAGGGATTCAAACCCACTCTGCCATCTACTACAAACATGTCCAAATCACAAGGCTATCTGTTTGACAGGGTATAAGACACTTTCCATCCTACTGTTGAGGCTGAATCACTATACAGAAAGCTCAAATGAGAATAGTCAAGAAGACTACTGGATCTGTTAGGTCAGTTAGTCTCTCCTCTGTCTCCTCCCCAGTAGGTGGCACAGCTGGAGCAGAGCCCATGCAGGGGGAGGATGCAGGCTGCCTGCTGCAGCACTGGGGCTCCCTGCTGCAGCACTGGGGCTCCCTGCCCTGCTGCCCTCCCCCCAGGGGCTCCACAGCCCTGCAGGCTGGACCTGGCATGGGAGGGAGTGCTGTGCCACCATGGCCACCAAGCTGAGCAGCCACTGGTCTGGCAGCAGGGCAGGGCACAACTTCACACCGCTGCTGTTACAGCACCTCACCTTGGTGGCCTTGATGGTGCGCTGCTCCCTCCTGAGCTGTGTGTGACTGGCTGGAAAAACCCTGATCCCTGTTTATTGCAATCCCAAATACTGATGTTGTGACCCCATTTGAGGTTGCAATCCACATTTTGGGAAATGCTGGATTAGAGAGTGTGTTCCCAGCACAGATGACAGCCTGCTGGCTAGGAGACGCCCCTTGGAGATGAGATGCTGGGTGGTTTAAATTCCCCTTAGGCTAAGGAGAGCTTAGTCTCCTGGCTGCCAACAGAGTGAAAGAGTGCTATTTCCAAGGAATGTTTATTAGCACCTACACTCAAAAGTGTGTTCCCAGCTCTGGATCCTGAATAGGTGGAGGAATTTCCCTTATAGCTCTGAGTCAGTCTTCCTGTTGACTTGTTTTAGGTAGATGCTTCCTCAATGTGTGGAATTTTTAGTTCTCCTTTTGAGGTGTGTTTTTTTTGCTTTGTATGTGCTACACAGAGCCTCAGTACATAACTCTGGGGTTTTGATTCTGCTTTGGGGATTAAGTTTGTGAAAGTTAAGCATTGACCTACTTGTCTTGGAAATACTAAGTGCTTTGTTGGATTGGGTCCTAAAGCTGTAAAACTAAGGTATGAGTTTAGGATTGGGAAGGTATGGGAGCTCACTGGATTTCCTAAAGGGCATTTTACAAGGTGACGATTTGGAGGTAGGTGAAGACAGGAAAACTAGTTTTGTTCACCTTTTTGCTCTCATGAATAAACAGATTTTTCCACATTTAAGGGGCTTCAGTTTTACTTCTGTTTGCTTAGCAGGCAGTGCATCATCTTGCCTAGCTGTAATAGTCCAGTTCTCATGAGTCATTTCCAATAGCCTAAGAAACAGTTTTTGTCCAAAAGGCAAAGTCTTAGCTTGCTGATTAATGAACCACAAATAGTGGGTTGGACATTAGAAAACATTCTAAAATCAAAAGTATAATGTTAAAAAATTCAGAAGTTGGTTATATTTGTCATGGGTATATGTAGAGTGGGGAGTAAAGTGGATGTGTGTTCATATTTCTTCCAACATCTTATAACAACAGAGGTAAAGCTGCAAAGGGTGTTGCAAGAAAAAGATTTCAGTAATCTTAGTGAAACATCACAGAGGAATGAGTAGGAATTGCAAAAGAGTCTTGGTTTCAAAAAAAATGTTTTGGCAATATTACACAAAATGAAAACTGATGTGCCTGACCACTCTGTTGACATGTTCATCAAATCAGTCAATATATTTCAAAAACCCACCCAAAGTCTGAGTCAAAACTGAGAGCAGCCAGGTATGATGCTGCAAAATTTCTCTGCTGCTTTGTGCAGGGGAAAAGGGCAGCTTTGCATCAGGATTAGTGCAAGCTAAAGTGTATTAATACTGGATCAGTATGCTAAAGTTCAGTTCCTACTATGAGAACTCTTTTTTCCCCCCTGGGGTTAGAAGATTTGGGTGGGGAACCCCCCCTTTGAATATGAAAAATACTCTAGTGGAAGCAGGAGGGATTTTAGAGCAGGGCTAGGAGGTAGTTCTAAAAAACAGCAGTTCTTGGCAACTTGTGCTTTTTGGACCCAGAAGTAGCCAATATATGCTATGATTAGATAGCTGTATCTGTGGGAATTAGGTTTTCACAGCATTTATGAATGATTATAAATTCAGGGTTAGTTTTCTTCAATGGCCACTTGAAACTTGCTTTTACTGTTGCAGGGTGTGAACCAACTTTTAAAATATTCCCAGGAAACAGGAGAGACTAAGTTGTTCAGAGCAGGACTCTCTCTGTTATGTATTTTTTTCTGCAGGCCACTTGGAGCCCTAGTCACGCCTTAGGATCCACAATACTGTTAAAATACAAATAAATACTAAAAGGAATTAATACAAATACACGAAAACAAGTCTGCTTCAAAAAAAATAAACCTGCAGAATACTGAGAGAATTTTTCTTGAAAGATCCCCAGTTTTGCCTCTTAATGATTTTACTTTCAAAACTGAGGAAGAAAAGCAGTAAACTAAAGGGTCTGAACACTGTAATGCAGATCACCCGGTATCAATGAACTGCTAAGAATGTGGTCTTAATTACTGGGAGCACTTTTTCAGATCTGACTAATTGTGGTGAAACACTACATGAAATATTTAAATAGCTCAATTACAGGAAGATATTGAGGTTAATGTCAAAACAAAAGGTCTGTCCAGAAGTAATAATTGCCTCAGAACACAATGATGCAACCTGCTTAAGTCATTGGCAGCTAATGATCCATAAAAATGTAGTTTGGCATTATGAGCAATAAGCAAAGCAAGTTAGAGTTCAACAGAAGATGTATAAAAAGCCAAGATGTCAGGCAATCATCTAATTATTGCCATCACCAAATTCCTGAAAATGAGCTGAGGCATAGGGGATTGGTGGTTTTATTCGTAAATTGCTCAAGAGAAAATATTAGATCATTTACAGTTAGAGTGACAGCACATTCAGTAGGACGAAAGGCAGATGGAACACAATCCAGATGAAAAAGTTAAGTTTTAGTGGCTGAATCTTAGGAGAATATTAGCTATATAAAATCATTTTTAAATAGATTTTGTTGTTGACATAACTATAAATAGTGCTGTGGAGCACTCCTGAAATATGCAACAGATGGGTTAGTAGTACATTCTTGAAATTAGAGGTCAGTTTTGAAAAAATAAATGCAAAAAAAGTTCTTATAACCAATGCATCAAAAAGGACAATTTGACCTAAATTTCAGATAAGAGAATGAATTTGGACAGGGTACCCAAAACAGGAGGGGATGTTGCCTGCATAATTGAAATACCACTTCTGAGAAGCTGAAAAGGGCCACAAAAGATCTGTTCATGCAGTGTTTCATGGTTATGGAACTCAATTGGCATTTGAGACGTTTAGCTCCCAAATCAGCCACAAACGTTACTTTGGGTTGTTGAATGAGATGTGGTCTCCCCATGCCTCACTTCCCCCTCTGTCAAATTGGGATGATAACACTACCTTTTAATATGGAATGCTCTTTATCAAGGCTGCCCAATTGCTGGCCTCTGGACTGCTTGCAGCCTGCAAGGGGTTAAGTTGTGACATCTGCCTCCATTGCCTGGGCTGCTGCTGCTGCAGCTGGAGCTGCCAGGCTCCCCACTTTTTCCTCCATGCTTCCTGCCTTTGCTCCAGGGTACAGCATGGTGTAGCACAGTACAGGGAGCTGAAGGTGGGTTGGGCCGCATGGGCATGCTGTGTAGCAGGGTAGGAGGAGGACACAGGAGCATGGCACTGTGGGGGAGACATGGATACATAGTGTAGTGTGTGGGGAGTATAGGCATGGAATCTCCTTCACTGAAGGTTTTCAAGATGATTTGGACAGCCTAGGCTTCTATGAAACCTTTTGAAGATAAGTATAAGTACCTCAGAGCTGAAGACTGGTACCAGGAACTAAGGAGAGCCTGGTACAGTCCAAAACACTGTAATACCATCTTTACACATTAAGAATTCACATCTTAATATGTATGGAAATAGAAAAATTGGATAAGCAATTTGAACAATCAGTGGTGTTCAGACATGACCTCTGCCCCCCAATACATTCTAGGGCATGTCCTTAAGGCAGTCTTTATGCACAGTAGCAGCTGACCAATCCCATAATAAAATCTACTGGGTTATTTATCCTGTATTGTAACTTCAGGTCCAGTATGAACAGAGCCAGTGCTGAAGGTGACACAAAGCAAAGATTTTGGTTTCAGAGTTTCGACACTGTTTTGGAGATTCGGATTGGCCAGGGAGAGGCAGGCACAGCTGGGTGGCTGCAGGTTCTCCTGAAGCTCCTTCACCTGTGCCTGCCTCTGATCCAGTGGGAAGAGCCACAAGAGAAGCCCCCATGGCTGCCCCCATTGTCCTGGCACTAAAAAAAAAAAAAAAAAAGCCCCGCACTCACTCCAGGAAGATAGATGACTCCACCAGACTCCACTGCTTCAGTTGAGCACAGAGCACGTTTATACAGTGCTCCCCCAGTAGGTTTTTCTACCAGGAAAACATAACTAGTAGAGTCCTCTCAAATCTTTTGAATGCTTATACAAACCCATTGTCAGTCTTTGGCTGTTACCCAAGTCAGGAGACTGCAGAGCTCCCTGTAGGTCTGCGTGTCACTTCCACAGGATTTATTCCCTTGTCACCGATGAAGTTTTAGCAGTGTGATGCTGTTTTCAACTCTGAGGAAAATGCTGTTCCATCCAAAACAAGGCTGATTAATCTTAGAAATTGGATTGTGACTTTTTCACAGGAAGACACAAGAGATGGCCAACTCCCGAATATGTGGCATGTGATAAAGTTGCAAAATGAGAACGACAAAGCTTAAAATGCTGTGTAATTTAAACATGATACTGAAATATCATTTTTGCTTAGGTGCCATTGGTCACGCTCCTTCCCTGCCCCCTCTGCTCCCAGAGCAATAACAAGGGATTTAAACATTTAGGAGAAGCCAACCCATTTGTGCAAACTCTTCTTCCTACAATCCCAGTTTCATGATTCTTGATTTCTGAGCTAAATAACTTTCAGTAATGAAAATGAGAGGACACCAAACGTATGTGGAACACAAGTAACTTGCAGTCTTGAATGAGGAATAAGGGTACTTCAGAAGGAGTGATACCGGAGAGGGATGGAATTGCTGCTGTTGTGAAACTTGGGTAGCTCTTACACGAGATAAGAAGGTTCTTTTATTATCATAGCTATTCTGTTTCTAAAAGAGAGCATGTGTGTGCAGCTATTAAAAAGAAAACTCAAACTTATTGTATCTAGTTCATTTATATTGCCATAGAAAGGGATAACATGAAATGTGTAGGTGTACTGGTGAATAGAAACAGCGGCCTTCTTCGAAGGGCTGTCCTGCTGGCAGATTGTCTTGTACTCTTTTTTTTTTATTATTATTATTAAAAGGAAAAATACTTTAAATATTGATTCCTACCTCTTTATATAAGGCATGTGGGAAAAAGTACTTGAAACAGAAAAATTCCCCTTTTTCAGACAATTGTAGTAATTACATTAAATAGAAAAAAAAAAATTTAGGGGGAAGGCTTTCAAAGGTATAAACAAAGTTATTGGGGGCTGTGGGCTGGGTTTTTAAAGGTGAAAATACTTGTGTATGTGTGTGATTATTTGTTTTTCTTCAGAAGCTAGCTATATCTTAACATGCTTTTTAAAACTCTGGCTCTGAGTTGCTAATGCCTTTTTGTGTTTTTAAAAATCCCTTCCTAAACTTTTTCTTTTCTCTGGACTTTTTCCCGTTCCCCTCTCCCTTCATTCTCGATTCACTGCCTTCTTTTTTATGCTTTACTTACGGAGTAATTTTCTTTTTTTCTTCTCTGTTTGTGTTGAGATCATTACATAGTCTATACCGGTGCACTTAGAAATGTCTTGTTTTCCTAATCATGCAATCTGATCCAAGTGCACATTCTTCCAACATTGTTAATGGTGCTTTGCCTGAGTCCCTTTATGTGGATCAGATTTCAAGACCTTTAGTCAATACATCCAAACTTAGTTGTTGTAAAAGGTTTTATGTTTCTTGATGCCAGCAAGCCTGTAAATGGGGTCAGACTCTTATTTGTTGGTCACCAAGTCATTTTCCTGGATGAAGCATCTTCTGATTAGTTTACAGGATATCACTTTTTACTTATTAAAGATTTTTAGATTAAAAATAGAAAGAATACACATCTACAGATTTCTATATAGGGAATGTGTGTGTGTGAGAGAGAGAGATAGTGATATTTACAGGGAAGATTCATATAAAACAGGAACTTACAAGTGACTGTTACCTCTCAAAAAATCCAGCACTGTAATACAAAACAAAAGAAGAAATCCATGGAAGGAAATTAATCTCTTAAACACTAAATTAGTTACCAATAAATTTCATAAGGCAAGAAAATGAGGGATACAGCAAACAATCAAGTTATTCAAAACGTATATAATAAAAGTGAAATAACTTTTTTCTTCTTTTTAAAACAGTACTTTTGCTCTATTTTTAGCCTTTTTCATTCATTTTATTTTATATTGTTCTCCTGAAAGGAAGAAGGGGAGATTTTCTGCAGCTGGAATAGGTCATAATCCATGATTAATTATACAGTGTATCTATTAAAACCTCTTTAAGAGATTTTGTTCCCATTCTCTCTTCTCCTGCCCAGCACAATATCAGTCAACAGTAAGAAACATAAAGCATTCAAAATTAGAAGCTGTGAAAAGGACCATACTGAAGCAAACTCTGTTTTAGGGTTAACATTTGCAATTTACCCATCAAAGGCCTGGAAGAGCAGAAAACCCACATTTTTGTAGAAAACCTTATCTGATGGGGAGGGCAGGGAAGGGAATTATATATTGGTGTCCAACATGTATCAATTTTGAAATGTAGGAACAAAACTAACTTTGAAATTGTACAAGGTAAAAATATATTGACCTTTGATATAAAAGACTTTTTTTAGTCCTCTCATTTTTTCCACTCATAAGTGAAAAATAGTAAAAAAAAAAAAATGAAACACACTTTCATGCTACTTTTCAACAGTTTCCTGGTATGGAAAAATGGAAGGAAAGCTTGTATAAAAAGCAAATGCATATGCATTTAATGCTGCTGGTTCTCTGTTTCAAAAGCAAAATGGAAATCCCGCCTTTGTTTTCTAAAGTTGAAGATCAAAGGAAATGTATTACTCTAACAAAGTGCTGCAGGCCATGTCTTTTTCCTTCTTGTTCTCTTTCTTTGTACATGTGCAAACTAAGATGTCTCTCATTTCATATTCTGCTGGCAAAACTGAGAATGCATTAATGATATCTAGTTACTGTGGTACCATAACCAAGTGTGGACTAGAACCATCTGTTAGTGTTTTGTAATCTATGGCTGAGAGTGATGTATTATAGGGGAGACTTTGGCAGACATTTAGTTAGTATAATAGTAATGATGGAAGAAGAGGAGATCAGTTGTAGGAAGCTCCTTTAGTACCCTGAGCAGATGTGTATACTGGGGGATTATACCCACTACTGGAGAGCTGATGGAGGCATAGGTGGTGAAAGGCCAGGGCTAATGGAGCTTAGCTCTCCAAAAATTAATTTTGCAGAGGTTGGGAATAGCAGCAGCACCATGGTGCCACCGCCATGCCCTGCTGCTGCAGAGCCGTGCCCAACGCTCCCACAGCGTGCTCCTCCACCACCGTATATAGTACAAGTGTGCACTGGCCCCACAATGACTTTGTGGGAGGAAGGGATGGGGGTCAGCCAATATTTTCTCCTGTGGCTGGGTTTTTTGCCTTGGTGCATGCGCCTGGACATGCACTTTGGTGTGGGGATGCTTGTGCCACTTGGGGCAAATTGACCCTGCCCAGCTCCTCCCAGATCTGCAGCCATGGGGAGCTAGAGCCTGGGGCCAGCACCTACGACACACAGTGCCTGAGAACGGCGCCAGGCCCCAGGTGACAGCTCGAGTGGCCCAGAGCTGCCCAAAGGTATGCAGTCCCACACCAAGCTGTGTGCTATGGGGCTGCACCTGGATTTCCAGGTATCAAATTTTCATCCCACACTACAAATACGAAGCACACAGAACATTTTTTTGTTTCCAGTGTGCCTCTTGTGGCATCTCAAACTGCTTTGAGACACCACAAGAGACACGTGCAGGCTCATCTGGATGCACCCTCAGTTACTAATTGTGTACTGAAAGCATTTGATTGCATGTACATCTCTAAGTAAAACATAGAAAATGATACTTCTGTATTAATAGCTGGAGTGATGTAGGAGAAAGATTAAACTTGGAGCACTTGTCTGTACAAATCAGTAACGTTCTTTTCAAATATATTCTACTTCACAGGAATTTAAGAAATGAGTATCTAAAAGTCATTGCTAACTATAGACTTAAGTATTGAGCACCCAGCAACTCCCAGTGCAGTCAACAGAAGCAGCTGGGTGCACAGGATTTTTGAAAGGTGTAGCCATTTATTTAGGATCCATTGAAACCATAGGCAATTCTGTGTTAAGCCAGTGTCTATTTTTGAGATTTTGAGATGCCTACCACTTAGTTTTAGTGATGCTCGGTGTCAGCACCTGCTATTGACTACATGTCTTGGAGTTCTGGATCTTCATAAATCCTGAAAGAATTCTGTTAGTTGTTTCAACCTGAGTCTCCCTCCCTCCTAAGTTGAACAACAAAACAACAACAAAAATACCCAGTGCTTGGAAATGTTAGCTTCCTATAAATAATCATACTTGACATATCCATTATGTATTATATGCTTTCATTTGCTTGTAGGTTTTATCACTCTTTTTTTATGTAGATTTGCTTCTAATTGCAAAACTGAATATTCAAGCTACATTTTTTTGTTTGTTTAAGAATAGTCCCTGGGTTAAATTCCAGGCAACATAATTAGTTATAGCAAATAGTTGATAGCATGCTGCTCCAGTGAATCTGGTTTGGAAGAGACCAACAAATTTAAACATTCTAGAAATGTGGAAGGTAAAGTAATTTTCAGATGCTTGTGTTTTTAATAGCACATTTCTAAAAAATTGTATTTACTTGGCATGAGATTCCAGTTCTCCAATTCACCCCCACATGATTTATGGCTTTGATTAGTTACATTCATCCAAGCAGAATTTTGCCACATTGAATGGTAAAATTAAGATGTAAGTAAGTGTCTGCAAGATCAAGGTGGTAAATACTAAGTTTTATGCTTCAGTGTAATTTGGTTCACATGAGTACTGAGTGAATAATTCATAACAATTTGCTCAGTTTTGCTTCTCTTGTTTGCAGAACAAAATGTCAAAAGTGATATCAGGTACCTGAATTGTAACTGTTTCTTCAAAATTATTTTCAATTGGGGTATGGACGAAATGTCTGCACCTTGCTACTTGAAATTATGAGCTGTATTTCTTACTTGTGCTTCATTTTCAAATCATACAGTATTATTTCTCTTCCATTATTGATTAGGTTAAACTATTTTGATCACATCCCAGGTGTGAATGCTCCTAAAGTGATTTTTAAAAAATCACTTGCTAGGTATGTAGTTAATGTGTGCACTTACAAAGATGACTAAAATTGAATGACTCTGAAATGGGGAGGGAGATGAAAATAGCCTGTGCCTGCCCATGTCTTCCCCCACTTGTCCCTTCCCCCCCCATTCCCCAATCTTTGGGCACAGTTTTCAACTGTGTATCAGAAAAAGTTAAAGAATAACGTAGCAGAAACTTACATGGGAAACAAAGAAGAAGGGAAGACTTTGCAGTATCTAAAATAAAATCCGTAACAGGTTTATTCAGTGATATTTTAAAAAGTACATTGGCTGCTTAGATGTATGGACACTAAGGCTAAGTACAGGCATTCAAAAAGCCTAAGGCAGAAGTAGTCTACATTTTGGGCTTCAGTCTAAGCATCGGTTAGGTCGGGAGCAAACAGAACACATGTTCTCCCTTGTGAGGAGCAGGTACACAGGCTGCTTGCACTGGCCAAGACCAGCAGGTTGGGGTTGCTCTCACATTCTTCCTAGCAGCTGGACCACCCTGATAGGCCAGCATGGGCCCTTTCCCCCAGCCCGCCCTCTCCCCCCGCCAGCTGTTGGCTATCAATGGCAGATGGGTGGGGGATGAGCCCTCCCAGCTTAGCTGGCTTGGGTCTTCCAGAGGCTGGGGCCAGGCCCAGGTGGCAGGGACCTCTGTTATCCCCCCCCACTACTGCCTGGCCCCACTCACTGGCACAGGCAAGTGAGGCTTGGCAGTGGCAAAGGAGGTAATAGAGCTCCCAGCCATGGCCCTGGCTTCAGCCCTGGCCCCAGGCCCTTCCCCAAGCCAGTACATGTTGGCAAGGCCTGACCAGTAGGGGCTTCCCCCACTGGTGCCCAACATGGCTGGCCCATGAACAGCCAGCTCTCAGTGCTAGGGGGGAGGGGAGGAGTGGAGGCCCTTGCTGGCCTGAGCCAGCACAGCTGGAGGAGGGGAGCAGGCTACATGGCTGAGGCCTCTACTTCCCTGTACCTCTGCTCTTTCCCAGCCCCCCCTCTCTAGCTTCAAGCCCTGGGAGGGGCCTCTGCTCCCCTCCACTGCCCCACCATCCAGCTGCTGCTGGTGTACAGGCAGGAGACAGAGGCTTTACTGCCTCCTCTCTGTCACAGCCCAGGGGCAGGGCTGGCACAGTGCTTGCCCAGAGCAGATGGGTGCTGGCTGAGGTGAACCCATCTCCCTGTAGGTGGTAGGGAGGGGAGCAGGGGGACCACAAAGATGCCTGCGAAAGGTGACCAAAGTTCACGTCTATCTTAGACCAGGATCCACCATTTTTAATCCGGTCTGTGTGTGCTTCTATACAGTTACAGGTGCAGGCTGGTTTCCAAGCACTTATACTGCTATAAGTATAATATCTGTACCTAGCCTAATTGTTAAACACCTTTTGAATTTCCTGGTGCTGCCCAGAACACTATTACTAGTGATTAAAATAACTTTTAAAGACCGCGTTATTTTCTGGACGTTAACTTTTGAAAACACTTGTTGTTTCTGCACTAATGTGAGAATTTGTGATAAAACAGCCTTGAATGAATAGCAAAAATGAAGGAAACAAGGCTGCATTAAAACTTTGACAAGAGGTTATTACTTAAGCTGTGAATCAGGTAAAAAACGTGTCCAAACAGATTAATTGCAACCCTACACACAGTGTAAAAAGTTGTTATGATTTACACATACCTTGTAACAGACAAAGTACTTTTAGCCCTTTGAAGGGCTACATGTCAAAAGCAGAAAATCTGTAGAGACAAGTTGGTAATTAGTTTGATTAAAGCCCCAAATATTACCAGCATGATTTTCTGCCTAGTACTGACCTTTGAACTCAATATTGTTCCATCTGTATTAGCTGAAACCTCAGTCCTTTCTGTAAAGATTTTGTCTGAAAGTAGGTTTTTGTCTCTTTTGACAGAGTCTTGGATGATTCAATCTCCAGACATTTAAGAAAATAAAAAATGTTTAAATGCCATATGAATGAGTCATCATGCAATTTTGGATCTGCCTGTTGGCATTACAAAGTATCTATTGTAGGGAGAGGATTTCCTGATATTGAAAATGCTACTGAACCATTTGCTTCTGACAAGCAACTTTTCTGTAAAATCTGTTTTCAAAATATATGTATTTTAGGTTTTACATTGAAATACAGATTCAGTACCTAGAGAACTTACTCTGCATTCTAGCTGCTATAAGCTCCTATTGTAAAACAATTTGGTAAAAGGAAATAAGCAACAAAACCCTGTAAAACACAAATAAACCATAACTGTTAATAGTTATCAGTTGAGGAGAGGAACATTTCTCTAATCTGACTGAATTTCTGGTTTCATATTACAGTTTTCTCTTAGAGTAAGGCTTATTTATCCACTGGATAGTTTGGGTTTTTTCATTTGTACTGTAGAGTGCATTGTCTTGTTAAAGCCAAAAAGCTTAATTGATCTTTAAATAATATATTTTGGAAGAATTTCCATATTAAAAAACACAAACAAACCCAAAGTGAAGGTCAAATTGAGAGTGCACTAGAATTGGTAAATAAAATGTGTAGGTATTAGGAAAAAATAAACAAAAGGCAGAAATTACAAAGTTAATATTTCTAAGACAGTCTCACTTTCCAAAAAACCCCATAAAATCATAGTCTAATTTGTCATCCTGACAACTTTATATTTATTTTTAACAACACTTACATTTGCATTATAACATTCAGAAAGTCACTATATGCCAAAAATCACTTAAATTATTTCAACAAATTTACAAACTAAACATCTGTTGGTTTTTATTTGTATATACTCAAGACAGTCTGGAGGGGTGTGTGGAAATTATAGGATAGTTTTCTGTTGGTAGGGAACTTGTTTTTTAAATTATTATTTCAACCAATGTATCTTGTTAACTTTAATGTAGTGAATGACTACTCTGGTAGCTGTTGGCTTACTGTTTGTCTTCTCTGCAAAAAAGTGTCTCAAGACCTTTTCAGAATGAAAATGAAGGTCTCCTCAGTCACTTGGTGTTCCACCTAAAGGCCATTTGCAGCTAATGTGTCATCTTACATTAGCCAATGTTTCATTGTTAGTTTTATTTTTGTACATTCTGTTACAATTATTTGAAACCCAAGTCATATTTTTCTTTCCATTTTTTAAAGGTAAAAGACTTTCTGAACTCTATGAATATATGTGCATAAATATTTTTATCTACTTTACTTGCAATTTTAAAAAATAGGTTTTACTGTTTATGTATAGCAATTTTTAGGGCATTATTCCTTATACATTTTGCTGAGAGACAAAATTTGGAATGATAATGAAAACTGGTTGCAATGACATGCTCACTTGCCAGTGGAAACTTACTTCTTTGTAGTGTGGTTGGACTAAATGAATAGTTCTTATTAAAAAATAAGTTGAATTTGGCTTTTTGGAGGCTCTCAACGCATTTGCTTGCTAGTAACGTGGATCACAAATATATTTGACAAATCTATTTTCTGAAGTGTTTGAGCTACTTTTTAACTCTAGGTTGTTAACAAAATGCTCATTTGACATTTTTGATATTCAGCTTTTTGTTCATAGCTTTGGACTAGTAACACATTGAGTTTTTGCTTCCTAACAGAATGATGAAAGTTCTGTAATAGATCATAAGTAGTGTTTTTGCTACAAATCTATGAAGATTTTAGGATACATGAACAGTTTCCATCTGTACTTGGTGGTTATATGAATACTCGTGAAGACTGAATAGTAAAATCCAGCAATTTTAGTTTAAACGGTTTGTGGACATATTTTTGAACTTTTCTTATTATGGGCCTAATCTAAAAACTCTGTACAGTCTTGGCACTCACTTGAATCAAACCTTATTTGACCTGCTGTAGTGAACACCAGTCAACAACTATAATCAAAGGTCTTGCAAACTATTAATTTTTTTACTTCATTCCTTAAATTTTCATGTGCAAACTAAATGTCATGTTCTTAAATTTCTGAATTGCAATATACAATATAGGCAGACAAAGGTCTTTGGGTGTATCTGATATGTTTTATTAGACCAATTTAAATAGTTGGGGGAAAAAAATTTTTCCCAACTGTTTAAGTTGGTCTAATAAAAGATATCAGATACACCCAAAGAACCTTGTCTGCCTATGTCTTTAGACCAACATGGCTACAACCTACACCTCTGCAATATACAATATAGTCATTTGATTGGCAAAATCTTTTAGTTGGAGAGGTAGGATAAAATGTGGGTTTTTTTCTTATCAGAAAAAATTACAAGTTTTAAAACATTTGTTTCTGGCAAAGTTTCAGTGTTTGTTGCTTTCATCTGTGAAGAGCATTCATGCCTGAATATAATCTGTTTTTCCCCACCATGTCAGGGAAAATAAATATTTAAGGCAAAGCCACAACATGTTTTGCTTTTCTTTTTAGATCGGTAGAAGTGTGGTATGACAGCAGTTTACTTCTCCCTTTCACCCCCACAAATAATTCCAATTATTTGTATTTTTAAGGGTGTGGAAGAGTTAAAGAACTATTTTGTATGATAATTTTAACAAGAGAAAAAGAAAGAGGATGGGAATTTGATACATTTCAGTAATGCTCTGAGCAATGCTTAGCCTGTGGCTATGTGGGTTGAGCCCCTTGCTGGGAAGCAAGGGAATAAGGTTCACCCCTTTCAGTGAGGCACGCCTACAACCTGGTTTCTTGCCTTTAACTCAAGCTGCTTTTACTAAAAGGTGAGAGAGTTTTTCTCCTCCTCTGGCTTCTAATAACCACTCATCATGGCTTTCCTGTGGCCAAAATGTTAGGGCTTACTGGAAGGCAGAGTAGATATCACCCCTTGCAGACTAACAGAATAATATATATAAAGAGAGAGAGAGCACAAGCTTTTGTGAACCCACTTCATCAGATGCTGTGAATGGACATGCAGAAAACAGAGTATTAGAAAGAAAGAGAAATTAGAATATACAAGACAAGGGAGGGCAGGGCAAGATAAAGAGAGAAAGATGGGGGGGTGGGGTAGGGCGCATGTGTATATTTTAGATAATTCTGTATTGTAGCGCCCAGCTGGAGTGCACGATTTACTGAGCATGCCTATTGTAGGCCTACGCGTAAGTGCTAAAAACACGCGGTTATGTGGCTGCATAGGTGCCATTTAAACATACAAATTCATGTAGAATTTAGCCCTATGTCTTCCAGGTAGTCTTTGTGTCAATCTTATAATGAAATGTCTGTGTGTCAAAGAGTGCCTCTAAATTCACAGCTCAGAGATGAAGATTAAAGCACTAAAATAATGCTGTGTTTTAAACACTTTTTATTTGCTAAGTTATGTTTTTATGACTACATCTGCTTGGTTTTCTATTTAACTTACTTATATAAGGGAGAAAAATATGATATCCTATGTGTTTTATCTTGTCTTGCATGATACATGTATGTATGTATACATCTTTCACTCCTTGTGTTTTATTTTGTTTAACTATGGTGTTGATACGAACCCTCTGTTATTTAGAACAGCACAATGAAGACAATCAGAAAATACAGATGCTGATGGAAGGAGGCAGCTTTTAGCATTTCAAAAGTTGACCTGAATGTTCTCTTTAAATATAAGGGCTTTTGCAAGCTGAACTCAGAATGGGAATGTTTGGTACAGAATCCATTGACTTCAGTGAAGAGTTGAATTGGACGTAGTTACAACTGATGACCATAATGATCTCAGAAGGATAAACTGATACCAGGGAATGTCCTTGTGTAAAGCTATTTTCTGCCTTTAACCTTTGAGTGGAACTCACTGTTGGAATTAGTAGAGAGTTCTGATTAAAAACTGATGTTATATTTAAGTCCCTCAGTGTGTATAACTGACATATAACTCAGCATCTTACACATTTTACAGATAAAACAGAGACCTGAATATAGATTTTGGCATTGTAGAGAAGCTTATGGAACTCCCATTTGGGACAAATATTAAAGCCCCAAAATTGTATCTCTTCATAACTGAAGTGTGAACATGTGAACTAGAAAAATATTTTAACCTTTTCAGGATATAATGTATGAGAAGAAATAAAAAAATTGAAATTGTTTTATAGCTGTGCCCTGGGCAACACAGGGGGTATATAACATACATGCCTTTCACTTCCCTAAGTAGTATTCCAAATGCAATAAAATTATGCAAACATTATTTTAAAAAAACTTGCAATATATATATATATATATATACTGATCAGGTATAATGTTATTTCATTATATGCATGTTATTTGTGTTCATAATTGTCAGAACAACAATATTAAGTTTGGGGACACATTGCATGCAGCTTGTATTTCCTAGCTGTATCTATGCTGGCAAAACTGTTTTAATTGGACTGTTTATCCGTAGCAGTATAAAAGAAGGCACCCGATTTGTTCTTAATGGAGATTTAATGCTCTGTTTCAAGCTCTTCCTTT
Source organism: Crocodylus porosus (assembly GCF_001723895.1). Taxonomy (NCBI): domain Eukaryota; kingdom Metazoa; phylum Chordata; order Crocodylia; family Crocodylidae; genus Crocodylus; species Crocodylus porosus. The sequence goes on from NW_017728943.1 coordinate 58,557,792, forward strand.
ATGTAAAGTTCTACTTTATTTGATTCACTGGGTATTTATTTTTCTTTGCTATTTCTTTCGTGTGCTTCCTCTGATTCTTATTTTGCATAACTTTTCCTTCCAGCAATTTCTGAAATTTTATTTTGTTTACTGCTTATTTTAATAAAACTTCGCTTTTTGGGCACAGTACTTACGGCCATCTTTCTACTCCATTTTTATCTGTGTAGCTCTTCATTTAGTTTGAGCAAAGAGTTAGCAAAACACTAACTCCTTTTTTCTTTGCTCTTGTTTGGATTATAAATTGTACGGAACATGCCCTTTCATGTAGGCTTACCCATATTAATTTTTGAAAGAACAGAGACTACTATAAATTATAATTTGTTTGCTTGCTTATATGAAATTATCTTTATTTTACATGCTGTTTCTCAGCTAATTACTTTCATTATGCTAATGATAAAACTGTAGATAACATGCCTACTCAGGATGACTAATGAAGGTTATTGAGGGAAAGTGGAAAGAGATAATAGATTAGTCATTTGTCTGAAGTTTGTAAATACTAGCCAAGCTGGAAATACTTTTTCCATTTAGAATCATATTGTTGTACTGTGGGATGAGATAGTTGACTCACATTGACCTGTACCCTTAATCCTTTGCCTTTTGGATTTTAGATTCTTTTATAGTGTTTTGGTTAACTACTATGTTGACACCCAGAACTGATATCCTTTTTTCCAGACTGCAATGTACCTTCCTTTTAAGAGGGTATTTTTGTACTTCAGAGTTCAGACTGGCTTCTGAAATATATAGATGAACATCTCCCACTCGGTAAGAATACAACTCCATTTCCATTGCAATATTACATTAATGAATTCTTGTTTGAAAATTGTAAAGTCTTCCAGTGAAGATAAAATAGAAATGTCATTATCAAACCTGATGCTTTGAATGCTTCTATTTTCATATTAATTGTTCGAAAATAAGCTTTTTGTCCTTGGAATTGCTCTTGTGATGACTTGAGTTCTGTTCTGTATCCCTTAGGGTATGATTAATCAAAGTATATATTCAGAGCTGCATATCATGCAAGCCATTTTAAGGCATATTTTCACTTGGGGGGGAAATTAAGTCAATCTCAGTAAGGGTAAGACTTCTGACACAGCTGTTAAGAGACACTTATTGAAAAGTGCTGCAGAATTTATTGGAATATAAAATTATTTCTATAGAATGAGCCACGCTACCAGATTTGAGAGCAGAGAGAATTATACAGGATGTTTCAAAAATAACCTATAGAAGGTCCACATTTTCTCCTAAATTATCACAGAGGAGAACTCACAATACCACCTTTTGTTCTGATTGCATAAAGACTCAACTAGAATGACCATAAAAGAGGTTACACTTGGCAAACTTTTCTAAGGATGATTGTGGCAGGAAACAGATTGATTTCTGCTAAACATCCTTTTTCCCTTGTAGATTAAGTAGTATATCAGGAACTCTGAGTGAAGAGACAAACCTTATTTAATGAATGATAAAGGCACAATGACTTATTCCAGCAAGTAAGATTCTTATTTCCAAGAAAGAGACTGAAAAAGTTGCTAATGGTGCATGCGGCTTTCAGAAAAATCAATGCTTTTTGCCTTTGGGTCTTTATAGTAGTCTCTTTGTTCCCCTCAAATTGTCCGGCAATAAATTCCAAAACCAAGAACAATATATTCAAGAAAGACAAATAAATAAGAAAGAAAGCTTGCCTTAATTTCAGCTACATTCAAGACACCATGTATTTTCAGAGTAGCAATATCCTAGAGCATTAGGCAATATGTATACAGCTCAGCAGTCTGAATAAATGATAGACTCGGCAGGCAGTACCGTAAAAGCTAAATTGTCACCCCCCACCCTTTTATGGAAAATAGGATGGCAGAGGGCAGGGGGCCCGGAAATTCCATTACCTTGGCAGCCTTCCAAATTATTTTCACTTTATTTGGAAGGATTATCAGGGAACATGGAAGGGCTGAGATACTGTCCATACCTCTAAATTCTTTCATAGAGACTGAATTATTTTCTAACACCTATGTGTGATCACTTAAACTTGAGAATGAGATGCATCAGGGAGGTAGTGCTGGTACCCTAGATACAAGTTTATAAATATAAGTATAAAAGATAAGATTTTTATTATTCTCTATAATAAAGAGAGAAACTATATTAGTAATGTTACTCAATTTTGGCTTTCTTTTCTGCACAATATACTATATGAATAATTCAGTTTTGAATACAGTAATTCACATAAAGACTTTTTTCGCAGAAGTACTGCTCTACTCTGGGGATGGGGGTGTTGGGAAATATACTTCTTAGTGATAAATTTTGACCTGTCCAGCATATTGGTGTGACTACATCAGAAGAGAATTTGAATGTGATCTTTTTAGTATGATTGCTTTTAATTTATTCTAAAGCACAGGTGAGAGGATATCAGGGGAATGGGAAGTTGTTCACAATGACTTTCTTTTATGTTTTAGTATCTGCTGTGATGCTAAAAATACATTTAGTTAAAAATATAAGTGGATTTAGTGCTTCTTTTGGTAAACTTTGAGGGAGGAGAAAGCATTCAGATTTATTACTTAGCTTATTACAGAATTCCTTATTTTATGTAGAGAATAATCTATGCCTTATACATTATTTACAGTAAGGACATACAATCTATAAATGACTCAGTTCTCCAGCAAGTCATTTTATTTTTCAATGCCTCTCCATATCCATCTGCAAACTGGACACAATAGTGCTTGTCTTGTTGTCAAATGTTGTGAGATGTAAAGGATTAATATCTGTAAATCTCTTTGAGCTCCTCGCATGAAAATTTAGCTAATGTTGGTCAGAAAATGGAATTTCTAGTCTGCAAGAGACTTGGATTTGAGTATTTTGTTTTAACCTGAATTGAAATAAAAAATCTGAAACATTTTGAAATACAAAAATGCTGAAATTGAATTTTCTAAAAATGTTCAATTTGGGAGGAGGTCAAAAAGGTTAATATGAATTATATATTAATAAGGTGGAAATGAAATATTGATACAGGTATATTCTAGTGATGCTATTTCACCAAACATTCAGCTGTTCTTTGCGCTGCAAGGGAGTAGTGCGTGGGGGTGGGGGGGTTGACCCCTAGATATCCAGGGGTCAAAAAAATCCACACCAAAAAAAAGTGGAGCAGTGCACATGGGGGCAGCACACACTGCTCAAAACTGGAACCTGGCTGGCTAGACTCCAAGTGGCAGGATTGCCACTGCTGCAGCCCCAGGAGGCTCCAGAACCCCAGGTAGGACTGCTAGGGCCTGCCCAGTGCTGGTCCCAGCCTCCACCACCCCACTAGGGGTTACCTGCTGCGCCCCAGAGGGGGCATGAAACAGGCATTCCTTGGGATCAACTAGTGGCAGCACAAGGTGTCCTGCTGCTGTTTGTCCCCAGGGACACAAATGTTCACACTCACGTGAACATGGCCTATGTTTCTATCTGGAAGAGGTAGTCATAAAATTAAAAAATGCTTGTTCTCTTATGTTCTAAAATGAAAATGAGCTTATTCCTATTTGCTTATAATCATAATACTGCTACATAATTGGACACAATAGACAGCATTTCTCAGAAGAGGTCTAGGGTTGATGCTGAAGTACAGTAGCAGACCTAGGTAAAAGATCTCACAGAACTTGCCTGCACACAGCAGAAATTGGCTCTAGACAAATACTATTGATCTCATACTTGCAGTTCTTTGCCCACTTCAAGGAAGCAAAATACCAAAAATCAAAACTGAATAAATAGTATTAAAAGCTGCTGCAAAAAGTAAACAGTTATGCCAACAAATCCAATGGGCCCAAGTAGTGCTATGAGTACAAAAGACTCTGTATTAAGGAAAGATGTCTTTATAGCTTGAACTGTTCTTATAAAATGTAAATGTTGTTGGATTTACTCACTTTTCAGCTGTGAAGTAGCTAAAACCGAACAACAGATCATAGCTAAAGCTTTTGGACATTTAAAGGCTTCTTTCTTGATAGGACATTAAAAAAGAATTATCCTGGGAATATTTCAAATTGCTCAAATGTGTGTCATTTCCTCAGCTTTTAGGTTGGGAGTAGCAGAAAATACCTTTAAGCATTCAAGGTAACAAGTTATGCAATTTTTAATGTTATGAATCCACATTCCTTCTGACTGACTGAAAATACAATTTAATTAATTAAACTGGAAAGATTTCTGATAACATTCATCAAAGATCCATGAACTTACTTTTTTTTCTTTGCTGCTTTCATTCTTCAACAATAAGCAGATGAAGAGATGAAGAATGCCACCTACAGTTAAGGTTGGTCTTTTTTGGCATGCACAATGTTTGGGATACAGCTAAAAGCTAAAAAAGGAATGGATTGCTAGTAAATCTCACAACCCAACATGATCCATTCATTATTGTTTGGGACTAAACCTAGATGTTACTATAAAATCAATAAAAACCTGACCTTTTGGTGATGGAAGATAGCTAGCTGTTTGAGTCTGAAGTCAGTCAGGAGGCAGGGTAGTCTATAAAGGTGATATCTAACTAAATAAGATCTATAGAGGGGAGAATGAGTATTCATGAAGCCAAGTTCATAAGATGCCCCATAAGATGCTTTGAAAGGACAATATAGAGCAGAGTGTAAACTGGAGCTTGTGATTAGAATACAATAGGTGGGAAAGCAGGAGGGAAGGGAAGGAAGGAGGGGCATACAAGCAAAGAACCCATAAGGACAAAGGGGTCACAAAATCTAATCTAGGTAATGGGATAAGAATCTGTAGTCCCTGTTTAAACCATGTTTAATACAGTCCAGTTGGATGATTTTTGTTCTGCAATTTCCCATTCAAACTGGTTTTTAACATTTTTTTGGCATGAGAAGAGCAATCTTGAGGTCCTTGATGGAGTGTCCAGGGAGAGTGAAGGTTAAAGCATTCTTTTGTTGGTGGGTATTCAACACTTTCCTCTTTTAAATGCATAATAAGCATATGTGCATGGGAGCATATGTACACACATGATATTGGCCCAATTGCTGTTAGAGTAGCCTATGAGCTCTTCTGCCTAGCATCTACAGCTTGTCAGAAGTGTTTGGACTTTCTTCCATCTGAAAATGCTGGTTTGATGCATTTGATATGCTTATGTTTATTCTATCAAAATCCCTATAAGACCCATCCACCCAAGCAGGGATCTGATGGTAACCTCTCTTTTTCCTGGCAGTTTTTCTGCTCAGCACCAAGCCCCTGGCATTGTGCAGGGCTTTTGGAGCTTCCATACTGTCCAGTAGCGCTGCCACAAGTGCCCAAAGGCCCCAGTCACTGCTGCTGCAGCCAGTGAATGCAGGGCTTCTTCTTCTTTTTGTAATTGCTGGGTGCTGGGGCTGTGCAGGGCAGTCATCCAGAGTCTGGGGAGATCAGGGAGCAGGGGCTGTGCAAGGGGACTCTGCCACATGGCCCCAAAGCCCCCACAGCTGCTGCTAGTGCCAGTGAGTGCGGGGGATTTGCGGGGGTGGGGTTTGATTCCTGAACTGCTAGGGCCAGGTGGCGGAGGGGGCATCAGGGGTGGGGTTGGGAAGGGGGACAGTCAGGGAGCGGGAGCTCTGCAGGGGGACTCTGCCAAGAGGCTCCACAGCCCCTGCTACAGACAGTGAGTGCAGGGCTTTTTTTTTTTTAAGTGCCAGAAGGCTGGGACAGATGGGGGATGGGGTCAGGCAGGGCAGCCATGCAGGCTTTTCCTGCAGCTCCCCCTGCCCAGGAAGAGGCAGGCACAGCTGGAGGAGCCATGGGAGAACCTGCAGCTGCCCAGCTGTGCCTACCTCTCCCCAGCCAATCTGAATCTCCAAATCTCTCTGAATTAGCACCAAATCTTCTGAAGCTGATTCAGCCAAATTAATTCAGGACCGTGATCCAAATCTCTGAATTGAATCATTGTCCTCTGAATTGGGCAAATCTGAATCAAATACTTCCCTATTTTTGCAGGCCTACTGTCCAGCCCTTCAGTTATCCAGACTCCCAGGGCCTTCAGACCCCTAGCTTCTCCTGGTGGGTAGGCATGTGTGGTAACAGGTTTTTTTAACTTTTAAAGGTGAGGAAAAGAACTTTAAAGAACTTTGTGTCAAAAACTTTAAGTATACAAAATTAGGAATTTAAGCTACCATAATTCATTATTTACATAGATAAGTGGTGCCAGACAAATTCTGCTGAAGAGGAATTAACTTGGAATATGGATGCCAGCTTTATGGCACCCATGGGCTCCCCTACATCATGAGAGTTCCCATCTTCCTCCTTATGGAAGCTTTGTGCTACTGATGAACGACTGGGAGTGGAGGACAGGGATATGTCCTGCAATGTATCAGCTTTAGAAAAACTTTATACTGAAAATATCATTAGAACTGGTTGAAAAGGATGCATTCTTTATTTTTAATGTGCTTACAACAATTGTTGTTAGTGTTTTCCTTAGAAGTTTGAAATTTTTGGTCTAGCTTTAGGTACTCTATTCATTTAATGAGTTATACTGGCACAAGGCAGGAGCCAATGATTTCGGGTCTGTATACATTTTGCAACATTGTATCATAAACAAGAACGGTTCAAACTATTAATCATCTTACCTTTTCCTGTAAGAGCAACTTCTTGAGGGTGCATTACTTAATCAGTACTACAAATTAACAAAGTGATATAACTATAAATTGAAAAAAAATAGCAATGTGGCTCAGCAAAAGCAAAAACAATATGGCAACAGTAATATCCTATTTTACCAAATATTACTAGTTTCTGTCACCATATGCTAAAATATATACAGGGTCCTAATCACTAGTTGAATTACTCCAGTTAAAAAAACAACCTGCCCAGGAGGGACAGTGTGTCAGGGCACCAATGGTGCCTGCCACTTTAAGGGCTAGATCAAACACTCAGCAGGTGTTTGCTTATTTACTGACCATGAAATACTTCTACTCATGTTAGTTAGCATCAACTTCTGCAAATAGCCTCATTAAAGTGAATGATAATTCAAGAAGTCTGGTCAAATAAACAGTCATCTTCGCACAGAAAGAAATATTATATTCAAAATGTCACTAAGAAATGGATGCACTTTAGAAACAAAAGTTACAATAAACAAACCTCCAGGTAGCCTTCCTGATTATCAGCTTTTGTCTTCCAAGGGCTTGCATGGTGAGCAGCAGGGAGTACAAAGTTATTGTAGTATGGGCAGAACTTATCTGTTTCAAGAATCTTGTGCTAGTTCATGTTCTACCTTACTGCTCAGCTCCTGGAGTTTAGGGACAACATTTTCTCATCTTTCATTTAAAAAATAAGCAACCCTCTCTCTCATAATTAGATAAAGCTAGAAAATGTGACCCAAGTGTGCTTGAAAGGCTAAAAACTAGCAAGAAATTATAGAGAATTAAACATACAATTAAAAAAAATACTCATTGAAGTCAATTTTATGATTTTTTTTGGCCTGGCTCTGGCTCATAACTTCAGGGTTAATAATGCTGTTGTTATGTCCAGGGCAATGGAACAACCCTAGCCCCATGTATGTCTTCTTTCTTGCTCTTATTCAATGCAAAAAACCAGACAAGGAATAACTGAAGAATGGGTGAGGAGACAAGGAAATTAATGCTACACACATATTTGGTTTTAGCCCTACTGCTGCTGCCACAGAGTAACTTATAGTCTGAGCAGTGGGCTCTCTGGTATGTGGCATTAGTTGTGCTTATTGGGGTTTTTTTGTATGCTTTTTCATGCAGTATTCCATCTACTTCCTGCAGGGTAAGGCTCCTAATTTTTGTGATTTCATTTAAAATACCAACAGCAATCATGGTTGTCTGAATTGCAAACATCACCTTGGTGCTGCCAACACATGTAAGGGTGCATTCACTTCAAGTTTAAAACTTACAAATGACTACAATCTGTTTTCCTTCTAATGAAAGAACCAAGAACAGAAAAAGTAACCACAGCTATGCATTTAGCACTTCCTTTCCAAAATCACAGTTACTAATTTGTCTCTGTCTTTGCTATTTAGCAGGCAAGGTCGTTTCCTTCCTTCCTTAAAAGTCCAACAAAAATAATGAGTCTTCTCGCACGAGATTATCTTTGTATAGATCACATAGTTCCTTTACCACAGTTCAGAAAGTGGGTGTATTCAGCTCTTCTTGGAATCTAGAAGAGGCAAGCATTTCCTATCAAATCAACAACCTGACTATACGTGTGTTGTCTTGATAAGAACTTAGATTCATTTCAGTAGGTAATCATGATTTTTAAGGCACCAGAATTAATTTCCCCTTTCCTCACTTTTTAATGAAGTTTTTTTTTTACCAGTCTCACGTGTATTTTTCTTTTGTTTTTTGTTGTTTCATTTTTAAATTAAAAACTGGAATTTCCCCTAAAAGGAGATATTTCAAATCAAGGCAGGGGGCGAGGAATATACTCAAAGGCCCTTTGATTTATCCTTTGGTGAATATTTACATTATTATATCATAAATTGCATGTTTTCAGTTATCAGGTATGATGGACAATTAATTCATGGCCACATTTGTATCAAATGGCAACAAAGATAATTTCTTCAAATAAATTTTTCAGCTAGTCTTTATTAGTCAATACATCTGTCACCTGTCAGTGTCAACTTTAGAACAGGTCAGTGTTTCCTTTCATACTTTGAGTCAAATTCAAGATTAATGTCTTTTTTGTTTTTAACCAGCTTACCAACAAAGGAATCTAAGAGCTTGTATGAACAAAATGAAGCCATTTTATTTGGGAAAACTGGGGATCTTGTGAAGAAAAATGAAAGCATTAATTATGGAAGTGGTAGCATGACAACATTGGAAGCCATGTGGCCATTTGCATTTCCATCTTATCCAGTGGAGACGTTATTGAAGCCTAGAACTTGTCCATAGTATAAATCATTCAATTAGACACATCCAAGAGCACATCCAGAGGGGATGCAGTGATGTGGTGACTTTCAGGCCTTGTTGTGGTATTTTAAGTCCCCAAAGTAGGTAAAAATTCCTGTTCTTGCTTTCATCAACCCCACCTCCTTCCCCTGCCGCCACCACTTGTTGCTGCCATAACTTCCATTGTCTCCGGAGGTGGGAGGCCTGCAGAACCAGTCATGCCCTGCTTCAGCCAGGCTTCACGGGGAGGCAGGCTCAGTGGGGACAGTAGCATCAAGCAGCTTCTGCTTCCTTAATTGCACCCCCAAGTGTACCCTGACAGCCTGGGGACAGATACAGGGAGGGGGAACCTGCCCACAACCACCACTGCTGCTGTTCCTGGGTGAGCCTCTCCCCTGCACCCATCTCCCCATAGCCCTGGCTGCAGAAGGGCAGGAGCAGTTGGGGCAGTGGCATCAGTAGGTGGCTCTCCCAGTTCTCAGAGGGATAAACAGAGAGGGCAAGCAGGGAATGGGAATGGAGGGGGATATCACTGAACATGAAGTTGAAGGGAGGGGTGCTAAAAGGGTAGGGGGAGGGTCAGGAGTCCTACCTGCTTTGGGAATGGTCCCTGGCTGCTGCTCCCATGATGTGGTTTACCTACCCCAGGGGGTGGGGGAAGGCTGGAAGCAAGGGTGCTGCCACCCCTACAGTGCTGGTTACTGTTTCCATACTCTGCTTTAAGAAATCCTGGGCCTGCCTATGAATATATCATTTTGTTCCTAATTAATTGCACTATCAAAGTGGAGGTACAACTCTCCCTGGAGTACATTGTCTTTAAGCAAATGGACAAAACTCATTTAATAATTGGCTATTTTTGCAAAGGTCAGGGGTCTCAATATTCACTTTTATTGCTGAGGGGTACTCATGCTGGGTTTGATCTAAAAACAATGGTGTATCTGCTGTATGAAGCAAGGGTAAAATATTTTGCTGAGTTTTAGTTAATGCATCAAAGCATTAACATGCATATTGGTTTGATAAATGTAACTTTATCTTCACCTACATGGAAGAATAGATAATATTTTGCTTTGGTGTTCTGTACTGATTATTTCAGGCTTTATTCAAAGACTTGTGCATACATGCAAAAAAAAAAAAAGAAAGCCAACACCATAAATTGGTGTTGATTTATGATCATTTCCTCTTATAATAATGAATGGGCCAGTTAAGCATTCTGAGTTGAGCCTTCATAGGAAGGTCCAACATAATTCAACAAGAGTGTAACCAATAGCATCACATGGCAATAAAGTAGAATCCTGCAGAAATTATTCTAAAAGCCCATGGGATTTCAAAGAAAGACATCTCAAAATATTGTACACCACCACATCAGCATTCTTAGCAAGGACATAGCATTATATTTTTTCCCCCAAACTACCTCTTATGGAAATGATACTTTATACTTTATTTTTTTTAGTATTTAAAGAAATCTTATTTGTTCTGATTTCAATATTAACTTAAAAATAACAACTGCATGGTTTAAAGTAGGGTAAAATTTTGCCCAGACTGCATAAACATTAAAAACAAAAAATCCCAAGTGGAGCCTTCTTATGAAGAAAAAGGTCAAAGACCCCATAAAATCTATTGCCTACCTCATCATGTAGTTTTAGTTTGCCCTGTGATTACTCAGGCCTCCCAGAAAATATTACAATAGAAATGGAAAGCTACAAAGTTTGCTTTTTTAGTGCACTGTAGGACCATTCATGAGTACCCTAAATCTGCACATGGGGAAATTATGTGAAAAATTCCTTTTAAATTGCATCTGTAACTCAAAAGAATACCACAACCAAAACATTATTTGCACTTACTTTGTTCTAAAAAGCTGCATTTTAAATAAAACTAAAAAAGTGATGTTGTGGTGTATATATTACAGTGTTATGATCAGAGGAGAATCTATCCCAAATCAATTTTCCAGTATTTCTGCCAGGCAAAGGGAAGAGTTTCCATTCATAGTACAGATGCCATAAAACAATAGAAATTTGGAGAAGGAAAAGAAGATTGTGTGGTTCATCTGCCAGTGTAATACGAGTCTCTGCAGTACATTACATTATATTTCTCTATTGTTTTCTACTGCCTACTTTTAAATGATCAGATTTCCAACAGTTCTCAGTTTAATAGGGTTTAGTTATGGCTGTTTCTTTTTTGACATTAAATATAGAAAATCCTTTAATTGTTTTTATCTCATTATTCCTATTTATAATCCCTTGTGCCACCGTATACAATTCTTCTCCTTCCTGCTGCTTCTCAAATACTAGTCATAATTTCACTTTTGAGTCTAATCCAGATTTCTTTGTAATCACCATCTGCATGTTTTTAATAAATAGGCTGGAATGTTTTCCCTTACCTCTACTAGATATATTTATATAACTTTGAGGTAACAAGGGCAGTGGAATACCCTGGTGAAGTCTGCATCTAAGAGACGAGAACATAATCTCCTTAGTAATGGCAGATAATGTAGAGTGCTATAAGCAGCTAATTCATATTACTGCTGCCTTCCCCAAAATTGGAGAGAGTGCAAGAAAATATTATGCTTTTTACAAACTGTCTACTGTACAAGATGTGCCATTGCTCATTGTTACTGAACACAGGCACTAGCATCATAAATTGTTTGATATAAATAGCTTGTCACAAAGATTAAGAAAAGGAAGCTTGACAGATGGTTTTCAAAGCAGAGTTGATTCATAATATGGGCATGGTTTGCCTTTTTATTAAACCAGTTCAGTTCTGTCCCAGTTGGTAGTTTGTTAAAGTTGTCTTAAAGTTGTTTGATGGCCTGTGCCAAATGAATTGTTGTTATTGGCACAAACTCATCAGGAAGCCACAATCACAGATAACATTAATTAGCACTTTAGTTATCTTGGCAGAGAGGTCAGGCTACATGGGCTTGGTGACTAAGCTTTTTAGAGGCACCTGGTAAGACTGTGAAGGTAAGCAAGCTCTGTATGTATCCTATAGAAACAGAAGTATCTTTCATCACCAGGGTTGTGAATTTATCACCTTCACCAGAACACATCCACTTAAACTGTCACAAAAATCAAAAGTAAAGGATAAAATGAGACCGATTAAAAATGGGCTTCCTTTTCCCTACTGGGAATTATGGAAAGAAATGTTCTGCATAATTCATCAACTGGGTTTTGACTGAATTCAGCTTTTCTTAATTTCATTGAAGGTGTGCCAAATTCATCTCTGGAGTTACCTCATCAGTGGAGTCATACCAGGAAATACAGTAATTAGGCCCAGACTATCTATTCCAGCAATCTTTAACTTTATCCCAATCATTGTCAGAATCAAGTATGTATACGGTTTACATGACATGCTGAATACTTCCTACCTCACTTTCTGTGTTTATAATTCTTTAAATAAAAGGAGGGGGGAGTCTTGTGAGATTTTTTACAAGTGTTGCTTCCTGATCATCTTAGTTAATTTATTCATTAAAATACATCTATGAACCACACTCAATCTAGGCTCTCCACCTCATATATGCTGTGGCCGGAAGAGAGGAACTAATAATCAGTGGACCTAAGAAACAAAACTGTGATAAATACTAGCTCATTCTTACAGGGTGTTTGTACACACCACAGGGATTTACTTTGGTAGTTCTTTAAAAACCCCGCTTCAATTTAGTGTGAAGTAAACCCCTGTGGCATGTACACAAGGGTCAGACCTGACCCTTACCTGCCTCTCCAGCAGTTGGGAGGGGACAGCAAGCTGCCAGAAGGCCAAGAGATCCCTGAGCTGTTGGGGGGAGGGGGGGGAGGTGGTGCTTCCCTCCGCGGCAGTAGCAGTGCCCTCCAGGTGGCACCCACCTGCAAGCACCTGGCCTGAGTGGTCCTGGAGGGCACTGCAGCTGCAAAGGGAAACACTGGGCCTCGACACAGCTCAGGCAGGCAGGCAGGCTCTGGGGAGGGGAAAAAAAAAAAGATCAGGCTCACTGTTTGGTGAGGGGGGGAGTTTGTCCTTCAGTGGAGCCAGCCTGCACAAGCTGCCACTGGGCTGCCTGCACAGGCTGCTCCCACAGCTCCTGAGATGCACGGGACCTGGTGCTTCCCTCCACAGCAAACTAAACCACCTCAGAGATGTTTTATTTTGCTTCATCACAAAGTCATTTAACACACATTATGCCACTGACACATGCAAACAGCTCACCCTTAAAGCACATTACGCTGCCAACACGTGCAACAAACAGCAGCACCATTAAAGCAGTGCAAAAGTGTATTAAGCCATTTTAAAGGCCAGTTTTGTGGTGTGTACAAATGTCCATAGTGCTTACCTTTATCTTTTATTCAGTGTTGCATGAAATCTTTTATGAAATAAGTTTACATCTGAAGCACAGGAATGAATTAACCAGGGCAGTTTTTCTTGGTGTAATTAGGAAAGCTTGCTGACAAATGCTGTAATACTGAGAAGGAACATTGGATGAAAAAATCCCTCTCCCTTCTTTTTCAGTCAGGCTGGGGAAGAGAACTGAGCCTGATTGTGCAGTTCCCCTCCCCAGCACTGTGATCAATTGGGCTGGGGAAGAGATCTGAGCCGGATTGCGCAGTTCCCCTCCCAGTGCTACGATCGATGGGGCTGGGGAAAGGAACTGAGCCCAAAAGAGCTGAGTGCCCCTTCCCAGTACCAGGATTGATCAGGAGAAGGGAACTGAGCCCAGCTGAGCTGAGTTCCCCTCCCCGGTGCTACAATAGGGCCTGAGTTCCTCCTAGCACTGGGGTGAAGGGGAGCACAGCTCAGCTGGTCTCAGTTCCCTTCCCCAGCCCTGTTGCAGGGCTGGGGAGGGGAACTGAGCAATTGGGCTCAGTTGCCTTCTCCAGCTGGATTGATCACAGCACTGGGGAGGGGAACTAAGTGATTGGTCTCAGTTCCCTTTCCCAGCTTGCTGGCCCCAGGTGGCAGCACCCAGCTTCCCTCCCTCATCTGGCAGGCAGATTGAGGCCCGCAACCCTGGGAGGACTGGCACAGCCCCCGCAGCCCTCCTGAGGTTGCAGGCCCCCAATCCACCTGCCGGATGAGAGAGGCTGTCTCAAGCTTCCCCATTGTAGCCTATGGGTGAAACGTCAAAATGGCATCAAAACACTGTCACTGTTTCAACAAAACAAAATGGAACAGCAGTTTCAAATTGAAATGAAATTCAAAACGAAATACTGTTCCATCGAAACCTCAAAATGCAAGTCAAAACAGAATGGTGTTGTATCACACAGCCCTACTATACAACCTGGAATGTCTGGCTTGTCTATCTCCAAATCCACCCTTAATGTTTCACTTGATCATAGGTAGTGGTCTTGACTGATCACCTATTGACACTAATTTGAGGAATTGGTAAGTACCTATTATATTTTGCAAGAGATTGTTGAAGTAAAGGACTATACCTGGTTAAAATGTTTTATTTTTACTTCAGCTACTGCTGAGCTAAGAATTTTGATAGTTTTTCCAGAATCGAGGAATATAATTCATGGCCAGAGCTGATAATAGCATTCATCCCACAGTGAAATGATAGAAAGTTCATCTAACCAGTAGAAACAATACAGAGAACTGAGGCAAGGTACAGTCACTATGCAGTGCTCTGGATCTAGCAGCTTCCTTTTGGATAAAGAGACACATGACTTAAGTATTTACAGTAGCTTTCAGGAAGTGATTGGAAGAGAATTCCAACTTTTCCATCCTCGCCCCATTCTGGCTGGTAAAAATAGCAGGAAAGCCAGCCAAGCAAATTTTTGGGTAAAAGCCAGGGTTTTGGCTGTGCAGGAATCGTGACAGTGTGACCAGGCTTTGGCCAGATTGAGAACAGTCTTCAGTCTAATGACTGTGATTTTCAACTATGGGTCTCTTCTGAGTGAACGATAATTTTAGGTCCTTTGTAGATTCATTTTCAAAATTTTTTTCAGCAAACCCAAAGGGTGTGACATAAGATAAAAGAGAGAGAGAAGCCAATGTTAATTTGATTGAAGCCATTCAAATACCCCATCACTATCATATCAAAACATTCATATCTTGAAATACTGCCATTTATCACAAATGTGAAGCCTGGAATTACATAAAGTTCTTTGGAATGTAATTTACGTTCTGCTATAAACTTTTGTGGACTTAGTTTTTCTTTACTTTAGTGCTGCATGACACAGAGAGCAGTTTTAATGTTAACTGCACTACTGAAACAGAATTTTCTTTTTAATTCTGAGCGAACACAGCTAATATATCATAGGGGTTTAAACTTTTTGCAAGCACTTTACAGTTGGCAGTTATTGGATAGAAAATAAAATTTAACACAAATTCACAGGAACTAGATGGCAGACTTGGCTCATGTAAATCTGCAAAATTTACAGGGACAATGAATTCCTAAAATAGAAAAATTATTAATCATAAGAATTACACATTTACAGAATTTTTTTCACTGGATATGTTCCTTTGAATATATTTCTCTGTGTATGGCATGATCACTTCTCACATGGAAACTCTCTTTTTCTCTTTTTTAATAGAAAGCAATAGAAGAAACTGTATAAAGTGCCTTTATAAATCCTTTAATGTTTAAGTTCCATATGTGGTTAATATTCTAGGTGATCTTGCTGAATCATACTATTGTGTACCTTGCAAAGTTGCTGTTTGACTTGTCTTCAGAACTGCAAATGATTCTGTCTGTTTCTACTCTTCAGTTCTGTGTTGTTGGACCAATGTCTAATCTAAACACCAAAAATAAATAGAATTATTCTCCCAGGTGAGGTTGGTATTCAAAAAGGCAATGGTGCTGAAAATACATTACGGTTATCCTTAGACAAAACACAGTTCATTAGCACTGAGAAAAGAGCAAAATGATGTTTTTCCCCCTGGGATAGCTTGAATTCAGTAATATTTTTGGTTTGATCACTAAGCTTTATGTCTGTGAACATTTTGTGGGAAGTAAATTTTACACTTAGAGGCACAAATATTTACTAAAATTAATATTTGAATGATATAATTAATTATATCATTTGATCCTCATGTGCCTGCCACTTTAAGGCCTGGGCCAGGGAGAGGCAGGAGCCTGATGAGGCTGGCCATTTTAAGGCCCAGCTCCCTGAACTGATGGCAGTTTGGGATCAGTCAGCAGAGGAGAAACACCTCTCTGCTGAGCTCTGCCAGGAACACCTTGGAGGTAAGAGTGAGGCTATGGGAATGGCTTGGAGGCTTCACTGGTCCTGAGCATGACCTAAAACTGCACCCAGCTGGGGCAGGAAGGCCTGCCATGTAAATGCCAGGAGTGATCACCTCCCTGGCGTAAGGTGGGCTGGAGCACCTTAACCTCAGCCCCCACCTTCAGGTGGATTATATAATGCAGGGAAGGCCAGGCAAGCTTCTTGAAGTGCCTGAGCCTACTGGGGTGAGTGAGCCCACGGGGCCAGGCACACTTTGTGAAACATCTGAGCCAGGAATGGGGGACCCCTAAGCCTTGTAGGCTAGAAGCTTAGACCCAACCGGAGGTGCCCAACTGGTCCATCCTGGGGCCAGGACCCAGAGAGAAGTCAAAATGACCAGGGGCCCAACACGAGGGATGCCCACAAAGCAAAGAAGCTCAGGGTCCTGACTGGCCTAAGATGGGGCCAAGGCCTAAGGGGGAGCCAAAGGTCCCAGAGTGGGGACCACAGCTAATGGGCAAAGGGAACGGCTGAGTTTAGCTGCCTGGGATGCCATCTGCGGAGTGGAGCTGTGGAGATTCCCCCTAAACATTGGGGTTCAAAGTGGGCAGCCTCCCACCTGATTCACATTATGTTATTACATCAAGGCATGGCAGGTGAGTGAGGTGGACAGCTAGCTCATAGACAGAAGGTGGGCCGGTGCTTATACCGGGTGTGAAAGCTTGCCCCTGTCATACCTCAGAATTGAATAATCAGCTGATCAGTTGCATAAATCAGAAACCAGAAACAGTATTGTTCATTGTTTGTCCTTCACAAGCAAAGATGACCACATCCAGTGTGGGGGAGAGGTGGGCAGAAGAGAGAAAGGAAGAGGGAAAGAAAAAGAGAGGGAGAAAGAGAAAGGGAGAAAGAGAGGAAAAAGGAGAAAGAAGAGAGAGGAGGGGGGTGGAGGCTAGGTTGTGTGGGTATGCAGGTGATTTATAAATCCAATCTTTGCCCTGAACAATCTGCTGCAGCAAGAGCAGGAGAGCAATGAGGACTGAACACAAGAGGTCCTCATTTTCCTGGCCATGTGCTTCATTACTGCTTCTCCCATGTACCACTGCTCAAAGGCCAATGCTCCACTCTGAACCGATGACCTCCAGGATGGACAGTCATGAGTGACTTGCTCCCATGACTCCGGGTCAATGATGAAACTCTTTAGGGATGTCTTTAGGGTGTCCTTGTACTGCGTCTTTGGTGTGCCGTGAAAGCATACTCCATTTGACAGTTCACTGTAGAAGATTTTCTTTGGCAAGTGACTATTGGGCATTCTTGAAAAGTGGCTGGCCCATCTTAGCTGTGCCAGTTTTAGTAGGGTGTGGAGAGCTGATCTTCTGAGCACTTCAGTGTCCAGAAACTTGTTCTGCCACTTGATTTTTAGTATCTTTTGCAGGCAGCACAGGTGAAAGTGGTTTAGTTTCTTGGCATGATGCTGGTAGATGATCCAGGTTTAACAGGCATAAAGGATGGTTGGGAGAATGATGGCTTTGTAAACCTTTAGTTTTATTTAACATTCTGAAGTCTCTGTGGTCCCAGACCTACTTACGGAGTCTGCCAAAGCCCACGCTGGCTTTTGCTAGCCTCATATTGACTTAATTGTTGATGTGGACAGCATGGGAGAATGTGCTGCCTAGATAGGCAAACTTGTTGACCATCAACAGTTGTTGGCCTTTAACTGAGACATATGGTTCCTGGGGTGGTGTGCCAGCTGCAGGTTGAAACATCACTTCGATCTTCTTCATGTTGAAAAAGAAACAGTACCATGTGACTAATCAACACTGTGTCCTGTTAAACTGTTATTATATTTCCTTGTATACCTATGCCTCCAAATAAGATTGTATTAAAATGGTATAAAATAACCTTTTTTTTTTTGATGGTACAATAAAGAAAAAAAATATTTTTCCAGAGTAATCCTGAAAGCATGGCTGAATTCTGACCATCACTGCTGATGCAAAAGCTAGTTTTAAGCATCTCAAACTTCTGCTGGATTGGCAGCAGCTTTTGGATGCCTAAAGCTTGAACTCAGCCCCTCCCTCCTTGTTTGGAAAGGAGGAGAGAGAGGATCAGAAGCCATTACAGCATAAACAGACATCTATTTCCCTGCTTAAGACATAATCTTCCATGCTATTCCTTGGCTGGGTGTTTAATCTTCTGAGCATGGGCACCTGTTTTGGTGTCCTTCCAGGAAGACAGCTTGGCATGCCACTTCTAGCTTCTAAGGGTACTGGCCCCGCCTGCCATGACTTAATGTTTCAAATTTTAAGGAAGGGTGACCTCATGCCTTTCAGCTTTGGTTCTCAGCCAAACCTGGTGTGTCCCTTGGAGCTCTGCCTCCTCTACACCCCGCCTAGCACCAACCCAATGTTGAAGCTCCTCATCCAGTAGGTTGAGGCAAACAAACTCCTGAAAATTCTTTATCCACAATACTCAAAAGAACTAACCCAATATCCCAAAACAAAACTGTGGATGAACAGTTTTTCCACTGCAGTTGAGCATATACCTTTATCCATGTTGTCCACCCTCTGTGGGGCAGTTAGGGGGCTGAGCAGACAACTACCAAGGTCAATACTCCATTTACTCATGGTTCTGCTACTCTTGTACTCTTTCTTTCTAGGCTCCTTGTCATCTAGGATCCAGTCATCTGGTCCTGACTGCCAGGCCACCAGTCCAGGTAAGTTTCCTGGCTCCTCTGAGCCAGTGTCTGGGGGGTGCCACTGCCAATCGGGCTCCCACCAATCTCCCCTGCAGGGGCATACTGTGCTTGCACTTCCTTCCTTTCCACGCCGGGAACTCACTTCCAGTTCCCCTGTTGTCTCCTCACAACTTGTTCTTATCTCTCTGCTTGGGTTCCACCTGGTCAATCAGTGTTGACACGTGCTCATAAAGCGTGCCCATGTTAGGGCTGGAGTTTGTCCCACAGAGGTTGATGTTGCCAGTGCTGCCTCCAGCCACCATCTGGACTGCTTGGTATCTTCCAGTAAATACCTTTTAGTGGCAAGTGTCTTTTCCCTGCCACAGGTGAACACCACAGTTTTGAAGGGCTGATTTTTGAGAAAAGGTTTTGTGAGGTGAAAATATGGCAAACATTCACAAAGAGCTGTCTAGGACCTGGGTGTATGATTTGGAAAATAATTAAAATAATTTCAAATAACTAATACATTTAAACATTGTGCAATCCAACCTGGAACACAGATCATTTGGAATGTGCAACAGAGACCATAGAACAGAAGAGAGGTATCCTTCTATTGAGCCTCATTACTTTCTGCTGGTAGGACCTTTTGTGCAGTTACACTGGGCAGTCTTAGGTCAGAAATAACTCTACCAGCAGATGCCTGAACACCAATATACTCTCTTCTCTGTCTCTGAAGCTGAATGTATTGGCCCAGGGATGCTCAACCCCCAGCCCATGTGCCAGATCTGGCCCAAAGAGCTATGTTATCTGGCCCATGGCAATACCCATGGGTCCAAAAATTTGGTAGGAGTTAATTTAGCAGTTCCCTTGCTATCAAATTTCCAGACCCATAGGGAGCACCATTGGCTGGATAATGTGGCCCTGCATGCCAGACTGGTAGTAATCCAGGGCAATCGGGGCATCACGTGTAGGGCCAAAAGATTGAGCACCACTGCTATATCCTATACTGAGTTAGGCTCCCTGTTGTTTGTTCTCCTGGCTTCATGACTGTTGTTTTCTGGTACAGTGGTACAGGTTCAGCAGGAGTGATGGAGATTGTTTCCGCCCAAGTAATTCCAGCCATCAGGCTATAGGATAATTTCCTGGGAAATAGGAGGTTTAGGTTTGAATCCCTGGACAGTAGGAAGCCTGGGTTCTAGGCCCTTCTTGTTTCCTGGGTGAGTGCTCTGATTGCTGGACTATTATACCACTGGTTTTTCAGTTGAACTCAATGCCATCAGTATGAGTTAGGCATCCCTAATGCCTTAGCTCCTCTGGGGCTTAAGTGTCTCTCCAAAACCCAGCTGTATTGTAATTGAGCTAGGGGGAGAGGCAGGTGGAGTTAGGCACCTAACCTGCTTGTTTCTCAGCCTACTATGGAGCCAAAATACACATAGGGAACTTTGAAGTCTAAAATAGAGGTATGCTTACATTTAGACATTTTGTAACTTTGGTTTATGACCAACTGGATCTGGTCTTTTGGTTAAAAAATGTAAATTGAACAGTATTTCAAGGCATAATGGCAATTGAAATTATTTGTATTTTTTCAAGTGCTTGGAACTTGAGGAGGAGAAATGTGCTCTTACCAGGTTGTCTGCTCTGATAATTACTTAAAAGGATAATCTTTGTAATTATAACTATACTGAACCTCAAGAGACTTGAGTTTTAGTGCAGCTAATCTCCTGACAGTTTAAGTTGTAAATTTAGGCTGAAACTCTTAAGGAGATAGTCTAACAACTTCTTGTATTGTATTTTTTTAATTCCATACAGGATCAAAATTAAAGCTGAACCAAACTCAGCATCTTCCCTTCATAGTTAACTTATATAAATGTTTGTTTTGCTTGTATTGGTTCACGATCTCTGTATTTGGGATATGAATGACTACAAATGTCATAGAGGAATCTACAAATTTGTATCTGCTTATGATGAAGCCTCAGTTTATATGATTATGATACAAGCAAATAACTGAGCTCAAGTTTCTCAGAAATGGTCCAGTCTTACCTGAAATTTATTTTCTTTAACTAGAAAAGAACTGGAGCCATGCTTTTGTTAGAAGGAACATAGAAGTTTCCTTGAACAAAGCACTACTGCATTACTACAGTCTTTCAAAGTACTCAAGCATGATAAATAATTTGTGTCAACATTGTGGCAGAACAATGTGTTATTTAAACCATGTGAAATATAAAATGGCAATACAGTCCAGGCAACAATATGCTGAAGAGACTGATTATGATACTATGATGCCACCTGCTGGCCTCATTGTGAACACTCATTCAGTTTGTTTGCTGTGTAGTGTTACATAGTAAACATGGTGATACTGGTTTGATTTAAATTTTCTTAATTTTCAATATGGCTTGTTTCTGGGTGTGTCAGCGAGAAGCCCCCACAGGCACTAAGGGTGCTGGGGGCACCCCCAGGCACCCCCAGGGTGAATAAGCAGAACCCCATGCCCAGGTAAACTTATCTCCGGGAGTGGGACTGAAGCCTCAGCCACAGCTGTGCAAGCTGGCGTTACACTGGCTCTTCAAACAGCTGCTCCCCGGGCGGGGCAGTGCCCAGCTAATTGAGGCAGCTGATGCCACTGCTGCCACTGTGGGAGATTCAAAAATCCCACTGGAAACTGGCAGGGGGCGAGGAGGAGAGAGCAGCAGGGAGCTCACCAGACAGGTGGTCGCGCCGAACGCTGGCAATAGCAACTTTGCAGGTGCTGCCCCCACATTCAAGGTAGGAGAAGCTGTGCCCTCCTTCAGGCTGGGGAATGGTCTTTACCCATCCACCTTAATTTCAAAGCTCACAGGAGCATCCCTCTCCCTGGGTGGGAGAAAGATGCCAGAGAATGGGAGCTCAGCCCTGCAGGATCAGGGTCAGAGGCTCCAGGTGCCTAAATATACGGGCAACTGACCAGCACTGAAGCTGACACCAGACCTCTTTAAAAGGGATTTGCTGGGAATGGCAGAACCATGAGCAGAACACCAGAGTGGTTGGCAAGTGGACAGGGTGTAGGGGAGGCAGAGCCCCGAGGAACACCATGGTATGGCTGTGACTACCCCTGTCATTGGGTCGCTCAGGAAGAAGAACAGCAGTGACCCCCTCCTTTCCTCAGGTAACAACAAGTCATGGCAGGCAAGTAGGGGGACCCTGACCAAGGGAGTGGTGGGGTACTCACAGCGTGCACTAGAGACGCCACACTGGGTAATGAGTCCCTTTGCTGGGCAACAGGTTTTCTTATCCATATTAGTGCTCTAATGTGCTCAACACTTAAGTTGTACTTTTTTCAGAGCACTGTACATGCATTTGCTAATTAGATATCACCACATCCTTATTAAACCATTTTGTACATGAAGAAATTGAAAGGAGTTAATATAACAACAAGAAAAGACATGCTGAACATTTCATTTGTATATTTTAAAGCACTCTTCACTGGAAGGTTTCATGATCCTTGTTCTATAGGTATAAGAAACTGAAGTAAAGATAAATAAATGGACTTTCTTATGATGATACTGTGAACCACCACTACAATAAGGATTAAGTCACAAAAACTTGTTTCCCAACACTGTACTGATTCTTGTTAATAGCGTTTTTGTGTACCTACCGATCAGATTTACTTTAATGTAAAGCTTGTTGGGAACATTTTGGCTGTAGTGACCATTGTATCTTATATCATCGTTTATGTATGGTAGGCTATCTTTACAGCATAAATTAATAGCAACATAAATTCTAGAAGGAGCACTTCATTACTGTGCTAGCTATAAGTCCTTGCAATCCCAGATTTTCATGCAAGTGTGGTGTAATTTATTTGTATACTAATATTGTGTAAGGGGAAAATGGGGACAGACAAGGTTTATATTGTTCCCATTCCCTTGAAAGTAGCCTGAAATGATAGTTGTGGTACTGCAACTGTGTAAACATTTATACTGTCTGTACCAGCACTAAAATGCCTCTTTGTTTGTATGTAAAGCAACTGGAGCCTAAAGTGAGGAATTCTAGATTCATTCATAAATTTTTCAAGGCCAAAGAAACTATTAGGACATCTATGTAACAAACCATAGAATATTACCCAGCTCCCCCTGTAGTGATTACATTAACTTATTTAGCTAAAAGACATCTCCTGTGAAACATCCAGTCTTGATCTGAAAACAGCAGGGAATTAAGAATTTTCTCCTTTTTTTGGTAGCTTGCTCTAATAAAAAATTGTTCTTTAGTTTTATTTTGAATATGTCTTTTATTTTTACTTCAGCTTCAGCCTTTCTTGTTATGCCTTTCCCCACATAAAAGAGCCCTTTGGTATTTTCTCCACATGAAAGTACTTCTCCTAAATCAAGTACTCATTTGGTCTTCTTTCTGATGAGCTAAAGATTGAGGTCTTCACTTCTCCCATTCCAAAAGGTTTTCTCTAGCCCTTAAGATAGTTTTTGCATCTTTCAAACTTTTGAGCCCCCATTTTGCAAGATGCACAACAAAACTATATACAGTTTTCTAGTATCAGACTTAGCAATGCCATTGTAGTGATTACTAGGCCTATGTGAGTAGGCAGCTTTTTGATCTGGCTTCAGATCCAGCCTCTTTGGATGCCAGGGATCTGATCCAGAGCTCTGGATCAGTTTCCTACTTCAATCCAGCCGAAGCAGCTCCGAAGCTACATAGCCGCCTCAGAGATCTAGCCATAGGGTATAATGGGGAACGAATGAAATATCTATAACTGTTGTTTTTTGTCTGATTTGGATGAAACTTGCAGATGTGGCAGCCTCTGCTGAGAGTATGAGTCTGCCAAGTTTCAAGAAAATAGGTGCAGAGGTTTGGGGAGAACTGTACCCCAAATTCTTGAAAGCAGAACCCATGTCACATCTATGTGTTATACCACAGTGGGGTGAAAACTTCAGGGATGGTAGGCCCTGGTGAGGCCACAAAGCCTGCAAAGTTTCAAGTAGATCAGTTCAGAGATTTGGGGGGAACTGCACCTCAAGCTACTGACAGGAAAAACTCATGACCTTATGTGTGTTAAGGCACAGTGGACTGAAAACTGCAAGGGTGGTGGCCCCTGCTTAGGCCACAAAGCCTTCCAAGTTTCAAGGAGATAAGTGCAGGAGTTTGGGTGAAACTGCACCTCAAGCTGCAGATAAGCAAAACTCGTGACATGGGTGGCACTGTGTGTCAAGGTGCAGCAGGGTAAAAGCTGCAGGGGTGGTAGGCCCTGTTGTGGCCACGGAGCCTGCCAGCTGTCGAGGAGACAAAACTCATGACATGGGTGCTTGTGCAACTGACTGTGTCCGTCTTGGGGCAGTTGATTGTCTGTACTGATTCTTTCTTCTCCTTAGCCTGTGGTTTTGTAGGTATTAATCGTTACTAATTAACTGGTTACATTAACTACCAACTGTGTATTGAGCTGGTCCCTGAGTGAATCGTGATTGATTGGTAACTGGTAACACAGTAGTTTAGAAGCCAGGCCTGCAGTAGGTTTCCCTCCCCCCCACTGCCCCAAGACAGACACAGTTGTACAAGCACCCATGTCATGAGTTTTGTCTGTCAACAGCTAGAGGTGCAGGGCCCCAGAACCCAGAAGCCCCTGAACCTATCTTTTTGACAGATGGCAGGCTTTATGGCCACAGCAGAGGCCGCCATCCCTGCAGCTTTTGCCCTGCTGCACTTTAACACACAGTGTCACCCATGTCATGAGTTTTGCTTGTCCGCAGTCAAGTTTGTCCATGTCACCAAACTCTGGGGCAAAGCATCCACACCAGAAGACAGCTCAGCAAATGGACAGACGAGAACCTGATGGTGTTTAACATTGAAAAATGCAAGGTTCTCCACCTTGGGAAGAAAAACCTGCAGCATCCTTATAGGCTTGGCAGTGCTACGCTGGCTAGCACTACGGAAGAAAGAGACTTAGGGATCATCATTGACCACAAGATGAACATGAGCCTGCAATGCGATGCTGCAGCTAGTAAAGCAACCAACAAGCTGGCTTGCATCCATAGATGTATCTCAAGCAAATCCTGAGACATCATTCTCCCCTTGTACTCGGCCTTGGTGAGGCCGCAGATGGTGTACTGCATCCAGTTTTGGGCTCCACAATTCAAAAAGGATGTGGAGAAGCTTGAGAGAGTCCAGAGAAGAGCCATGTGCATGATCCGAGGTCAGGAAAATAGATCTTATGACGAGAGGCTGAGAGCTATGGGGCTCTTTAGTCTGGAAAAGCGCAGGCTCAGGGGCAATCTGACGGCCACCAATAAGTTTATCAGGGTGACCACCAGGATCTGGGGGAACGTTTGTTCACCAGAGTGCCCCAAGGGATGACAAGGTCCAATGGTTATAAACTACTTCAAGACTGTTTCAGACTGGACATAAGGAAGAATTTCTCTACTGTCCGAACCCCCAAGGTCTGGAACGGCCTGCCATCAGAGGTGGTTCAAGCACCTACATTGAACACCTTCAAGAGCAAATTGGATGCTTATCTTG
Source organism: Crocodylus porosus (assembly GCF_001723895.1). NCBI lineage: Eukaryota > Metazoa > Chordata > Crocodylia > Crocodylidae > Crocodylus > Crocodylus porosus. The sequence goes on from NW_017728943.1 coordinate 58,582,970, forward strand.
CTGGGATCCTATGACCCCCAACTGACTTCCTGCTCTTTGGGCGGGGGGCTGGACTCGATGATCTTCCAAGGTCCCTTCCAGCCCTAAGGTCTATGAAATCTATGAAATCATATCCAAAGCACAGTCCAAAGCCTCACACAGGATCAACAAGCAAAGGCATATATGTATGAGAGAAACTAACAATAACCTTTATTTGTGGAGCTGTGGATAAGACTATGTGGCTATGTGGAGCTGTGGATAAGTCCTTTTCAGTCTTTCTGCCTTTAACTGACTAAGGTACCAACAATCGAGAAACCCGAGACAGAATTGATTTAAGTTATATGCTTTTGTATAAGTGGTATGGTTTAGATCAGCAGCAAACAGAGCACACATTGACTATCTACTCTTTGGTGGACAGGCACATTTAAGACCAGGTTTCACCACTTCTAAACTAGTCTGTGTGTGTTGAACTTCTGTTCTGTCATGGGTATATACTACTTTCTGATTGCTTATACCAGTAAAAGTGTAATGTCTGTACCTGGTCTAACTGACTAGCTAGCTGATCTATCACTAAGGGACCATGTCTCAATTCCCAGCTCCCTCAGTTTCCTCTTAGGGAGCCTCCATAAGTTCTATCACTACATCTTCCCTCTTGACAATAACAGCATTTTTTTTGTAATGCATTGTCTGCGGTGCCAGAAAGCATCCTATCTCAAATCAGATATTCTATCTAGTTTCCAAAAGCACAGTTTTTATTTAGTCTCTTTAGTTCAGTAACATACTGAGCTATACTTTCTCCTGCTGTTTGTTTGCATATAAAAAATGGTGTATTTCAAGGGCCTAATTATTTTGTTCACATGCAGTACTCCTCGAATTTGGACCATATTTCACTTAACCACATGTTTTGGCCTTTTGCAAAGGTAAGGCTGTTATAAACAGCCAGGGCTATCTCCCCCACAACCTGTGAGAAGATTGAGGACTTGATTTTGTCATTTTTCTCTTCTGCTCCTGTGGCTGCTAGGTGTCACTCAAACCTATGTGTGAATGCCCTCCACTTGTCTGCTGCATTACCTGACAATAGAAATGGAGGTGGAGGTTTCAAAACTTCCATGATTACCTGTCATTAAACAGGCAGGTTGGTTACAGGAGGCCTTGTCCTTTCATGTGGCCTTGTTGCTCCACCTGCTATTACTTTCCAACTTCTGTTTCAGTTTGGATCTCAAAGAGCACCTATACACATGCAAAGATGCTTCTCCGACATATTGTAATTACAATGTGTTGGAGCCAACTTGATTAATTGAGTCTGCTGGAGTGTGGTAATTACTGTGCTTCAGCAGACCCCAGCATCACATGTATCAGCAACCCCTCTGCTGAAAAATGGCAGTGGGGATACTTTAAACTAAAGCTGGTTTGATGAGCTTTAGTTAAAGCATCCTGGTCACCATTTTTTAGTGTGATGCTCTGGTCACTTTTTAATTAGAGTGGCTCTTGGAGAGAATGGCTATAAATGCCCATAGCCTCTCAAGTCCATTCTCATTTGCTACTTCTGACACCATGGGGTTCAGTAAGCACCAGCATATGTGAATGAGAAGAACTAACAACCTTTATTTGTGGAGCTACAGACAAGCATTTACAACCCCATTGCCATCTGGCTCTAAGGCAGATATGCAATTAAAGGCACAATGGGATCTGCTGCATGATCCCTGCAGTCATGCTTCCTGTTATGTCATACATGCCTCCAGAGAGCATGGCAGTCAAGGGCTCCCATTCACTCTCAGGACTATAAGCTCCAATTAGCCTGGCCCCACAGTCAGTGAATGGCATGATAAGAACCAGGCATAAAGTTGTTACGCATTTTTTTGTGTGTAACACCTTTGTGGCTTATTCCTTGTTTTATCACACCAATAATTTTAATGGGTGGCTGGGTAACTATTTAAGATGTGATTTAATTGATTAATTGCATCTTGTGCATAACATTGTGCCAGGAGCCTGTCTGTCTAGGTGGCTGCTCTATTGCTAAGTAACTACCTCCCAATTTTGAACTCCTTCAGTCTTCTTATAGGTAGCCTTCCTAAAGTATAACTTCTATCACTATATCCATGTGCAGAAACAAAATCACTTGCCTATCCATTTTAATTATTTCAAGGATTTATATGCCACAGAATTATAAAGGGCTTCTCCTAATCTGTTTTTCTCTATTTTGACTCCTATAGATTTTTCAGTGTTACTGTTTTCCAGGAAGCATCCCTGGTATTTGAATAAGCCCTACATTCATAGTCCCTAAATGAATTACCTTGCATGCAGCCACATTACAATCCATTGTAGGTCCAACTTGCAGAATAATCCAGATCACTCTGTTACTGTGTGTTGTCCTCATTATTTATTATTCCATTTAACTTTTTATCCCAACTGTGATTTTATAAGCAGTGATTTTTTTCTATTTACTTCCAGATTATTGATAAAAATATTTAATAATGTTAGGCCTCATACTGACTCCTGTAGAACCTCACTAGAAACACCCTCATTAAATGGTGATTCCCCAATGAAAACTGTTTTTTACAGTTTTTCAGTTTTCCAGTTCTTAATCCATTCCATGTGTGCTTTATTGAAGTGGTACAGTTGTAGCTTTTGTAGGAATATCAGCTTTGAAGGGACCACCGGAGTCATGAAGTACAGTCCTTGGCCACCTCAAGCATTTTTGTCCTGAAATCCCTTTCATAAACTGACTGAACTTAAAACTATCAATCTTAAGCCTTCCTAAAATGGAAGGGGGAGAAATGTATTTGGGGTTGTTCAAGATCATGTCTCTCGCTTTTTAGAAACTTTATCATTTCCAGTCTCAGTTCATTTGTTTAAAGCCAGATTCTTCTCTCAGACCCTTGGGAAGGGAGCCATGAGTTTAGGATTTTTTTTCCCCCTGCACTCTTCTGTCAGGATTTGTTAGTTTCTGGACTGTTGCAGACTTTTGCCTGAACTACTGTAAGTGATTATAGAAGATGAATGAAAGCAACACAGCTGTGTGGAGGTAACGACATCTAGACAGTTTGGACAAAGATACTTAGGTGGATATTTTTTCCAAGTGCTTTGGATACATCTAGTTAGAGATGATTTTTTTTTAAGGAACCACTTTTTTAAAACATAAATCAGCCATTTCCAAAGTTTTTGAATCAATAATTTGGGAAGAATATTTATTAGTATTAGTTTCCTAACTGAAAGACAGCGATCTGAATTTGAGCTTAATTATCTTACAATTTAAATATTCCCTTCCACCTTAACACAGAAGCTGTGGGTGGGGGAGAGGATAGAAAGAAATCAGTAGAAATATTTTCAGAATCTAACTTTCTATGTGATTTCAGAAAATTGACCCATTCTAGCATTTAAAGAAATCCATGGAAAAAATGGAATACAATGAAATTCCATTGTAGAGATTCATCTAAAAAATCACTAGAGTATAGTTTCTCACAGTTTTTGATGCCCTTTATTTGTATATCAGTAGTATAGCTATCCAACATATATTTCATATAGTACCCTAATACAAGTTCTATGTTAGACATGTTAGACTGCTCTTATATCGGCTGAAGCATCAGCCTAAACTTCTTGATACCTTCCTTTAAGAGAAGCTATGCTTGGTAACTGACTGAGAGAAATCTGTCTGAGTTCAATTTAGAATAAAAAATTAGAGGCAGAACTGTGGTCCATTTTTGTAGATCACAGGTGTCAGAAATATAGTTCATGGGTTTGATTTGGTACACAGAACCCTATGATCTGGCCTGTAGTACTGCCTGTGGATCTTGGAGCAGTACCACATGCTGTACACAGTATGCACTAACCCCAGATCAGTGTGCAGAGCAGGTCTGGCATGTGTGGCATGTGGCATCTTTGCTGGCTCAGTTTTCTGTGCTGGATCCACAGAATAGCCCCATGTGCAAGACCAACCCAGCATGGGTGCCATATACAGCACCTGCCCTGGCCCAGCCCCACATGTTGCATGGGGCCAGGGCCAGCATGTGCTGCATGTAGTGCGTGGTGCTAGAGCTAGCGTATGCACCACATGCAGCATGCGGGGCTGGTCCAGGGTGCATGCTGTATGTGGTACCTGCATGTTTGCTCAGGCTCTGGCCTGGTCTTTGCAGTCTGTTCCAGCTTATGATTGGCCCCACACCTTTCATCTGGTCTATGGCATTGGATGAATTTGATACCATTGGTATCAGGGGTGTCCACCTTTTTGAATGTGGGGCCAGATCATGAACTTTTTATCACCCAGTGGGCCGGTGTTCCATATTAATATTTTATCACCCCGTGGGCTGTATATTGGACAAGCCTGAAATAAGGCAAAGCTGGCATAACCCCCTACCTGTGCTCAACTAGTGACAAACTACAGCAAATTATGTCTTGGAAAAGCTATTCCAACAGCTGGGGTCCTCCCTTCTGCCTACTACAACCACCATTTGAAGGCAGCCCCAGAAGATATTGGACAGCCATGTTAAAATTTGTGACCAAACCTATGTAGCCGGTGCTCTCACGCGGGTGAAGGGGCTTCCTATGCCACTGCTTCTCCAGGCCTTGCCCACACCAGCAACACCACTGCCCAAAGTCTTGGCAGTGCTCAGGCAGACTTGGCTGGGGCCCAGCCAATGCATTAGATGGGGGACAGCAGAACTGTGGGAGCAAAGCCAGTTCCCAGTCTGGCAGGGTCTCAGGCCTGGTCTGCCCAGGGCAGCTCCTGGCGGGGGAAGGCCTCAGGGAAACATGGGCCACTCCACTCCTCTGCGCTTCCTTGTGGTGAAGGCAAATGGCCCCGGGGAGGGTGCAGGCAGACGCCATGGCAGGAGAGCAGCACCCGGCCCAGCCACAGGGAGTGACAATTCTCTACTTCCCCTCCCAGGCCACCCTTAAGCAGTGCAGCCCCATGAGCCAGTGCTGCCTAAGGGGGGCCAGAACGAGGTGGCCACTGCACCGTCGCCTGCATGGCTCTGCTCACCATGGTGCCCAGCCACCCACGCACCCAGCCCCAGGAGTGCTGTGAGCCTGGAGCGCGGGGCCCAGCAGACACTGGCTCCCACCACCTCACCCTGCAGAGGGCACACCAGGACCCCACCTGCTGCGGCCCCCCCAGGGCTGCCCTGCCAACTGCCTGTGCCGGGCACTGCACCCCGTTCCCACCCCGCCCCATGGCCGCTAAGCCCGGCAGGTCCTGGGAGGTGGGAGGGATGCTGGGGGTAAGGGGCTGTTGCAAAAAGCGGTTCGTTTCTTTGGAGGCCACCAAAATCACAGACACACACTTATTAGCAGCACAAAAGGTGTATTTGCAAATAGGGTCAGAGCAGAGTCAAAGACTCAGATTACTCCGAACCCCTGAGGAATTTTTGCAGCCTGTATTTATCCTTCTTCCTCCTGGGCACGTGTGCAGAAACAGGAACTCTTACAGCTCGTTTCCGTTTCATACAAACATATGTGTGGTTACATCACTACATCCATCGCATGTACATTATAATTAACTACTTAAGTATGCAGGGCGGAGAAGTAAATATGCATCAGCTAATTGCGCATGCTCAGAAAGTTCTTTAGGTCACCAAGAGTTTAAATCCCCCCCCCTTTCAAGGACACAGTCAGTTGAATTCCAGCTTCTGTAATCTGCATGAGAAAAGCTAGGGGGAGGCTGGGGGAGAGTGTGATTTAGTATAAGAAGAACTGTGGCAAGGCTGGCCAAGGAAAAAAAAGTCCTTGGCAGTGTTTTTTCTTATCAGGTACGAGATGCAAACTGTGCATTTCTAACATCACTCCATTTCTAACAGGGCTGAGCCAGAGACAAGTAAAAGTGGGTGCTGTCCCCAGTTCATTCCATCAGGCAGGGCCAGGGCAGCCCCATGCCACACAGCCCTTGGGGCAGTGGCAGGACCCAGCTCACATGACATGGGAGGTCACGTGAGCCCAGCCCCGTGGGAGTAAGCAGCTCCCCTCTCCTCCCCCACCCACCTGTCCCGAGCAAGGGACCTCGGGCCTCAGAAAACAGCTTGGAGGGCTGCATGGTGGCCTGCAGGCCACAGGTTGGACAAGCCTGGTTTAGATAATCCTAAAATGCAAGTAATTCCTTTACTCCCTTTGTATAGGCTGTCCCTACCATGGCTACAGCATAGGAAGATAACAGGTTAGTGGGAAAGGGGTGGGACCCATGCTTTAAACCCCACAATGCAACCATCACTGTAGCTGCACCAGTATGCTAGGGAAAATATACTGCATTGGTTATAGACCCATCATGGATTATAACCTCTTCTAAGCAATCAGGGAATCTGAGTCAGTCTACCTCTTGTGCTGCTCTAAAAGAAATGAAGGAAAAGCTAGTTATTTCTATAAATTAGTATACATTCTGATGAGATCTTGCTTTGCACAGGGAGGGAAGAATTTTGCGATTCATATCTTAGACAAATAAATGAACTTTAAAAAAAATAAGGACCTATATAGTAGTTCCTCAGTCTGTCAAAAAGACAGAAAAACACATGGTAGGGGAGAAGGGACAGCTGCAGGAGTTAGGGCCCATGATAAAGCCAAGATTGTTTCCCATTTTCTGGAGATAAAAATATCTGCCTCAGAGGAAATAGAGAAGACATTCTTTGTCATAGAGGAAGTCAGAAGGAAATCACTATGTTAGATATCTGTGTTTTCCTAGAACGCTTTAGAAATTTAACCTCTCTGCTCTGATTTTACACTTCAGCAGATTGGGTCCAGCTAGGTTCTAGTGCTATCAAATTTTGCTTTTGTTAACAGAAATCTATCAAAATTTCACTTTGCTTTCCCTAACAGAACACTTCAGCCTTTTCAGATTATTCATGAATTCCAGTCTGCTTTCCTTAAAATTCCAGCTGAGTGCTTGGGACACTGGTGGCAAAGTTCATGTTTGTATTGTTTTTTCCACTATTTAGTCTGGCATTTATTTCTGCTGCTTGGTCTTAGAATTAGCTAAAATACAGCTTATTTATGCAGTACAATAAGTCTTTACAATCACTTCCAGATGTCAGAATCTATCCCTTCTCCTCTTGTGATTCCATGAAATTTAAAACACCACATAAAGCATTCAGGAGGGAAAGAAATATGAGTAAAATTAATTTCAGTGAAGAGTGGTCAAATATTTTGTAATGAATTTCAGATCAATCTTCATCTGCTCACTTCCCATGAAAGTTAGTCAAAGAACAAATGGTTTATGAAAAGAAAACGCCAGAAAACAAGGCATCATGGTAGCCACATCAGACAGAAATCTGTTATTATACTCCAGTACAGAAGGTCATGTAATACACAATATCAGAGGTAGGGAATCGATATGAGTGCAAAAGTAAAATCAGTGGCACAAATCCTGTGCCCTTATTTAATTTCACATAAGCCCTTACTGAAGTCAGTGTCTTGTTCATGTACCTCATGTTGCTTCAGAGTGATGACTATTCTACACTTAGAAACTGATGAGCCTGCTATAGCCGTGAGTAACACAGTCTGCTATAGTTCAGATAAAATATGTATAAATTAAGATCTGCAGTTCCAAGGATCAGCCTCCCCACCCCCTTGGCTCCCCACATGGGATTAGTATTTCTTGTCATTGTGCTCAGTTGCCTGTGAAATATAATCGGGTTTGTTCCAAATCCCATGTAAGCCAATGGGAGTATTCCTATTTAATTCAATGGACTTTGAACCAGGCCCTTAGAATGAAAGTGTGTAGGGGAGAGTGGAAATTAAGATACCAAGCCTTCTTCTTTGCACCCATTTTCTTATAAATCCTCGACTCTACACCTGCATTGACCATTAACAATCTCCTATGGTAGGGAGATGGAGAACAAACTTACCCTCTGGCCCTCCCAAATGGCAAGTTTGGAAAGCAGGCCAAACTGCAAATCTCTCCCCAGCAGTAGGAAGAATGCAATGCAATTGCTCTTCCTGACAGCTCTGGAGGGAAATAAAATTCTTTACAGGACTACAAAACGTAAAGGGACAGGTAGTGGATGGTCAGAGATGCAAAGAATATATGACTAATACCACATGATAAAAGCCTGTTAAAAGATTTAAAAAATGTATGTGAAGTTTCCATTCCATATGTAACAACACAACTAGACTTTGTGGCAGTTCTCACTCCATAATTTAACCTTTTCTACCATGGGATTATTTTTTACCTGATTAACATGATAGAAAGAAATCAGTCTGGAAGATGCATCATGACAAGGTTAATTTCTTTTTCAGCCAATGTCAACCTGCTCAGGTTTTGAGTTAAAAATTGGCATAAAGTCAGCTTTTTAAAAATTCATCTTATTCCATAGAGTGTGGTAGAGGACTGTTTTTCTCTCTGTGGTGCTATAATCACAAGGAGAAATTGTTTCAGGGTTTGGCTCCCCTGCAAAGCTCATCTCCTTATCCCAAACCCCTGGGGGAGAGCCAGGCCCCTAGTCTGGAGTCTTGCTTCAGTCTGAGAGGTTGGAATGTTTATGTAGGACCATGATGCCTTGGGCTATGCCACATAAGGAGTCCAAGATAGCAGGATGCACTGCCTTAGTACTCAAAAGTTCAAGAGCTGGCCTTTGAATCTGGGAGGGGAAATGTGAGTTCAAGGTGTTTATGTAGGAAGAGAAAAGGCCTGAGTTGTGTCCACTTCTTGCTTGGCTGGATGTTTTTACTTACTTATTTATTTTATTTTGGGATGCCCCTGATTTTTCAGGCCATATTAGATAAGGGGTCTGGGAAGGCCTTATGCTTGGAGCTGAAGGACTGGTGTCTGGGGCCAGGAGGGGAAGGAGCATGTGTTCAAGGCTTTTCACATCCCCATCTTCGTGGCAGAAGGCCTTCTTGGCTGGGTACTCCTTTCTTTTTTCTTCTGTCTTTCTGTCTTGTAAACTTGGGACAGGTGTGTCCCATCAGACATACCACTTGCAGTCCAAAGTAGCAGAACTTTGTTTACTCCTAGGGGGTTTGGGATGGCAAGCCAAGCCCCCAGTTCCATCCCTTGCTTTAGTTGCAGAGGTTGCAGTGTTTTTATATATATATGGGATATTTAGTTGGGGCTCTGAGATGGGCCTTAGGCTTGGCACAGTTCCTTGCAAGGCTGCCAGTCCAATGAGGGGTGGACCAGGAGGGAGTCAGAAGGGCCAGCAGCACTATCCAAGTTATTATCTAGCTGGTTTCTAGAGGCCACGGTCCTAGATTCAAGACCCTTGGCTGCCTTGGCCACTGGCCCTCTAACCAGTATGTGGCTTATTTTTTCCTATTACTGCCGTAGTCACAACATCTTGGGCTATAACACATTCTCTATAAAGTGTCTTGAAGAGGATGATTGGCTCTTGTGCTTGGTAGCTCTGGAGCAGGTATTTAAGGTTGGAAGGGGAAAAGGCATGAGTTCAAGGGGAGGTGAAAAGTGAAGATCTGTGCTGAATGTGACTGCTGGTGCCACAAGGGGAAGGATCTATTGGGCTGCTGGAGGGAAAACAGACAGACTTGAGAGACAGCAGACCCACTGACACTGCTATCTGGCAGCTGAAGGAGGGAGAGGATGTTGTTGGGGGAGGGGAGGGAAGGAGTCGTCAGGGGGACAGTGTCCCTTGGAGTATCAACCAATTGTCCGTGACCTGTGGCCTAGGCTGCTGCCATGTGTATCTGGGAAGACAGGAGCCTGCAAGACATGCTGGGATGCATGCCCTGGATCCCCCTGGCCAGGTACTTTTAGTATTGCTGGCTGCCTGTAGAGCATGCAGACACACCTTTGAACTTATGCACAGGCTATGACATAAAAAAAAAAAAAAAAAAAATCAACTGGTTGAACTTCAGCTGGTTGATTTGATTATTTTTACACACCCTGAGGCACATTAATACACTTCCTTTTTTAATTGTAGTTTATTTATAAATGAAATCCAGGAAAGACTCCTCTTTTTAAAACCAAGACAGCAAAGCTAATATAAAACCAAAACAAACAAACAAACAACAACTCCTGTAACTGTCCTGTGTAAATGTACATCAGTCTTCCTTGGGATGAGGGTTCAAATGGTGTTCTCCTTAACCCTTCCAGTCATGAGGCCTGGCAGGAGTGAACGCATCCTGCTGATCAATGCATGGCTGTACAGACGGTGTTGCCAGCAGGGCTTTGGCTTTTTTGATCATAGATTCATAGATTGTAAAACTGGAAGGGACATTGGAAGATCATTGGGTCCAGCCCCCTGCACCAAGCAGGAAAGATAACTGGAGGCCAGGTGACCCCAGCAAGGAGACTGTCTAGTCTCCTCTTGAAGATTTCCAGGGTAGGTGTTTGCACCACCTCTGGAGGGAGCTTATTCCACAGTCTGGACACCCTGACTATGAAGTTTTTCCTAATGTTGAGCCTGAATTGATCTTCCAGGAGTTTTTGGCCATTACTCCTGGTTTTCCCCTTGGATGCTCTGGTGAACTGTTGCTCACCAAACCCTTGACGTACTCCCCTGGTGTAGTGGTAAGCTGTTACCAGGTTCCCTCTCAACCTTCTTTTCCTCAGGCTGAAGGGTCCCAGATTCCTTAGCCTTTCCTTATATGACTTTCTTTTTAAGACTCTGATCATATGGGTGGCTCTTTTTTGGACCCTCTCAAGCTTGTTCATGTCCTTGTTAAAGTGTGGTGCCCAGAACTGGGCACAGTACTGCAGCACAGTCTCACCAGCGCTGAGTAGAGCAGAAGAATCACCTCCTTGGCTTTGGAAATGCATCAATTGACATATGCCAGAGTATTATTCGCCCTACTGGGTACAGCATCGCACTGCCAACTCATATTCATACTGTGGTCTATTATTACCCCCAGGTCCCTTTCATTTGTGCTGCTAGTCAGTTTGGTGCCACTAAGCCTGTAGGTATGTTGGGAGTTGCTCGTCCCGAGGTGGAGCACTTTGTTTCTTGACATTTAACTTCACTGGATTCTGATCTGCCCAACTTGCTAGCCTGTCTATGTTTACCTGTATCTGCAACCTATCTTCAAGCATGATCGTGCTTCCCCATAACTTGGTGTCATCTGTGAACTTGGCCAGTAAGCTCTTCACCCCCACATCCAAATCATTAATAAAGATGTTGAAAAGTACTGGACTGAGCACCAACCCCTGCAGGACACCACTTCCCACTTCTCACCAGGATGATGCAGATCTGTTCACTATGACTCTCTGGGTTCTGTCCTGCAGCCAGTTTCTCACCCACCTGACTGTCTTGAAGTTAAGCTCACAATCCTCCAATTTTCTTCTGAGGACATTGTGGACTACTAGATGAAAGGTCTTTTGGAAGTCGAGGTATGCAATGTCAACCTGCTCTCTCATGTTGGAATGTCATTCCAAGAAAAAGGATTGCTAGGAAGATATGGGATCCACCTGATGACAAGAGTGAGGAGCATCTTCACAGACAGGCTTGCTAACCTAGTAAAGAGCTTTAAACTAGGTTTACCAGGGCATGAGACCAAAGCTCTGAGCTAATTGGGGAAGTGGGTGACCTAGAGGAAGCAGAAGCAGAAGGGAACAACAAGGGAGGTCTTCTCATTCTTCCTCAGAAAGTAGGGCAATGAGCTAATTATCTAGTTACCCATGAATACAGAGCTGGAGAAACAAGCAGGAAGAACTGAAAGTCCTTGCACAGTCCCAGAAATATGACATGATTGGAATAACAGACTTAATGAGATAGCTCATGACTGGAGCACTGTCATGCATGGGTATAAAGTGTTTAGAAAAGACTGGCAGGGGAGAAGAGGAGAAGGAGTTACTCTTAATGTAAAAGAGCTGCATGATTGCTTAGAGCTCCAATGTGAAACTGGAGATAGACTTCTTGAAAGCCTCTGGGTTAAGGTCAGAGGGGAGAGCAACAAGAGTGATGTTGTAGTGGGTCTCTGCTATATATCACCAAACCAGGAAGATGTGGTTTGTAAGGGACCTCAGAAGATCACCAGGTCCAGCCCCCCTGCACCAAACAGGAAAGACAACTGGGGTCAAGTCACCCCAGCAAGATGACTATCCAGTTTCCTCTTGAAGATCCCCAGGGTAGGCGATTACACCACTTCTGGAGGGAGCTTATTCCACAGTTTGGACACCCTGGCTCTGAAGATGTTTTTCCTAATGTTGAGCCTTAAATGGCATTCTAGGATTTTGTGACCATTGCTCCTGGTTCTCTCCAAGGGTGTCCTGGTGAACAGTTGTTCAACAAGCTCTTGAAGTACACCTCTGATGTAGTGATAAGCTGCTACCATGTCCCCTGTCAGCCTACTCTTCTTCAGGCTGAAGAGCCCCAGGTCCCTCACCTCGTATGGCTTGCTGTGCAAATTTCTGATTATATGGGTGGCCCTTCTCTGGACTCTCTAAGTTTTCCACAACCTTATTGAAGTGCAGTGCCCAGAACTGAACACAGTACTCCATCTTCAGTGGAGTAGAGCGGAAGAATCACTTCCTTGGTTTTGCTGGAGCTGCACTAATTGATGCATGCCAGAGTATTATTTGCAGCATCACACTGCTGGCTAATGTTCATACTGTGGCCAATTATTACCCCCAGATCTCTTTCATTCATAGTTCTGGTCAGATTGGTGTTACCAGGACTGTAGGCGTGCAGGGGATTTTTTATCCCCAGGTGGAACACTTTATATTTCTTAATGTTAAACGTCATGTGGTTTGGATCCACCCAACTTGTGAGCCTCTCTAGGTTCACCTGTATCTGCAACCCATCTTCAAGTGTGATCACACTTCCCTATAACTTGGTGTCATCCATGAACGTGTCCAGTGAGCTTTTCACCCCTATGTCCAAATCATTGATGAAGATGTTAAAAGGCAATGGACCAAGCACCAACCCCTGAGGGACACCACTGGCCACTTCTTGCCAAGAGGACACAGATTCTCTCTGGGTCCTACGCTATAGCCAGCTTCCTACCCACCTAACTGTCTCACAGTTAAGCCCACAATCTTCCACTTATGTCATGAGAACACTGTGGGATACCAGATCAAAAGCTTTTTGAAAGTCAAAGTATACAATGTCAACCTCCTCTCTCTCATCCAAGTGGTGAGCTACCTGACTATAAAAGGAGATGAAGCCATGCTGGCTGTCATTCAGAATCCTGCCTTCTGCCAGCCTATTGCATATAGACTCCTTGATGAATTCTTCCAGGATTTTTGCTGGGATAGAAGTTAGGCTAATTGGCTTATAGTTACCCGGGTCCTCCCTCCTCAATTTCTTGAAGATGGATACAACATTGGCCCTCTTCCAGTCCTCAGGGACCTCTCCAGACCACCACAACTTTTGGAAAAGCTTCATCAAGGATTCCACTATGACTTCAGCCAGCTCATTCATGCTTTGGATGAAGTCCATCTGGGCCTTCTGATTTATATATGTCTAAATTTTTTAATTGGTCACATACTAGTTATGCGGCAATAGTAGGAAGGTGGTCATCCCTACCCTGCTCCTTCTGTACCCTATCTGGCATGTTTTTCCCCTTTGCCCTGTGAAAGACCAAAGCAAAGTAGTCATTCAGGAGTTCAGTATTTGGCTGAGTGCCAATAACCAGCTGTCCTGAGTTGTTGAGCATTGGCCCCGCACTCCTATTTATTTGCCTTCTGTTCCCCACATACTTAAAGAAGGACTTCTTGTTGTCCTTGATCCCCATTGCTAATTTTAGTTTAGTTGCCACCTTAGCCCTTCTAATGTGTTCCCTACAAGTGCAGGCCCTTGTATAGTCCTTCTTGGGTCATGCCCCAAGTTTCCATTGTTTGTATGCTTCTTTCTTAAGAGGACCACAATTTCTCTGGTAGCCAAGAGAACTTCCCAGCCCTTTTGCTACCTTTCCTCCATGTGGAAATGGATTTAACGCTTCAAGGATTGTGTCCTTAAGGAACAACCACTCTTCATGTACTACTTTTGCCTTCAGTCCCTGGTCCCACATTACTTCTCCTACTCGTGACTTGGGCTTATAGAAATTTGCAATTTTAAGTCCAAAACTTCAGTCCTGCTATCTGGTTTGTCTGCCTTGCAATAGACAGTGAACGTGATGGTTTCATGGTCACTGTCACCCATGCTTTCCTTTATGTTTAAGTCAGTCACCAGATCATCTACTTTGGCCAGGACCATGTCTAGAAGATCATTACCTCTGATTGGCCCTCACACCTCCTGAGTCAAAAAAAGCTTTTCAATGCAGGTCAGAAAGGAACACGACTGATCTGACTTGGCCAAGTATTCCTCCAAAGAGATGTCTAGGTAATTGAAATCACCTATGATGATCATGTTCCATGCAAACATGGCCTCTGTCAGTTCACAAGTGAACTCTAGATTGAGTTCCTTCTCTTGGTTTGGTGGCATGTAGTACACACCTACAATTTGGTTTCTCTCGCCATGCCCTCCCCCACCCCACAGTTTGACCCAGAGGGTTTTGAGTCATTCTTCTTTGGAACTGATGTTGGCCTCCAAGCATATGTACTGCTCCCTCACATAAAGAGCCACACCCCCACCTTTCTTCCCTACTCGGTCCCTTCTATGCAGGGCATAGCCATCTGTGGCTACATTCCAATCATATGAGGAGTCCCAACAGGTCTCCATAATCCCTACTAAATTGTAATGCCCACTGGAGAGTAGGAGGGCTAGCTCCTCCTGCTTGTTCCCCATTCTCCTGGTATTAGTGTACAGGAGCCTGAGTCCTCCTTCTGAGGCCCTCAACTTCCTTCCACACTGATGAAAAACAACTCCCTCAGCTCCTGCCAGAGTGGCTCTTCTAGTATCTCTACCTATGGAGTTTCCTTGTGTGTCATTCCCTGGGCATGCTCCAGTTTGCATTTCCCCATTCCCCAGCAATCTTAGTTTAAAGCTCTATCAAGAAGATCAGCCATCATGGCTGAGAACAGAGACTTACCTCTCCATGTGAGGTGGATGCCATCTCTTTCCAGGAGTCCTCTCTCCTTGAAGTATGCACTGTGGTCACGGAAACTGAAGCCCTCTCAGTGGCACCACCTCTGGAGACATTGGTTTACTTCCTCTATGCATCCTTCTCTCCTAGGGCCATGGCCTACAACAGGGAGCAGAGAAGAAAAGACTACTTGAACCCTGGACCTCTTGAGCCCAGCTGCCAGAGTTCTGTAGTCACTCATGACTTGGTCTGGATTACTCCCAGCAGAGTCATTCATTCTTATATGAATGGGTGAGGCTTTCTTCAACCACCTAGCACAAGTTTCCTGGTCACAGGCCCCGATTCTCATGGGGAACTTCAATCACCATGATGTCTGCTAGGAGAGCAATACACCAGTATACAGGGAATCCAGAAAGTTTTTGAAGAGTGTTGGGCAGAACTTTCTGGTGCAAGTGCTAGAGTGGCCAACTAAGGGGCATGCTTTTCTTGACCTGCTGCTCAAAAACAGGGAATAATGTGTTGGGAATGTAGTAGTGGATGGCAACTTGGTTATCAGCAACCACAAGATAATTGAGTTGAGGAAAGGGAGCCTAAGGAAGAGATCCTGACAAAAGGAAGGAAGGAGAGCAGTAGAGGAAGGGTTCAGGGCTTCAGAAAAGCAGACTTCAACTCACTTGGGAACCGATGGGCAGGATCCACTGGGAGGCCAGTCTGAAAGGGAAAGGAGTCCAGGGCTGTTGGCTGTACTTTAAAGAAACCTTACTGAGGGAACAAGAACAAACCATCACAATGTGCAGGAAAACTAGCAAGTATGGCAAGAGAAGAGCTTTGCTTAGCTGGGAACTCTTCAGTCAGCTAAAACACAAAAAGGAAGCTTATACAAAGTGGAAACTTGGACAAACAACTCAGAAGGAGCATAAGAGTAGTGCATGGGTATACAGGGAGGAAATCAGGAAGGCCAAACACAATTGGAGTTACAGCTAGCAAGGGACATGAAGGGCTTCCACAAGTATGTCAGCAACAGGAGGTGGATCAGGAAAAGTGTTGGTCCCTTACTAAATGGGGGAAGCAACCTAGTGAGAGAGGATGGAGAAAAAGCTGAAATACTCAATGCCTTTTTCAGCTTACTCTTTACAGGCAAGGTCAGCTCCCAGACTACTATACCCAGCAACGCAGTTTGGGGAGGAGGTGAGCAGGCAACAGTAGCAAAGAATGAGTTAGGGACTATTTAAAAAAGCTGGACATGTACAAGTCCATGGGGGTGGATGGCATGCACCCAAAGGTGTTGAGGGAGTTGACCAATGTGATTGCAGAGCCAATGACCATCATCTTTGAAAACTCATGGCAATTCAGAGAGGTCCTAGACTATTGGTAAAGGGCAAATATAGTGCCTATCTTTAAGAAAGAGAAGAAGAAGGATCCAGGGAACTACAGACCAGTCAACCCCACCTCAGTCTCTGGAAACATAATGGAGCAGGTCCTCAAGGAATCCTTTTCTAAGCACTTGGAGGAGAAGGTGGTGATTAAGAACAGTCAGCTTGGGTTCAACAAGGGAAAATCATGCCTGACTATCCTGATTGCCTTTTATGATGAGATTACTGGCTCTGTGGATGTAGGGATAGCAGTGGATGCGATATAAAAAGCCTTACTAAAGTCAAGCTATATATGGTGTCCCACAACATTATCACAAGCCAGCTAAGGAAGTATGGGTTGGATAAATAGACTGTAAGGTGGCTTGATATCTGGCTGGCAGGCAGTCTAAAATGGAGTTCCCTGGGAGTCAGCACTGGGGCTGGTTTTGTTCAATATCTTCATCAATGACCTGGAAGATGGCATAGAGCACACCCTCAGCAAGCTTGCAGATGACATCTAGCTGGGAGGAATAGTCAATGTACTGGAGGGTAGGGCTAGAATTCAGAGAGACATCAGCAAATTGGAGGATTGAACCAAAAGAAATGTCATGAGTTTTCATAAGGACAATTGCAAGGTCCTGCACTTAGGATAGAACAATCCCATGCACTGGTATAGTGATAGAGGGTTTCTTCTATTCTGGATTAGAGATAGAAGGCCAAAGTATTAGGTTGGTCAAAAGTGCTACAAAGAAGAACAAACTTAATTCACAGGACTTGAACAAATAACTGTATTGGTTCATTCTCCATTGCCTGTTTAGAGTACAAAGAATCCTGGAAAGCTGGAGCTAGACACTTGGCAGGGGGATATTTAGTGATCATTGGGTTCAGTATATACAGGCATACAATAAATTAGAAGAATTAAATCAATAAAGTTTAATAGTGGAGGAGTAGACAACCTCTGCAGATCCATTCTCGCTCTCTCTCTACTAACTAACCAGCTGCTTCCAAACTGAGGGACATCTCCCAATTCCTAAGTCTGTCAGTCTCCTGTTAGCGAGGATCTCTAAATTATAAATTCTGTCACTATATCTCTCCTCTTAGTAATAAATACAAAGTCAACACAAAAAGCAAGTAACACCCATCCACAAAAGAACAGTTACTAGTGTGTCACTTTGAAGTGAGGCTTTACCACTCTCCTATTCCCCCTTTTCTGCAGCTCCTGACAAAAGTCTTTCAGGAGATTTCAGTTTTCTCCCAGACTGATGAAGTAGCTGATTCTCTGAGGCACTTGAAGGTCATGCTTGTTGATGATCTGGTTCTGTTTCTTTTTCCAGTGATAAGGTAGGAACTGTTTGAGGAGAATCTATGTTCACTTTTTTTTGTTTTGGTCTTGAGTATTTTTTGGGAGTGGCCCAGATGGATGACAACTGCCTACCAAAGGCCTTACTATACAGGGAACTGGTGACTGGGAAATGTGACAGAGGGGCCCCACATGAGCACTTCAGTGACACCCTGAAGAAGTCCTTTTCTGCCTCCAGTATTAACCACAAACTGTGGGAAACAGGCTCCAAATAAAAAAGACAACAGCCTTCACTGAATGTCAGTGCAGAGCCAGCATTGAGGAGAGGAGGAGAAGGGACATCTTCTACACCCTCATTTAGCACCAATCAGCCATACGCATGTAACCACTGCAGCAGGATTTGCCTCTCTGCAATTGGACTGAGTAGTCACCAGTGGGGCTGTAATAGGCATGGGCATTTACCTTCCTAATCTCTTCATCTATGATGAACCACCAAGAAGATTCTTTGGGAGTGCTTGTAAATGCCAACAACTGTGCCTCAGTGGACATGTCTACATGAGATGCTTTACTGCTCAGTAGACTAATCTGTGAGTCTAGACTATGCAGTAAAGTGTCACCATCTACATGTGCATGGCATTTATTGCACAGTAAATTAGTAGGGGGTTGTGAAATGGGCCATATTCAATTGTGATTCAGATTTGGCCCAAATTGGGGACAGTGCTTTGAATTGCTGGCCCCAATTGGACGCAGCTGAATCCGAATCTGTATATTTGATGCTAATTTGGAGAATCAGCAATTCAGCCATAGACACAGCTGTAAAGGTTTTTTTATACCTCGAGGCACCAGGTGTGGCTAATGAACACTGTGATGCTGGGATGCATGGAGCTTCCCACAAGAACATGGTGGTTCCCCTGCAGGCTTGGTGGCAAACCCAGAAGTTGACCAGAAGTAATTCCAGTCCACTTCTAGGTCTCCTGAGGAGCATGCAGGGGTGGCCTCTGAGCCCCCCGGCTCAGTGATTGGCTGTGGGGGGATGCTTGGTGCCCCACCAAACACACGATGCACCAGTCGCCAAGCTGGGTGGGAGGTGCGGGGGGCCCCTCCCAGCATGGTCCTCAGCAGACTTAGAAGTGGACTGGAAGTGCTTCTGGTCCACTTCCAGGTCTACTGCCAAGTGCACTGGGGAACCCCCCATACCTCTGTGGGATGCTCCATCTGCCCCACCATTGCAGCATTCACCAGCTTCCTGATACCTTGAGGTATGTAGAAAAAACATTTAAAGCTGTGTCTATGTCTGAATTGCCAAATCTTTCCAAATCTCTCCGAATTGATTCGGAGGGTTCTGACTTGATTCGAAGAAATTAAAGGATCTCCTGATTCAATTTAGATTTGGAGATCTGGCCAATGAATTGGGCCAAATTTCCACTTAATTGAATCAGGGACTGAAGCTTCACTTATCCCTATAAATTAATCTATTGCGTAGTTAGCTAGTACCTGTAAATTAGGGCTGTGCATGGCTTTGGACCATGCTTCAGATCTGGAAAAGCTTTGGATGCTTTGGCATCCAAAGCAGCATGTCCAAATCAAAGCACTGGCTTTGTTAGGCTTTCCAAAGCACTTCGGAGCTTCCAAAGCATCTTTGAAATCTTCAGAGATCTAGCCATAGGGCATAATGGGGAATCAATTATATTTCTATAACTTTGGGTTTTTTTGTCTGGTGTGGATGGAATTTGCAGGAGCAGTAGCCTGTGCTACAAGCATGAAGCCTGCCAAGTTTCAAGAAAATCGGTGCAGGGGTTTGAGGGAATTATACCCCAAATTCTTGAATGAAAACATATGTCATGTCTATGTGTTACAACACAGAAGGGTGAAAACTGCAGGGATGGTGGCCCCTGCTGAAGCCATGAAGCCTGCCAAGTTTCAAAGAGATAGGTGTAGTGGTTTGAGGAAAACTGCACCTCAAGCTGAGGACAAGCAAAACTCGTGACATGGGTGACACTGTGTGTGTTAAGACGCAGCATGGTGAAAGATGCAGGGATGGTAGCCCCTGCTGTGGCCACAAAGCCTGCCAGCTATCAAGGAGGTAGGTGCAAGGGGAGTCTCGCTTCTGGGGCCCTATACCTCTAGCTGCTGACAGGCAAAACTCATGACATGCGTGCTTGTGCCACTGTGTCTGTCTTGGGGCAGGGTGGGAACTGTTGCAGGCCTGGCTCCTAAGCTACTGTGTTACCAGTTACCAATCAATCATGATTCACTCAGGGACCAGCTAAATAAACAGTTGCTAGCTAATATAACCAGTTAATTAGCAACAATTAACACCTACAAAACAACAGACTGAGGAGAGGAAAGAATCAATACAGACAATTAACTGTCCCAAGACAGAGACTGTCAGTTGCACAAGCACCCATGTCACGAGTTTTGTCTGTCAGCAGCTAGAGGTGCAGGGCCCCAGAAGCCAGACTTCCCTTGCACCTATCTCCTTGATAGCTGGCAGGCTTTGTGGCCACAGCAGGGGCTACCATCCCTGCAGCTTTCACCATGCTGCGTCTTAACACACACAGTGTCACCCATGTCACGAGTTTTGCTTGTCCTCAGCTTGAGGTGCAGTTTTCCTCAAACCACTACACCTATCTCTTTGAAACTTGGCAGGCTTCATGGCTTCAGCAGGGGCCACCATCCCTGCATGGCAGGAGCAGACTGGTACTGGGCTGTTTCTGTTGGGAGCATATTTCTTCCCAGGAGAGTGCACATGTAGATGTGCTCCTAGGGAAAGCTTACTGTACAGTATTTTACTGTGCAGTAAGCCTATATCACATTAATAGCATGGGTAGATGTGCTCAGTTTGTCCCCCCAGTATGTTCAGATTAGGTATGACTATGGATTTACTAGGCAGTTGACGGTACCATGCTGAACCTATGTATTCCTCAGACCATTCTGTCCCCAGATTTTCATACTGGAAGCTCCTAAGCTCCTCAGTCATAATACTACATTTTTGCTTCCAAGTTTCTTTTTCCTCTCTGAAAGCTTTATTATTTTGGTCTTTTACCTGCTTTTACCTGTTGTCACAATTTAGCAGGTTAGAGCATAACCTATTAATAGCTATGCTAATGACCAGCCATTTGCCAGAGGGTGTTGATACAATGATAGCATTTTTGGAAAAATCACACCCCTACTGTCAAATTCCACTTTGTAAGGTGGCTTTTTCTTGACACCTTCTTTTATACCTATTGCATGAATGACCCTTGTTAGTGCATTCAGTTCTGCAGCCTGGGATTTCACAGTTTCTGTACTTTAGGAAAATCTTTTCTGGGGACAACTTGCTTATGCAATGGCATTTCATGTAATGCAGTGCCTGCCATACCACAAATAATCCTCTCTCTAATTCAGTGGTTCTCAACATTTTTAGACCTTAGGCACTCATTAAATTCAAGACACCCCTCATAAAATGCCAGCTCCTAACTTACTCTCATTTTTTGACTATGGAAAAGTAATAGAGCAATTCTTCTGTTGCAAAGAATTGGGAACGACCACAACAGGTAAAAATATGTTTCTAGCACTAATCTGTTTGAAATTTCTGGGTTTATCCTGCGAATCATGTTTGCACATCTAAGAGCACTAACATTGCATGCCATATTCCATGGTACCCTGCTTGAGAGAAACTACTCCAATCAGAGAATTAGTCAAGTTCCTAAAATCACAGTTCTTACTCAGACTCTTTAGTTCAGTAACATCCTGAACCATACTCTGTCCTGCTATTTGTCTGCATATAAATCTGGACCTTTCTAGGATCTCATTTTTGGCATGCCGTACTCCTCAGATTTGGACAGTATTACACTTAACTATATGTTTTGGCCTTTTGCAAAGGTAAAGGCATTACAAACAGTCAGGGCCTCCTCCACAGCAATGTATGGGAAGATTGAGGACTTCACCTTATCATCTTTGTCTTCTCCCCCTGTGGCTGCTAGGTATCACTCAAACCTTTGTGTGAATGTCCTCCAGTTCTCTGCTGCATTGCCTGACAACAGAAACAGAGGTAGAGGTTTCAAAACTTCCATGACTACCTGTCCTTAAACTGTGCAGGCAGATTGCTTACCCTTGTCCTTTCACGTGGCCTTGTTGCTCCACTTGCTATCAGTTTCCAACTTCTGTTTCACTTCGGATCTCATTCTCTTGAGTTTTTCACTGCTGTTGACACCATGTGATCATGGGGTTCAGTAAGCACCAGCATATGTGAATAAGAAGAACTAACAATAACCATTATTTATGGAGCTACAGACAAGCCTCCATGGTCTCTAGATGCTGGTGTACATGCATGGCAGGAGGCATGATTGTGGGATGAGCATCAAATCCCATCATGGTATATTGCCAGTGTGGAGGGAGCCTGGGATCCTGATCCTGGGGTCTTTCTGCACTAACAAGTAGCAGGCTATGATCACTGGAAGCCTCCGATTAACTGATGGAACTCCTTGCTATGGGCAAACACTATGTGCCCCAACCGCTGGGAACCCCCTTCAGCTGCTTTGGTGTCCCAGCCCCAGCAAAGCACCATACAACCCAAGGCCCGCTGCTGTCAGTTGATTGGGGTTTACAGCCACAGGGATGTACCATATTCCTCTTCAGCAGAGAGCCCTGTCAGCTGATCCCCCAGGTGCAGGGGCACACAATGTGCTCCTGGGGCTGGGAGCTGTCGGCTGATCAAGGCTCCCAGCTGTGGCACCAAGGTTGGAGGATCAGCTGGCATGGCTCCTAGCCACAGAGGAACAGTGGAAACCCTTGACTTCAGCTGTGCCCCAAAGTCTGGGAGCCCTGTCCTGCCACTACTCCCAGCCAAGGGAACATATTGGAGTCAAGGACTCTGATGTGGCCCAGCAGCTGTGAGTAGTGATTGGATCCAACTTGCAAAATAATCCAGATCACACTGTATTTTTGTGCATCTTCCTTGTTATTTATTTTTCAATCATCTACAATTTTATAAGCAGCAGTTCTTCAATTTATTTCAATTTATTATCACTGATTTTAAAAAATATTTAATAATGTTGGGCCTCATACTGACTCCTACAGAGCCTCACTAGAAACATCCTCATTAAATGGTGATTCCCTAATGAAAACTGTTTTCTATGATCTTTCAGTTTTCTTCTACATTGTGCAACAATAGTGAAGCAGGTGGGGTTGAAAAATTTCCAGAACTAACAGTTCTTTTACTTAGATTATGACTGTGCAGGAAGATTACTTGCAGTGGCCCTTGTCCTTCCATGGGGCTGCATTGTTCTGTTTGCTCTCAGTTTCCAGCTTGTTTTTCAATTTGGAATTCAAATTATTTCAAGTCATTTTTTATTCACCTCTTCTGACTTCATGTAGTGATCACTGGGTTCAATAAAATTCAAGCATACAACAAATGAGAAGAACTAACTCCCTCTGTCTCCTATTAGGAAGTATCTCTAAATTATAACTTTAGTCACTACAGGAGGAGGGAATTATTTTTTAAAATAAAATTAATATTCCTCATAACACTTGTATTTATTTATTCATTTATTCATCATATTTATTCTTTATCATATTTATATCCCATCCTATTAAAAAAAAACCTGGAACAACTTACAATAAACAAACAACCCACAGATAGGATTTGTCACTGAAAAAATATCCCATGTCTCAGGATGGCATTTTATTTACCTATAGGACCTGGTCCAAAGTCCTTTGAAGCCAGTGTGAGATTTTTTTGTATCAAGGTTAATAGACTTTGGGAGAGATCCATATTTGTACTCCTGTGACCTAATGCATAAATCTAAATCTAAATAAAAATGCAATTGAGGTTAATTTTGAGATCATTGCCTCTTGCAAATTATACAATATTTATCCTATCCTCTTTCATTTATTCTTAAAAAGGGGGATGGAGGAATTATCAAAGACACAGAAATGACGTGTCTAACTGATGCTGACTTTCAGTGACTATTTATTTTACTATCACTCCTGCTTTTGAAAGTGTTGAGTTTTTTAGTTATTTATGGTTGGACATGTGAAACATAACTATATTTTGCCATGTTGTTTTATGTGGCAAATATAAATGTGGGCTTGGAGAGGGTGTTTGAGAGGGATAGGGAAATCTCCGGTGGGAGTGAGGCAGAGAGATGGGGGTAGGTAGGAGGGGAGTGGTAGTGGAAGAGAATAGAATTCTTGGGCTCCTCTAGATGCATGGTGTGGCTGCTCCCGCGTGCTGTGACTCAGTTAATCAAGTCTGCTGCAGTGTAACTACCATGCTCCAGCAGACTCCAGCGTCATGTGTATCAGCATCCCCAGTCTGAAAAATGGTGGCAGGGGTGCTTTAAGTAAAGCTTGTTCAATGAGCTTTAGTTAAAGCGCCCCGCCACCATTTTTCAGCACGGGAACACTGATACATGTGACACTCTGGATGCTTTAATTAGAGAGGCTTTTGGAGCCACTCTAATTAAAGCTCCCCCCACCCCACTCCCGGAACACGTCTATAAATGTCCCCTTTATCTAGATGGGAGTGATATTTGGTCTGAGGAGATTTCTGCAATATTTAATATGTATGCAAATACTTCCCCAGAACATCTTGTTGATCTTGATCCTTCCAAATTAAAACAGCAAGATATTTCCTTTGACACAGCTGACAGTTGTGTGGAGACTTTTTTTCTTGGCAGAGATTCTACTAAATACATTTATTTGACCAAATGCTGCTCTCACTTTCACCCCTTGAGTCTAACTGGATTGCCTGGGTATAATAAGCTGCAATTGGCACTCTGCCATTTTACTGAATATGCACTGACAATTAAGATTACGAGTCTTACTCTCCTTTCAATCACATGGGAGTTTTCCCCCTATAGTAGATAGTAGGCCACATTGCTCTAGTTTTGCATGTTGCCAAAATGAGGCCAATGGAGGAAAAGTCTCTCTTTTTATTAACAAGCTTTTCATTAGTTCAAGAGGATTTTTCCATTTCAGTTTTACAAGGCCATTTATTGTTAGGGGTTGCATGCTGCTTCCAACCCAAAAGTATTTCCAGATCTTTCAGTAGGGGAGAGATAAGGCATCATTCATTAAGAAAACAAAACAAAGTTTGTGCCAGTAGGGGTGGGGACCCCTTCCTTTAACCTTTCCTGAAAATCTTGTTATTTATATCTATTATATATACATTAGCAGTAGGCAACCCTCAAAAACATTTAAAGGTTCTATTTAGATATACTGGAGATGATGATGGACTATGAATATGAGCAGCCACTAAGAGGAAAGTGGAGTATGGATTCAGCTTCTTACAAATACTGTATTGTTTTGCATACCACTTCTCCCTTCCTCCAATAAGATATGCACCTTGCTTTGGAAAGGCGAAGTGAAGAAAAATGCTTTTTCTAAAATTCTGGCTACATAGAGCAGGAGTGAGCCTCAGCTTGGCTCAGATCATTTACCCTCCCTTTCCTGCTTGGGCAAAAGGGTTTTAACCCTTTCAAGCCTGAATTGTCAGCAGTTCTTGGCTACTCAGGAAAAAGCTGAAACTGTAGCTGCTACCGAAGACTGAACTCCATGGGTGCATCTAAGATTTTGAAAAGAGCAAAGAACGTTTCTGCAGGTTGCAAAACAGGAGACAAAAGACAAAAATTAGCTAACCCATAGTAACATTGTAGAGAAAGGACAGCTTTATTAGTGGAACATTAACACCTTTTAGAAGGAGAGAGGGTCACATACATCTGTGGAGTGAAGAATCTTTACTAGGTTACTAGGTGAAGAGTCAGGTAGGTTACAATGAACCATGAAGACAAATAACTCCCTCAGTTCTGCCTGCATAAAATGCCACTCCCATGGCCTAAGAATTGGTTTTAAATTTTGGGTGGAGCAGAAATCAAAGTAGGGTGTGACTGTACCACTGTACCCCCCACTTTGATCTGTCCCTACTGGACTATGCCTCTCCCTCCATGCAGCTTCTAGGGGGAAGTGAAGGAAAAGAAGTTGCAGCCATAGACACACACCCCAATTTTGGAATGGTATTTTAAATAGGCCTTTGTAACAGGTCACAGGGTACTCTGTTACCTACAAGGGCATAGGCAGCAGCCAAGCAGCCTATACCTGGCTGTAATCCCAATCAGGCACTGATGCCTGATTGGGGAACCAGACCAGCTATGGTATGTAAGGACTGGGTACCTGAACTGCAGAACAGCAATCTGCTGCTGAAAGCCAGAGGGCAATACCAGCTAAGCTGCTGCTCAGCATGACTCAAAGGTAAGGGTTGGGGCTATGGGGAAGGAGGCAGCCCCATGGTCCTGGGCATGACCTGAAACTACACCCTGCCAGAAAAGGGTTGTCTGATGGAACTACCTGTAGCAGAGTAGCTCCCCAGAAATGCCAGGCCAGTTGCCCCTGCTCATCTTTCACTGGGGAGGTACCTGAAAACCCATCCCCCACATACCTGGTGAGTTGAGACAGGGAGCACAGGCTCACTGCAAGCACTGAGGCAGAACTCAGGTTGGTGGAGGGACCTGCGGCAGTGCAAAGTCTCACAAGAGAGCATGGGTGCATTGTGGACCTGGAGGATAGGGCTTGGAGTTCTAGTCCCATTGTGGGGGGCTTAGAGCCCAGTGAAGGGACCTGGGGACTAGAGATATAGAGAGTGGGTGGAACCTGTGGATGGGGCTTGGAGCCCAAGGACAGGGCAGGCTTGTAGTCTGAGGACAGTGTTACCTGTCAGCTCCATGTTCTTGGGGGAACCCTGATACAGGACACAGACCATCTGACTCACAAAGACTCCCCCACCCCAACCTAAACAGAAAACCTGAAGCAGAGACTGCAGTAAATTCTGGGATCAACGAAGCAGGGGAGTACTGCATGATAAGGAAGCTATGTTCAAAATGCTAATCGACCCTCACACCCAGCTCAGCATTTATCAGACCAGTTCTAATCTGGATTTACAAAGGACTTCCCCCCCACACATACACAGCTCTAAGCAAAAGTAAGTTTAATAGGCATCTCGGGCCGTACATTCCCCGGTCCCACTATGGGAGGCCTATGTAAACTTAATTGGCTAAAACTCAGTTGCCAGGTTAGGGAATGCTGAGGCAATAGACCGAGTCAGAGGGGGTATGGGCAACATTTGAACAATGGCACAGG
>NW_017728943.1:58612038-58649883 GCF_001723895.1 Crocodylus porosus
GAGGGCTTGCAGAAGGGAGAGATACAGCTCCGTATAGAAACACAAGTAACACAAGCAGCACATTGATAGAATTACCAAGACCCTAGCCCTAATAAATGAGCACACCCCAAAGTAGCGGGCAAATCTGGTAACAACAGCGCTTAGAACTGGGAGAGGCTTGTGACCTGGGGACAGGGCTTGGAGTCCAAAGACAGGGCCTGGAGCCCAGTATATGTAGAGATGGTGATGAGGCCAGGTGTTAGGCCATGATTATGATAAGGCCAGGTGTTAGGCCAGGAAACATCTGTGAGGCATGGGACATGTCAAGTGAAGGTTAGAACATGTACAGAGGCCCTTGTCACCACAGCAGGTAAAGGGCAGCCTCCCACCTGATTAACATCAGATAATCAGAACATGAAGGCGTGCAGTGGTTTGGTTGATTCAATAGGTGATTAACTTCTGGACTGAAAAAATACTGGGTTTTTTGTTTTATATATATAAAAATATAACATAGTAGCAAAAGGCACACTATTCTGCTTTCTTTCAAAGACCAGGGGGATATTAAATTGGTTTACCCAGATTTCAGTTTGGATTCTTGTGTTCCAACTTCTAACATTTTCCCTCAGCTTGAGTCATATATGGCACCAATGTAGGATATTCTCTGAGAACTGTGGAGTGTTGCTATATTGTATTAAACTTTTATTGTATCCCAGACCACATTTGGATATATTTCAGTAGTGGCAACCAACAAAGCACAGAAGCTATGGAATAGCTATGTCTAGATCATCTCTAACCAATGCTTATCCAACTTCTTCTTGAACATATCCAATGATGGAATTTCAGTTGCTTCCCTAAGTGGTCTATTCCACTGCCTCACTGTTCTAACAGTGAAGAAGTTCTTCCTAATATCCAGCCTAAACCTACTTTTCTGCAACTTCAAGCCATTGGTCTGTATCCTAATCATTACAGGCATTCTCCCTCATATTTATGGCAGCCCCTCAGGTATTTGAAGACTGCTATCATGTTCCTTCTTAAGTACCTTTCCTGTAAGCTGAACATGCCTATTTCCCTCACTTTCTCTTTGCATGGCTTGCCTTCCAAGCCCTTTATCATAACTGTTGCCACCTCTGGGACCTAACTTCTCCATATCATTTTTAAAATACAGAGCCCAAAACTACACAGTAGTCTAGATGAGGTCTAAACAGTTTATCAAACAGTCCATGAAAAAATTTTGGATGCATAGAGAGCATTAGAATTTGATATTTTGCATGATGAGCCATTAATAACAAGCAAACTATGTTCATGTGATGGCCAAGTTGAAAAGCTTAGCTTCCAGGCAAAGACAGGAAATAGGTCTGGCCCTTTACAAGCAGTATAATTTCCCCCATTGTATTTATCATGGGCTATATTCTATCTTCTGCTGCCCTGGTTATGAGGGACTTTGTGATCCCCCACCTCCACACACATACTCCCCATCACAGAAGCAGTTAATCAAAATGTCTTCTAGTCCTGTAGCAGTATGCCAGAAAGCACATCCACTTTAATCCCTGGATTATGAACTATGGACCCAGTCCAACACCTGCCAAAGGGGACAAGTCATTCAGTTAACTTGAATGGGCACTGGACCTGGCGCTGAGATTTACAGGGAACATGGCTTCTGTAAAAGAAGTGCTTAAATTGCAATTGGCAGCAAATACTATATGCATTGTCTTTTCAAGTTCTCTTTCTTTTTTCAATTATTCTTCAGATATTCTACACAGCTTTGGATCTGGTAACGAAGAATTTTTCAGAAACCTATGAGGAACAACAAACAGGCTAAAAGGTGCCATGTGACCTTGGTAGCATTTATAGTAGCTTGTATTTTTAGTTTGACATTCTGAAGGATTTCAAAGTATTTTAGAAACTACAGGCCCAATTCACCACTGGACTACTAGAGGTTTATGCCAGTGTAACTCAGCAGTGAATCAAATCTCATATGTAAAGGAACCACATCATTCTTTTTCCTCATGAGTATTCCTGTTCACCAGACTATGGTTACCAGCTTGCTTATTTTTATGCAGATTATCTGAATTGACCAAAAATGATTCCTGCTTTGTTTTTTAGGCTGCTTCAATATTCTCCTAAAGAGAAAATATAAAAGAAAAGTTGCATCCATTCCTGACTACTGAGCCAATATTTTGAGGGAGGGAATATTACCTTAGCCTTGATAGGTTTTAGCCCTTTTACCACTAAGCACTATTCAGTAAAACATTTGCAGAAAATTTAATGTACAACACATGCTCCACTAGTCAATTCAAGTGTAGAGGAACAATATCATCTTGTAATGTAATGCTTCTTTACAATCTCATCTTTTTACACAGTTTTTATAAGCTGCATGAATAAGAAAACAAAGCAACTACACTGCACTGAGATTCCCAGAAAAGGACCAGATCCTGTTCTCAGGAGGGCCCCTGAGACTTTTTCCACTGATAACTGTGGGAGCAGGAATAAAGCCATAATGAGCTTTGACAAACATATAAAATGTTTTCATCCTTGTCCTTGTATTTGAGGTATAAAGAAGAAGGAGGTCTCCTGCACTTCTGAAAGCGCTGGAAAGGAGAAAAAATATCTTCCTTGTTTAGGAAACTATTCGAATCAGAAAGGAAAAAATATCTTTTGGTGTGGGTAGTGGGAATGAGGGGGCAGGGGAGGAAATCACATGTTCACACCAGGAAAACATTCACATTCTTTTGTTGTTAAAGAGACAACAGTGCTGCAGAAGTCACATGAGTGTTGGTTTCTTGGATCTTGAGTAGTTCCACATTTAACTCCTTTTCCCTTTGTGATTTCTGAGTAGACATTGAACCACAAAGGAGATACAGAAGTTATCTGTTAGTGATTAATAGTTAGTAGTAAGAGTTTAGTTTTAATCCACTCAGTGATGAATAGACCTAGACACCTGGCTGACAGCTGGGAAAGCTTGAAACAAGACAGGGGGTCCAGTGAGTTCTCTCAGATAGATTTGCCTGTTACTATTTCCCCAGAAATTATTATTTCCTGTGAATGTGCTCTTTCAGATGGAACCTGCATGAAAAATGATACAACAATCTGCCTCCCAAACTACTTTGACAGGATAGCGAGGAAAACTTTTCAGGAACAGACAAATAAGAACCAGCCCTCTCTTAACTTTCAAAGCTTCTTGAGTGTGTAATAAACCATAACAACATGGATTGACAAGGAAAGACTGAGTGGGGAATTGGTGGCAAACATAACTAGGGCAAATTGCTCCCCTTTAAGACTGGGATGAATATATCAAAGTGAGGTTACTAGTATTTCCTGTTCCCAGTACAGCTACAAAATATACCACTTCAAAGTGCCAAAACATTCTCAACATATAAAGAATCCAAAACTGAATATTTGTAAATCTCTAACCTCAGTTTCCATTTCCGTATTGGCTGATTTTGGGTTATTGTGTTGGAATGCTTATCTGCGCCAGTTCATGTGTTCCTATTTTGCACAGCGTCAGAGAGGTAGTAACACCCTGCAAAATTGCACCGACAGTTACAATAGGTGACTCTGAGTGTCTACAGTGAGCTGATATGGCAGTTACGAGGCTGTATGAGGATGAGACTGTAGGATAGCATTCCACAGAAACAGGTATTTGATGTCTGCTTCCTATGTAATCATACACAATTGCCAAGGCCCTAGCTTTGCCTGCTTTCAGATGAATAGTGGGCCATGAGATGCTTGTAGGCAAACACTTCAACAAAAATGCAGGTACCAAAACAAGGATTCTCCTTGCTTGACTGTTGACTTTCTAGATGGCTTATACACTGTAAGCGTAAAATACTAACGGAGGGTTTTGAACGAGTCATTCTAATACCTGCATTTATTCTTAGCAATATTTGTACTGTAATTGACTGGCCATTGCAGTGGCTCTATTCTACTGCTTGCTACTGGATGAAATAAGATTTGCTCAAAAGTGGGTTAGGAGTTTTATTTCTTTTAGCTTATTTGGTAGGGCTCTTGAGCTTCTAGATCAGAATATGTGTTTTTAATAATAGTATGGTACACAAGTGCTGGGAAGAAAATGACCTTTCTTTCTGGCCTCAGTTACATGATATGGTTTGGTTCCCCCCTCAACGATTCATACAGTGCTTGTATTAGAACCACTGACTGGGAAGAGAACGTTCACCAGCATGTTTGCAAACTGAGCACAAAATGTGTACAAGTTTGCAGAATAAAAGTAAGTAAAATAAAATGTAAATGCAATCTATTAAAATGGATGCTTTTCAAGTCACTGGGAGCCACCTCCTCTTCTGAGAGCCTTGGCTTTGCAGGACATGAAAATAATTTTGGAACTAAAAGAGACACATTCTTGGCTTTGGCTTTCTTTGACTCTGCCCTGCACAGCTATCGGTGCAAACTGGGGCCAATCTTTTCAGTTGCAAAAAAGAAAAGGCTTATAAAAACAATACAGGAACATTTTCTGTAGTGTGTGTAGCCATGCTTTTGCTAAGGGGAATAGCACAAAATGTTTCAGTAAACTTTGCCCCTATAGGGCCACAGAATTTGCTGAAATTAAAAGGAAAGCAAGAAGGCCATTACAGTTTGGGGTATTTTTTCAAAGTTAGATTTATAGTAGGACTGTTCTGTGTTCTCACAGATAAGGATTATTATTATTATTGTATACTTAGAAACAGTTGATCTTTCATGTTTTAAAATACATAAGTCTGTTGAGGGCATAGGCAGATTCCCCATAAGGTAACAACTGCTTTGTGCCCACTATTGTAGTAACAGAACTGTGAGGCCTTCTTTACTTGTATCTCTAAACCTTCTAAATCAGTGTTTGGATAGTATATCCAAGCAATAAAATGGCTCTTCCTGCTCCGCAAGTATCCCCTTTGCCAAGGCACAAAGAACCCCAGTGCAGCTGTACTCTGAGGGGCACAAGAGTCCATGTGAGGTTCCAGAAAACAAGTCCTCTGCAGAGTACTCACCTCAGTTCATCTTCCTTTGAATACCTTTGTTAGGTGGGAACAATTAGGCACAGGATTTGCTCCTTTACAAATACTCCATTTAGGTAAGAACTGTGTGCATCATTAGGCAACAAATTTTACAAACATGGTACAATTTAAAGGAGATGAAGCTAGGTATCTACGTGTTATATAATGTATCATGCACACTATAAAGAAATAAAAATCTCCCATCTTCCCAATACTATAGATATTAATGACAGTCTATGAAAGGACACAAAATACCCATTCACTTACCCATTTTTGGCATTTTCATAGTTGGTAGGCTCAGAAGGGACCTGAGCAGATGATCAAGTCTGACCCCCTGCCATGGCAGGAAAGAGTACTGGGGTCAAACAACCCCAGCAAGGTGTTCGTCTAGCTTCCTCTTAAAGACCCCCAGGGTAGGGGCCAGCACCATTTCTCTTGGAAGTAGGTTCCAGATCCTAGCTGCCCTGACCGTGAAGTAGCGCCTCCTGATATCTAGTCTGAATCTACCCTCTGCCAGCTTGTGACTTATTTCTAGTCACTCCTAGTAGTGCTTGGGGGAACAGGGACTCTCCCAATGCCTGCTGGTCTCCTCTGACTAGTTTGTAACAGGCCACTAGATCCCCCTCAGCCTTCTCTTGTGGAGGCTGAATAGGCTTAGGTCCTGTAGCCTCTCCTCCTAGGGCCTGCCCTGCTGCCCCTGATCATGCTAGTGGCCCTCCTCTAGACCCTCTCCAAGTTGCCCACATCCCTCCTGAAGTGCAGTGCCCAGAACTGGATGCAGTACTCCAGCTGCCGCCTGATCCCATAGCAGATTGCGCCAACACGGAAGTGCCAGCGTCCCTTCTCCTGGTGCCCCCACTCCACAGCTGCCACTCACAGGTGGCGGGGGTGGGGGGGAAACTGGCCTGCCGCTCCCCCCCCCCCCCCCCCCCCCCCGCCCATCACTTAAGTGGGAAGTGCTGGCTGTCAAGGGATGCACCTGCACTCTCAGTGGGTGCATGTGTACCCCCTACACACTGCCACTGTCTGGGCCAACTTAC
This sequence comes from Crocodylus porosus, assembly GCF_001723895.1. Classification (NCBI taxonomy): domain Eukaryota; kingdom Metazoa; phylum Chordata; order Crocodylia; family Crocodylidae; genus Crocodylus; species Crocodylus porosus. The sequence continues at coordinate 58,618,043 of NW_017728943.1, forward strand.
ACCCCTTACAAACCAGTTGTAATCAGATTGAAAAAGAAAGCAGAATTTTACCTAGTCAGAGGTATAACAAGTAGAGTTCGTGCCCTGGTTAAATCCTGCTGGAGAACATGGGATGGGGGGGAGGGGGAGGGCCGCAGAAGCAAGAGCAGCCTCACCACATACTTATGCCAGGAACTCCAAAGCAGTTCACACCTCCTACTGCCGCTGCCACACTGACTATTGCCCTTAGAGAAGAGCATCTGGGACAGTTTTAGAGTTCCTGGCATGGGTAATCCATGGAGCTTCTCTTTCTGCCAGAGTGTGCACTCTGTAGGGTTGGGGAAGCAATTCTGGTGCCCTTCTTAACTTGGCATCCAGGGCAGGTGCCCTTCTCACCCATGCCTATCCTTAGTTACACTACTGGCTATAGTATGTATGGAGTCCTTAGTTGACAGTTTGAGTTATTTTGCTGATAGTGTAAGCCAATGGCTCTGTATAGGTTTTGATGTCTGATAAAAGTTGTGGATTTCTATTGCCAGACTTGTCTGCTGAAGGTCTTATGTAAATTTCCTTTGAAGGCAAGGACTATGAGGTCAGAAATGGTATAGTTGTTCTGTGAACCATGTACTAGTAATTGGGTGTTTCTGTTCTTTAGCACTTTTGTGGGAGTTCATAACATAGGCATTTGGTTCATTAGATGAGGTATAGCACATAGGTGTATGTAGGATCAATAGACTATCATATCATATGATGTATTTCATTTAATGCACTGAATACCCAACTACATAATTTGTACATAAGTAAAATATATCACCTCACCAATCTTGCTTCTTTAGTAGGACTATCCCATTAAGAATGAGGAACATGAGTTGGGCATCCTTTGCCGACTTTGATATTTTATATGTTCCAATCTAAACCTCAAAAGGGAAGAAAAAAATACAGGCTCAAATGAACGGCACTGATGGATACAAGAAGTTTATTTTGAGATGTAATTTATTGGTATCAGTAACATCTTCTAAAAAATATTGTTGTTGAGCATGGGTAACTGGTGCTGCCTTAGTCAGGGGGGCATGCCCCGAGACTAGTCATGCTGGCCAGGAGGTGGGGGAGGGGATGATGGCCGATCCTGCGGCAATCCCACAGACTGCATCCACTCCTGGAATCAGCTAGTCAGGGGATGCACCAGCACTCTCAGGGGGTACACGTGTATCCTTGAGCATCCCCTGTGTGTCACCACTGTTGTTGAGTTAACAGTTGCATGAGCATTGCAATAATTCTGGTATTCAGTGAAATGGGTAATGAAATACTTCATATCAGAGAGCCTAATGTTTGAATAACTGTGCTCATTCATTAGTCTTAAAACTGTGCTCAGTGTTTTTAAATGTTAAATCCAGTGTTAAAGGTTTGTTATCAGTCAGATCTTCCACATTATATGCACAAGAAAGGACTAATTTACTAAGGACCCAGTTCTTCAGTTTAAACTAAAATCAAAACACCACTTGACTTTAATTAGTACATGGTCAGGCTCTGGGAAACTTCTGGTGGTTTTATTAGTAATGTAATGCTACATGATGTAGGACCAGTTGTAGTTGCAGCTATGGGCAAAATCTGGGCAGATCATAGCAAGGTATGTTTGGTCAAGCTAGTTGAGCTGACCAGCTTTACTTCTGCTACAGGCTTTGGCCCACTGTTTAGGGTCCTTGCTTCTGCTGCAACCAGGCTAGTGGAGAATACCTGGAGGCTACCCCAGGCTTGTTAGCAGTGCCAAACAAACAAAAGAAAGTAAACAAATAAGTTAGCACTTACCTGTCTTCCAGTGGCTCTTCCAGGCTTCACCCCCTGGCTGCCTCTTCTGTTTTTTAGAGGCTTTGCAAAGCCTGCAGGCTTGTGCAACAAAGCAAATGATCAAGCAAGCACATAAACAGAGAGAAAAGCTCTGCTCTAGACTTTCCTGGGGGCTGTTTAACTCCTGGAAATTTCAGGCAGCCTACTTCATAGCCAGGTGCAGTTCCTTGAAGCTGCTTTCAGTGTCTTTTATCCTTCCCACTCTGGGCTTACATGGCTAATTCCCTCTCACTCCCCACATCTGTGTCAGCTTCCCTTGCCGTGGGGCTTGCCACCTCTCAGGACCTGGTTCCTCAGCCTCTGGTGAGTTCGCCGCAGTCTGGGGTAGGTGTGCAGAGGTATTTCTGGGGTGTGGGGCTCTTCATACTCCCCCCAACCCTTAGTAACAGGGCAGAGCACTGTTACACCAACATAGAAAGACAGAACAAGGAGCAATGGTCTGAAGTTGCAGCAAAGGAAATTTAGGTTAGGTATTAGAAAGAATCCTCTCACTAAGAGGGTAGTAAAACACTGGAACAGATCACCCAGAGAGGTGGTGGAAGCTCCATCCTTGAGGGTTTTCAAGACCCAGCTAGACAGAGCTTTGGCTGGGATAATATAATTGGGGCTGGTCCAGCTTTGAGCAGGGTGTTGGACTAAGTGACCTCCTGAGATCTCTTCCAACCCCAACTTTCTATGATTCTATGAAAAAATTAAGTGCATACATTGATTAGAAGTGATTCATTTGCCCTCCTGATAAGTTTCCTGGAACTGATGACATTCAGCTATCTGGCAAATGGCAAATGTAACTGTTTTGAAGATCTATGTTAGAGTAATTTCCTTATAGCCAACATCACAGTTGTTCTGATAAAATGCTGTAACCTCCCTTTGGAATTCTGCCACAGCACCACAATCCCAAATGCAACAGTTGCAGAATTCCAGCAAGAATAAGTCATGCATCCACAGAGAGCTTACTGGCAGGTGTCTGGGTAACTGGAGTCAGGAGAGACTGAAGTGGGAGGAGGCAGTCTGAGCACTAGGTTCTACTGGGAGATACTATTGTGCTAATATCCTGGGATATAAAGTTTTTGCCACAAGACATTATCATTAGAACTCCACTAACCAGGCTTTCTGTCTGGCACAACCCACCTGAAGGGAGTTTAAAGAACCTGTAAGAAAGACACATCCATATACTGCATAAACTCCTCTTATCGATCTCTGTAAAATTGGCAAAAAGCTGAACTGCAACACTCATTGGCTCCACTCTTGCCCTGGCTAGAAGGGGCTAAATTTTTCAGTCAGATATTTTGTTCACTGAAAATTACTGGTTCAAGTTAATGAAACCTGTTGTTCACATAGAATTTATCATTGTTTCATCCAAAAAAAAAGAAATATCCAGTGAGACTAAATATTTAGTTTTTAAACACAACTTTTTTATTTCTAATGTTGAAACAATATTTCATCTAGAAGTTTTCCTAGACTTATTTTTTATGGTCAATAATTCTTCCTCACCTCAAATTACAATTAAAATGTTATGTTTACTTTGAAAATAAATGATATTTTTCTAGCTTGGCCAGTGAACTAAAAAAGCAACTATTAGAATGGCTGATTTTCAGTGCCACAAATAGCACCCCATTAAACCACAAATGTAGGCAGTAGTGAAGAAAGAGGATGGTGCTATAAAATAGGCTTATTTTTCTTGATATGTAACAAATACAAGCCGAGACCCGATGTTCAAAAGTCTGTGCTGAAATGTTTACAGAAAAATCACAATTATCTACAAAGAGTTTGCAAGATAAATTACCCATCTCTCAGAATCTATTCAGCTTTTACCTACATCATGTTTTCCACGTGACAGGAATTGTATTCATCTCCTGTGGCAATTATGTTTAAATAGATTTTTCTGTGCCTCCCTCTTTTATTTCTGATCAAGAATGAGATGTCTTTTGATTTCTGTAGGTGTATTTACCACACAATATTTCATGAATGATTAGTTCTTGTAATGGTCCATAACTTATTGTCTTTTCATCCAGATAGTAACATCCATAAGGACAGACATTCAAAAAGCCTGAGCCTGAATTCATTCAATCTTTGCTCTTGATAACAGAGCATTTATCAGCTCTGTTATCAGTATTTAGCACCCTATCAGGAAACAAAGTCTTGCTTATTTGTTCAAGTTTCTCTTAAACAGCTTTTTCCAAAAGAAAGAATGAAGGGACATTACCAGCTGACCTGTTGATTAGTTCCAAAAAGCCCAATGTGGACACTGTCCTATCTGCCTTATACAGACATGTCTCAACAATAGGTAGCATACCACATGCTGGCTACAATCCGTGCTATGGGACAGAGGAGGAAGGGATCCCTGCTTAAGCAGCGAGTAGGTTGGGGGGTGGGGGGAAGTACTCCTGGTCCACTTCTGGGTCCACTGCCTAGCACGTTTCACCTCCATCCTTGGAAAGGTCTTTGAAAAGATTATGAAGGATTATATTTGTGGGAGTCTAGAGGGAAAAATAATGCAGTAGGGAAATCAGCATGGTTTCATAGCAGGTAGATTATGCCTGACCAATATGGTTTCATTTTATGACAGGGTCACAAAATTCTTAGATGCAGGAGTAGAGGTGGATGTAATTTCCTTGGATTTTAGCAAGGCCTTCGATATGGTATCTCATCCCATTCTCATAAATAAATTAAGAGGCTGTGACATAGATGTTTACACAGTCCAGTGGGTGGCAAATTGGCTTAGCAGTTGCACCTGTGAGTGCTAGTAGATGGGTCAGTATCAACCTGGAAGGATGGGGGTAGTGGGATCCTGCAGGGTTCGGTCCTTGGACCTATACTCGTCAATATCTTCATCGGTGACTTGGATGTGGGTGTGAAGTGTACTCTGTCCAAGTTTGTGGATGATACTAAATTGTGGGGTGAAGTGCACATTCCAGAGTGTAGAGAATGATTTCAGGCAGACCTCGACAGGTTAGAAAAGTGGGCAGTACACAATAGGATGCAGTACAACAAGGACAAGTGCAGAGTGCTTCACCTCATGTGCAAAAATATCCAGCACACTTACTGGCTAGAAAGTGACCCTCTCAGCAGCACAGAAGCAGAAAGGGACCTCAGAGTCATAGTGGACTCCAAGATGAACATGAGTCGTCATTGTCATGAAATCATCAGCAAAGCTAACTGCACTTTATCATGCATCAGTAGATACATGACAAATAGAACCAAGGAGGTGATACTTCCTCTCTATAAGGCTTTGGTCAGACCGCAGTTGGAGTACTGCATCCAGTTTTGGGTGCCATACTTCAAGAATGATGTTGATAGACTCGAGAGGGTCCAGAGGAAGGGCGCTCATAAGGTTAGGGGCTTACAGGACAAGCCCTATGAGGAGAGACTGAGGGACCTAGACCTCTTCAGCTTCCTCAAGAGAAGGCTGAAAGGTGATCTTGTGGCCACCTACAAATTCATTAGGGGGAGGCAGCAAGGGATCAGAGATGTTACTCCAAAAGGCGCCCTGGTGAACAAGGAACAATGGTCATAAACTGACAGAGAGCAGTCAGTTATCAGGAAAAAAAATCTTCACAGTGAGGGTTGCCAAAATTTGGAATGGACTTCCAAGTGATATGGTGCTCTCCCCTACTTTGAGGGTCTTTAAGAGAAGGCTGGATAGGATTTGGTTGGGGTCATCTGACCCCAGCACTCTTTCTTCCCTAGGCAGGGGGTCAAAGTCAGTGATCTATTGAGGTCCCTTCTGACCCTAGCATCTATGAATCTCTCAGATTTCTCTTTTCCAAACTGAAGAGCCCTAGCCTTTTTAGTCTCTCTTGGTATGGCAACTGTTCCATGTTCCTGATCATTTTTGGTTGCCCTTCTCTGTACCTTTTTGAATTCTGCTACATCCTTTTTGAGAGGTGGAGACCAGAATTGCACACAGTATTGAATCAGCTTTAGATAAATTGCCAAAAAGCCCTGCTGAAGCACACAATCTATACAGACACTGGAGAGCCAGGTCCACCTAAGACGCTTCCTCTTCTGGAAAAGCACTGGTTTTTTTGTTTTGTCTTTCACATCTGTCAGCACCCATAATGTATGAATTGTGAGTGCAACGTTTAATCAGACCTGCCTAGGTGCAGAACATGAGTCATATGAATAATTTTCTTCCAGTTCTAAAATAGATTAGACTATTAAAGTAGCAAACTTTTTGTGAGGAACCATTAAGAATTAAAACTCTTGATTACTTGCTATAACTTACTGCTGTATTTTCACAGAAATTATCTTCCAAGTTTCTTCATTCATTTTGTATCTCATTTCTTTAACAAAACAAGAAAAAGTCCTTATATAATTACCATATCAGGGTGTTCAAAAACTAACAGAAACTTTGAAATAGAACTATTTTGTGTGCAATAGTCACTTATTAGACTACATTGCTACTTTACATAGTCATCTTGCTTTTCAATACAGGTATTCCAGAAAGTTGCATTTTTCTTGATACTGTCCTCAGAGAAGTTTGTTGTTGCTAATGCAGAGAGTGGTACCTCTGCATTAGGCCTATGTGAAGCAGCTAGTATTCACTTCAGATTCGGATTTGGCCAACTCGGGGGGCAGTGATTCTATTCAGTAATTCAAATCACTGTCCTGAATCTATTTGGCCAAATCTGATTTGGAGATTCGACTGCTGCTGAAGCATCTGAATCTCCGAATCATACAGGCCCCATCCCACACCTGCACTCCCAGCCCCAGCTGCCAGCTCTTTGGGGGAAAAAAGCCCCCACTCACCAGCTGCTGCCAGGCAGGGAGCAGAGGTAATCCTCACTGCCCTATACCATGTGGGGGGCTCTGCCCTATGCCATGTGGGGAGTCCCCCAACCCCTGCCCACTTTCTCAGCCCCCCCATGGCTGGCCCACCTGCCCCAGCTCCTGGCTCTTCAAAAAAGCAAAACAAAAAACCCTGGTCTAACTGGCTCCTGCCCAGCGGGGTGGCAATCCCTGCTGGCTCTCACTCCCCTACGCTGTGTTGGGGGGGCTCTCCCACAAGCCCCCAGAAGCCCTGAAGCCACTGCAGCAGCTGGTGAGTAGGAGCTTTTTTTTTAAAACAGCCCGAGGCTGGGAGAGTGACTGGGGGTTGGGGCATGCTCAGTGGGGCTGGGGAGTAGGTAAGGGATGGGGCCTGGCAGGGGTCCCCCCTCCTCCAGTCCCCCCTGCCCTGCCCCCTACTTACCAGCATGGAGCCCGGGTCTGGCTCCTTGAGGCAGCTAGTGGGGATTGCCCAAATTGCTGAAGCTCTCCGAATATTTTCCAAATTAATTTGGAGAGCTTCAAATTGATTCGGCCCTTTTAATTAGTCTTCCAATTTGATTCAGGCTGAATCTCCTCCGAACTGAATCAGCACCTGAAGCTTTGCACACCCCTACTCTGCATCACTAGTGAATCTGTGCTGATAAAAGGCTTCCTTCAACAGTCCAAACAGCTGATTGTTGCTTGGTGCAAGATTGGGACTATAGGGTAGATATGGTAAGATTTCAAAGCCCAGTCCATGCCAAGTCTAGACCGTTTCCCATTCGATATGCAGCCTTGCATTGTCATACCAGAGAAGAATACCTTGCCTGAGTTTTCCATGCCATTTGATCCAAATATTTGGCTTCAGGTGGTTTTGGAGAATGTGGAAGTACATGTTGCTATGTGTCATTACCTTGTGCTCTATGGAATGGACAAGAAGTGGTCCTAGGCAATTCCAAAACAGGTGGGCAAGTCCTTGCCAGAATATAGTTGGGTGTGGAATTTTTTAGGTGGTGTTGACAATGTGTGTTTCAACTTCATGCTCTGCCTTTTGTTTTGGGAACATAATGGTACATCCAGGTGTCATCCCTGGTGGTGGTGCGCAAGCAGAGTCCCACACTTCCAACACATACATGCTGCAGAAGCTGGGTGCACACTTCCACACAATTTTCATTTATGTACATGCATCAATTGTTTTGCCACCTAATGGGCACATGCTTTCTAGTAATTCAGGTGATTATGTAAAATGGCGTGGATGTTGCCAGCACTTCTGCTGACTTCCACCACTAATTCAGGAATGCTCGCTTGCCTGTTTGCATGCACAGCAGCAGCAACCATGGCAATGCTATGATCCATTGAGGCTGCATTGGGCCATCCTGCTCAGGGTTCATCCACTTACTTACGTGTGGCTGTTTTTTAACTTCTCCACCCATTCATAGACCTTCTGTTGAGCCATACAGTTCTCACTGTATTTTGCCATTATCCTAGGGTCAATATAACTAGGCAGCAAACCTTCTGTACACAGAAGTATGAATGACAGACCTCTGTTCTTTTTGGTGCATACTTACAGCCTGATACTAGCTGCATTACCAGAATCACATATGTTTTCAGCATGAAACACTGGGTGCATTTGACAATGCTATCATTGTTCTCTGCTATTCAGTTCTGAAATACCCTTGTATTTTTCAGACAAGTTGTAGACTAATATTTACAGAATATAAGTATTTGGTAAAAGGTTTTGGAAATTTTACCCACAAGTCTATCCAAGTGAGCAACAATATTCAGCTAACATGCCAGCTAAAAAAATAATTATACATCCAACCATATTGCTTCTGCTACAGGAGAATAAGATATCAAGGGCTTGGCGCATTATTTAATAATTTCCATAGATATGTGATGATCTTTTTTGATCTCAAAGCCCTAATATCTTTACCATGCAAGGAAATAAAGGTGGCATATTTTATTGATTCAAAATATGGCTTTCTGTAACAAAGGGTTTATGTTAGCTGAAATATATGGTATGTTCAACTAGTATAAATGTTAAGGTTGTCACTTTTTAGGAGTATAAAATATAAGATGGTTTGGAAAAAGCCTAAAGAAACAAATAATTAAAGTATGTCCAAAGTAGAGAAATTAATCAAAGGAACTGCTTTATTAAAAAGTTCAAACTGTGAATGAAATGTTTGCTCTTTTTTGGTTTTACCAAATCTGCTAACCATTCCCAGCTCTAAATTAAAGGCAGTTTTATGCTGAAGACAACACTATGGCAGATGATGGATTACAGAATGGATCACTTAGCTTTACTCAATTTTCTTTCCATTGCTGTTTGATCTAAAGCTTCTGTTGATAGGAAGCATCTTTTTCTCTAACAGCCAGCTAACTGTTTAGCCTAGTGCATAGACAGGTTTGAATAAAACCCTTTGATCTATATGTGACTATGTTGAAAATGCAATGCTATGTTGAAAATGCAAGCTCTTCAACCAGACTATAAGCAAAGCATGGTATGTAGAATAATGTGCCAAGGAGCATAGAGTAATAATAGTAGATAACAAAACTGTGTTGTATCCCATGCTATGTACTGTAGGGTAAATATGGATAAGTTAAATTTTTATGGTGCAAAAAGGAAAATAGTTGTCTCCATAAAGGAATAGCATTGGTTCAGACTAATCGTTTTTACATTGTGTGCGTGGCAAGAGGAAGAATGAGCAGGGGAGGAAGGATTTGCCTCTCCAGGGAGTCTATGGTCTTCTTTGTCATGTCATGAACCACCACTCCATGGGAACTCCCTGAATGAAGAGGAATTTGTAGATAGGTTTCAGAGCAGGATAATGACTCTGGATCCTTGACTACATAGATTCAATGGTTATTCCACCCTCTGGAGCAGGAAGAATAGGAGTCCAGTGTAGTGCCACACTGAAATGGCATTACCAGATGCAAAAACATGAAGCCTTATTTTAATTCTTCTCAGCCTGCACAGAAGACAAGAAGGAAACTTCCCATTGTATAACTGATTTACTTGGGTTGTTCTCCCAGGATGACTATTAGACTTTAATTAAAGGGCTCAATATGTAATAACCAGATACTGATGGAATGAAAAAGGCTACATTTATATTAAGCATGGGAAGCGTTGCTCAAAAATTTGGATTTGCCAAAACTACTTAATTAAAATGTAGTTGAAAAATCAGGGGTTTATGAATATCAAGGGTGAAATCATAGTCATCAGGAAGTCATCAGGAGTTTTGCCATTGACTTCTATGAGGCTAGCATTTCATCTTTGGGGGTTTATTTTACTGGCCACTTAGTTTCCCAAAGTGTATTTTTCTTTTATTCAAGAGCAAAATTATATTGTGCTGGGATATAATGTTTCTTGATTGGCTTCATACTCCACATCCTGAGATTGCAGCTCCAGTTGTCTGGAAGGAAAGAATCAGGGGCTAGTGGCCAGCAAAGGACAAAGGAGGGAATAAGAAGCAGCAAAACATATAACAGAAAAGGAAATGGGCCCCTGCATTCTCTGATAAATGTGAAGGAAGGAAGGAACCAAGGGAGATGCAACTGCCAACTTCCATTCGTTATATATTTCTTAACATTAACTTAATCCCCATGTAAAGAAGGAGGGATACCAATGCACACTGGTGCTTTCCTCTTTGTCCAAGACCCAAGTAGCTTTATGAACTGTCTAGTCTACCTCCACCCTTCGCCAATGTACTTTGAAGCAGCAGCTGGAGATCCTGCATGGAAAGGCACTTTTGTCCTTGTTGCTGAGAAACTCCACTGTGGTTCTCACAGTGATAGTGTTTCATGTGTTGAAAGCGACAATTTGCTAGTGATCAAAGAGATCAAATCAGTTGAAGAGCCAATAGGTAACAGATGGGCCACTACCAGACTGAACCAGAGTCAGATTGGTGACTTTCAGATTACATGTTCCATATCCTTTTTATTACAAATAAACTGTCCCCTCCCATGCTTATATCTTCATAACAGTGGTGTAACTGAGGAGAGGGACATAACTGCAGTAGCAGCCTCAGGCATCACCTTTAGGGTCAGGAAGGGAAGAGCTACAAAAAAAGTGACTGGTGGCAGCACAAAAGGTCCTGGTGTCCTTTGAGCTGATGTTGCCCAGGGCAGGGAATAGCTCTGTTACCCCTCTGTTTTGTAAATTAAATGTTGCCTCCAGTGAAGGTTTTACTTCTGTGATACCAGTATGTGACCGCCAGGCTTCGATTACCCACTCTCGGGCAGTTCTGGTCCTGTACGTAGATGTCACGCACCTGTGGGGATCTCTTAGGTGTCAGAGCAGTTCTCTTTTCCCCAAGTCCCTGACCTCTTTCTCGCCCACCATGACTTGGTGTTCCTCAGTGTTAAGCGTCAGTTCCCGGTATACTCCATGGCTCAGGATTCCCCGAAGGTCACTTCATGGGGCTCCACCACCCCTGTACCCCAGCCTTACGCCACCTTTAGTGCCTTCTTCCTCCGTTGGTCCTTGTTCCCCAGCCGTAGAATGATACCCTCTGGTCTGCTTCTAAATGACCCTTACCCCAGTCGTGGGGCTCACTTGCAAGCACGACCCACGGACCTCCTTGCCTACTCCCTGTTCTGCACCGAGTGGGACTTCTCGTGCTGACTCTGGTCTCACCGAGACCCCGTTAACCTTACTTTATAAGGGCACTGCCCCAGCTCTGCTCCTTCAGCCAGGGTTACCCAACAACTTAAACTTTGAAAGGAAAAGCTAACTGCTCAGCTACTGTACTTGCTGAGCAGCCTATTCTACACCCGTTTGGTTCCCTCCTGGCCTGTCCTTGACCCCTTGCTTTCCTGGCCCTTCCTCCGGGTCACTGCCTTGGACCTTGGTGGCAATGCCTGCCCCAGCTGTACCCCTTTGGGCTCTCCTGGAGTTTCTCCTGCCTGATGCTGCTGCTTCTGCCTGCCATAGCCCCGGTACCCCACCTGTGGGTCACACTGCCCTCCGGGCTCTGGTCCGGCACATCCTCTGTGTCATGTCTTCAACACCCATGCTGCCCGGGCTTGCTCCTAGCTGTGGGGTCCATCCTCACTCTGTCAGAGCCCCTGCCAGCTCTCTTGCCACTGTGCTAGCCTCCGCTGTTTTCCCTGTCGGCTGGGCTTGGCGTTTCCCCTCGCTGGGGCCATCTGCTCCTTCTCCAGCTGCAGCCGTTGTTTTTATCTCCGCTGGCCGGCGTTCCTCTGTGACGTCACCGGCTGGGCGTAATCTGATAAACACGTGGCTAACGAGCTGCGTGGGCTCCTCCTTCCGCCTCGTGTGCCTTTCATCGGGAGCTGCAGGTGAGTCCTGTTTATTACTTGGCTTCCCGGTACACAATACAATACCAGTTCCATTTATTGTGCACATCCCTCCATTAACCCTTGTGCTGTCACAAACTGTGGGGTATTTTAAGGCCTCTATGAAGAAAACTGAATTTTAGAAATCAGACTCCTCTTTTAAGTGTTTACTAGAATAGGTTTTACCCCTTAATTCAGAAATGGTCCCAACCAAGTTTCAGTTCTCCATAGCACTGCACTGTATCTATCATGTTATATTTGCACTCCTTTTAGAATGTTTTTTCCCAAGTACTTTATTCAGGGTTTTGTTCTATATTATCTTCCTGACAACTCAACGCCCATAAAAATGGATGAATGTGTATTAAAACCAACACTTGATTATGTCAGTGTTTATGAGGTTTCCCATGAGCACAGTATTCTTTAGTTAAACCTAACTATAACCCTCATAATAATAATAATAAAACAGACCATATATCACCATTTCTCTGTTGGGTGACTTATTGCTGGCAGTTACAGTAGCTCCTTTGAGCTTGTTGATTTTAAGGCTTTTCTGCTTTGTAGGGTATTTTTCCCCATCTAAACATATACTGGTGTATTTTCAGTGGGTGTCCTTAGGAAAGATTTGTGGGCCTACCCATTCACATGCATAGAACTCTACATTTTTACATGGAGATGGACAACAGAATCTGCATCTGGAGTGATCCTTTGGGAATGTGCACTTACAGGCTTGTGAACATAGGAATGAAGGAAAATTGACAAAACCAAATCTAATAAATTAATACATTTGCAAAGGTTGTAAATACAATAGGAATTGCTGAACATTCAGCATTTTCCACCTCCTCGCTTGTTGGGTTTGTTGGTCCTCAAGATTTTCTTTACTGGGATAAGCACTGCCTCTTCTATATAGCAGGAGGCCTATGTCCTATGCAGTATACAAGCACTGTTTTTGCTCTTTGTGCAGAATGCACTTCACTTACAGTGAATAATTTATACTGTAACCTTGTTATGAGGGTCTCTTGTCTTCAAATCTGTTTCTTTTTCATACTTCATATATCATATTTTTTATCTTGAACTTTTTTGGCTTGGGATTTCAACTATGGCATTATAATGTTCACTCCCAAAAGTACAGAAATTTATTCAGTGTGCTGACACTTGTATTACTTCCAAATTGTGCAGTCTAATTCCATTTTAAGTCATGGTTTTCTCTGATTAATTTCAGACTAACAATGTTTTGTATAGATTTATATGAAAAGCAAAGGAATTTTTTCTTATTTTGAGGAAAATTTATTATTCTGATTATTTACATATATCATAAATAAATTGCTCTGACTTGATGTTTTGCTGTGTATTAGTAAAAGCTCTAAAATTCAAGTTGTACCCAAAATATTATTATAACTTCTTTAACTTCTAGTATTACACTGTACAACGGATGAATTATTATGGTCAGAACACCTCAGTTTTATTTTAAGTTGAACTGATCTGGAACTGGGTTTTCTGTTTCATGAAAACTTCTGTAACTTCTAAACTTTTTTTCCCATTCTTTAATGGAACACAATCATTTTTTGTCAAAGTCTTTCAATAACATTGACATTTTTAATTCTAATTTAGACTGCAATTATAAAAAAAAATTAAGAAATGGCAACTCAGTTTGAAACAAAAAGATTAAAGTATTCCATTCCACACTGTTGAAATGGAAAGTTTTGATCTTATCAAAAAACTATTTTTCTTTCCACTAAAAAGTTTTGTTTCTCCTGTGGACATTGTCACATTTTCATGAATTGATTCCCTTTCAATGAGCTGACATTTTCTAATGGTAAAAAAAAAGTCACTGAAAATTTATGACTTGCTTTTATATTAAGTTCCAGATGTTCAGATATGACTTTTATAGAAGTGTAATCGTTATGATCTTTGGGGGAAACTCCTAATCTACAAAACCCAACCTGACTGGAAAACTTAGCTTAACATTGAACAGCAATGGGACCAGGACAAGTCCCTGTGGGATTCCATTTGAAACCTCCTGCCATTCTCACATGGATCCATTTGTCATGACCCTTTTCTGGCAGTCTTGAGCTAGTTTTCTATCTACTTAATAGTAGCTTTGTCTAGCCCCCATTTTTCCACTTTGTTTATGAGAAGGTCATTTGGGCCCATGTCAAAAACCTTGCTGAAGTCTAGATACATTTTATCCACTGAATCCCCTCATCCACCCAAAGTAGTTACTTTGTCAAAGAAGAATATCTAGTTATTTGACATGACTTGTTCTTAGTAAATCCACTCTGGCTGCCTACAAATGGACTTCCTTAGTATATGTTCTAGTAACTTTGTGGATATAGAGGTAAACCTTTTAAAGAGAGGCTGGACCCTTTCTAGTCCTCTGGTACCTCACCTGTCTCCCACTGTTTCATAAATATTATAGCCAAGGGCTCTGAGATCTCTTCTGCCAGTTCCTTCAGCACCCAGAGATGAAGTTTATCAGGAACTGCTGACCTAAATTTATTCAGACCCAGCATAAGCTATGACTCCCTTTTTTGTTATCTCATCTCTCAGCTTGTCCCCTTCCTTATCAAAATATTTTTTATAAGGTGGCTGGTTGCAGCTTATTTTTTTTCTGTGAAGACTGAGGCTAAGTAGCTATTGAGTAGCTCCACCTTCTTTGCATCTTTCGTTAAGAGGACCCTTGTGCTATTTAACATTGGACCCACAGCTTCCTTGGTCTTTCTTTTTTGCTGAACATACTTAGAGGCCCTCTTCTTCTTTCTGTGGCCTGAGACGCAGTGGTGGAGAAATTTGTGTGTCCCAGTGTTCTGCAGAGCTACGTTGCCTGGAGTCTCATGCTCCGGGCAGGGTCACCCATGGTAAACAGGCCTGAGGGGAGGTTCCAGACAAACCATACTCCAACTCCAAGCCCTCAACAGCAGCTGGGGTAGATGGGGCAATCATGGGGGGGTGGCTGGGAGAGTGGGCAGGGGTCAGGGGGCTCATGGGAGAGCCCCCCACACAGTGTGGGACAGCAGGAGCCGGTGTCAGAGTTTTGCTTATTTATTTATTTTTATTTTTTAAGAGCAGGGAGCTGGGGCCAGGCAGGGCAGCCATTAACAGGGCTGGGAGAGCGGGCAGGGGATGGGGCCTGTTTTATTTGGAGATTCAGCTGATTCGGCAGTGGCTGAATCTCCAAATCAAATTCAGCCGAATTAATTTGGGACAGCGATTCAAATCACTGCCCCCTGAATTGGCTGAATGTGAATCTGAAGTGAATACTAGCTTCTTCACACAGGCCTACTTGGAAAGCCCCAGTACAGTTACTACTACAGATTTTACTTCAGCTGAGAAGGCGCTACTTTAGCTTCTGCCTGGGGTGCACGGAAAGATAAATTCCAACTCTGCCATTATCATCAGGAAGTTCTCAGTGGCTACTGTGTTCCAAGCAACACAGTGAAAGTCATAAAGTGCCAGGTAGGTGAATTTGTTGTGCCGTTTTATTTAGCTTATGGCATTATAGGTATAAGGAATCATAACAAGTATAGGAATCATAACAAGAAATACTCCCATTTTTATGGTTTTTAAAAATTGATGCTAAGCCCTTCTGTAGCCTCACCAGTTTCTGAATCCATGTAAAGCGGGGGTGTTCACAGTTTTAGCCCCATGGGCTAGATGAACAGCACAGGACTGGTCTGCGGGCCCAGTAGGCTGTGCACCTCCTCCACATGCCAGGATCAGGTCTCAGAGCCTCATACCACCTCCACCCAGCCACAGCCTGATCCCAGCCAGTGGCAGCAGCACAGGTTCCTAGGGCGTGATCCCTGTGAATGGGGGCTGGGTGGAGTACTACAGTACCCCCACCTGGCCAAGATCAGGCTCCAGGGGCCCTGTGTTGTTCACACTGTTTCCTAGGTTGTAAGCATCATGTTTGTGTCTGCATGGTAGGTTAGCTAGCATGGGGGGCGCCTGGAACGGTCACTCAGCAGTGTTAAGTAACTCACCTGCTGTGTTGCTGTGCTGGGTCAGGAAGGAACCCCTTGTGTAGCAGCACAAGGTATGTGAAGGTGCCATGCAGACCTGTCTTGAGATTCACAGTCCTCTTCTAAAACTGGCACAGCAGGTGTTTGAATCTTACACTTCTACACCACAGGTATGTGCCCAGACAACTGAAGTGCATGAGTTGGGTCTCTTCTTTCTTTCAACTTTTTTTCACTTGGAATTGTCCAGGTTCATCCTGCTACAGACCAGGAAAGTTTGGGAAATTGCAAAAATTTCTCTGTGTCAGAGAAACTATTTCTGGCCAGAAGCTCAGCAGTGGCTGGGACAGCAGCATGGTTTGGGTCAGCTCCTGGAGCTGCTGTTTATGTGATTCTCTAAGTGGGTGCCCAGGGGTGGTGGCCCAGCTGCCCACTGCTACTTATACTACTGCTTGCAGCATCCTGTCATAAGGGCCCATTTTGGTTCCTTATTCATGAGGCAGAAAGATGCAACAAGTCTGCTCTTTCTTTCTAGTCAGCTCAGCAACTTCCCTACCATTTCTGGGCTCCTCCAGTGCTAGCTTGGACAACCTGAATATCATAAAGATTAATATCAGAGTCTATCAGGGTAGCAGAGCCAGCTGGGCACCTGTACACATGCAGTGAGGCTACTCCAATGTGCTGTAATTACAGTGTGTCAGAACAGATTCAGTTAATCAAGTCTGTTGGAGAGTGGTAAATACCATAATCCAGTAGACTCCAGTGTCACGTGTATTAGAATCCTTACACTGAAAAATGGGGGGAAAGGGGTTTAACTAAAGCATGTTCAATGAGCTTTAGATAAAGTGCCTCCACCACCGTTTTTCAATGCGGAGATCCTGAAGCATGTGACACTCCAGGCGCTTTAATTGGAGTGGCTGTTAGAGTGCCCCCCACACCCCCTGCTGGACCATGTGTATAAATGCCCTATGTGTGCACGAAGTACTATCCATCTTTTCCTTCTACTGCACTTGCGTAAGAAGAAACTCAGCACCAGAGGTAACTAAGCTTGGCTTGCAAGAGCACCTCTATCAGCTTGATCTGAAATGAACTAGGACAAAGTACTTCAGGGGATCAAATAGAAGAGGATGGAAAATACCTTTGTAAGAAGGATGACTAAAGGCTTTTAGAATTAAGGAAAACTGAATTTGTTCTGGGGAGAAGAAAGGGAAAGAGAGAAGGGAGTGTGGGTCTGGTGGTGTGAGGGAATTTATGTTCTGGGATGAGGTGTCTTATGACTTTTGGTTTCATATGGTTTTGCCGTATGTTCCAAACAAGCAGCAGCCTGCAGCTACATCGCACCAGGGGCAGAGTGCAAAAGAGACTGTGCTTCAAAGCTGATGTCTATGCTACAATCAAAAGTGTGATTACATCACAAGTCTGAGCTTTCATCTGGTCTCTTGGGTACTGACACCTTTGAAGTTGCAACTGCATGAACTTCAGGCACCAAGTAAGTAGCTAAGGTCTTGGGGTACCTGTGCTGCTTTGGCCGTACTGTTCTTTGTATCAGTTGAAAGCTGGTTCAAGTATGCCTGCATGTGCTGCAGTCACCTAGTCAGAGTTCAGCCAGTCTCTCCCTCTGCCTCCTGGTTTCCCCCTTAGTGTTTGCTTTATCCCTGACACAGATTATTTCATATGTACGACGTCTCTCAGAATGGTGTGAGAAGAGCTATAACCTTGTCTTTTCTCCTAGTCTCCCATAACACCAGCTGAACCTTCTACACTTAAAAAAAAAAATTGCAGGCTGAAGAAAGGCTCTTGAAAGTATCAACAGATATCTTTACTGAAGTTTGGAGCAGGGGTGGGCAGTCAGTTGGACTGGCAGGCCACTTAAGAAGTTTTGGTGAGCTCTCGAGAGCCACATACAAAATCTTTAAAAAGATATAATTTTAACAAACTATAGATGAAAAAAAGCCATGTACTAAATATCAAACATCTACTATAACATATTTTAATTTGATTTAAAAAAAAAATTGTTCTGGTTCATGTTTTTTCAGTAGTATATATAGAGTTCAATAGTATATATTGAATTACAGCACAAAATAAAGCCTTACTCTTGTATATTGTGTGTGCAGGGGTGGGGTTTGTGTGTGTGGGGGGGTAGGTGTGTGGATGGTTGTGGGGTGAGTGTGCTGAGGGGAATGGGGTCTGTGTGTGGGAATGTGAATGTGTGCATGAGTGGGGGAGCTGCCCCCCTGCTAGGTCCCAGGAGCCAGCCAGGACTGCGGGATGGTGGGGAGGCAAGGTGCACATACAGCAGAACTTGCCTAGGTAGTGCAGCGCAGCTGCAGTTTGGCCCTTCCATCTGTAGTATTAATTTTTCCTTTATTTATTATGTTTAAATGATGATAATATTGAATTGATCAACCTCTGTGATTGTATGAAAAACTAAAACTCCATTTTGTGCTTGTTCCCTCCTTGACATGAGTAGATGAACTTCATATGTCCTGTGTACGTGGGTGTCTGTGTGAGAGAGTGAATGGTGAAAGAATGGTAACTATTTGCATGAAAACGGAAGAAGATTTAACTGATTGTATAAGCAACAAGGCACCAATGTATAAGTTACCAGACAGTAAACTAATTAAGCTAATTAATGGATGGCTGAAGAATTCGTCTGCAATCAAGTTCAAAGAAAATAGTGAGAAGAAGGAATTCTGCATATCTCGCCTGCCATTTGAACTACACATGTTCAAGAACATAATGCTTCAAGGCAAAGATACCAACTACACAATGACTAGAGTGACCTCATTGAAGATACACTAGAATGACCTAAAGACTGAGCATGGAAAAACCCCAATGCTGAACAAAGACTTGAAATCTTTATAAAAGTGGGATGCAGACAAGCCAAGATAGAGAATCCACTTTCTGCAACCTCATGGAGCACGGGCATGCATGTCTGTTCTTCCCCCGCTCCTATCACCCTCAATAAGCCTGGATGAACCCAGCCATCCAGTGCAAATATTGAGTAACATCTCCTGGTAACTATAAAATCTTAGTGGAGTGGTTTTGTCTGTAGGTCTGTCCATGTCTGTTGGTATGTATGCTTGTGTATGTCTGTTTGTATGACTTGTGTCCAAGCTTATGTATCTGCTTCATGTAACCAATAAACACGGCATTTTGCCTTATCCCCTTTTTAAGGTCTCACTCTTAATTTGAGCTATTGGCAATTTTAAGTAACACATCCAGCCTGCAGTTGCCTTTATGGTGCTCTGCATGAGGCTGAGCCCCACCTGTGTTCACCCCACATTCTTGCCTGTGCCCATGCCATGCCCGCTGATGGTATCAACCTGGCCCCAGCCCCAGCCAGCACACACAGCTTCCTGGATGGGCTGTTCCCACTGCAGCTGCAGCTACCCAAATACTGATCAGCTCCCTGCATCTCCAGCAGCTTCTCCTCCTACTGGTCCCAGGCAGCAGGTAGCACAGGAAAGCAGCAGTGGCCATGAGGACACATGCAAGGCACCCCGTGCTCAGCCAGGCAGGGGGAAGCTGCAGGTAGGTGTCTCCTGCCCCAGTGTGCAGGTATCTAGCTCCAGCTCCAAGTCACTTTCTACCCACTTGGCTTATGCCAGGAAGTTCTTTGTTCTGGCTTGGGCTAGGGCCATGGCCAGGGCACTGGAGGTGTTGTTAGTGGGCATGGGGAAGGTACAGATGAGAGTGCAGCATGGGCTTGCCTGGGCAGGGCTTGGCCCCATACCGAGCTCTGCGTGGGCAGCCACAGGCCGGATGTAATCAACTGGCAGGCCGAATCCAACCCACAGGCTGTATTTTGCCTACCCCGGTGTGGAATCAGAACCCAGGGAGTATTTTTGGGAAGCAAGAGCATGGGACGTACAGGGCTCCAGCTGGAGAGAAAGACAGAGTGCACTGTGGGGGCTGAAGAAGCAGAGGCTGTGGGGCCAGCGAGAGGGAGATACTGAAGAACAGCAGAGGTGATATTAAGTGGGCTGGAAAAGGACACTATGACAGGAGGCAGTGTAAGGAGATCCTGCCTTGATCTCTCAGATCCCAGGCACAGGTGTGGTTTTAAAAATATCCTTGTCATATACATGATGCATTGTTCTCAAATAACAGTAACAATTACCTTTGAAGTGATTATAGGCATATGCTGTGCACCATTAATATAATTGAATTTAAAGAACAATATCACAACTTTTTCAGCAGGCTCCCACATTTTTACTCAGATGTCCCATTTTTTCTGCAGTGAGATCATCATGTGTGTTATTACCCCAGACCTGTTGGCTCTACTCATACCTTGTGAGGCCAAAGCCAGCCTTCCTCCACTTCTTGTCCCCATGCATAAGAAGCAGTGGATTTGATTTAAATCAAATCGATTTAAATCATGATTTAAGTCACTAGTTAGGAAGCCTCGACTTAATCATTGTTTTCTACAAAAAGTGCATTCTTGTTTGATAAAACCTCAATACATATTATTCACAACTCAGAGAGAGATGTGTTTCATTATCTATACATTTTTAAATCAGTGATTTTTTTTTTTGGATATTTTTTTCATATTAATTTTGCAGCAACATCAGAAAACTCAATTATGATTTGGTTATTTATTTACCAAAACTAATTGAAGCAGATACTTTTGAACTATCTCCAGTTCACTAGATTAATCATGGATATATTTGGGGATATTTTTGCCACACTATATTAGGAGGACAACAACCGTCACCAAAAACAACAGACATTTACATTTTTTTTATTTAAGTAAAACAACAAGCTTACCTATTTTGGATATTTTTATTCAACAACAAAGATGTATTTTTTTAAAACAAAACAAGCATATGTATTTTTGAATTTTTAACTATTTCAGTTATACTTGTGAAATGTGTTTTTAACAAAAATTAAATAGATTATTTCAGCCAGGTCAACATCAGTGACTTAAAATACTGGGTTATGCAGCAAACTCAGTCTTCACTTTCCTCTTCCTGTTTATTCATAGACTGGAAAAGAAGAGAAGCTTTCCTGTTTTTTCAGTTCCCAAGCTGTCATAGGGTACTCCCCAATTTTTTTGAAATACCCTGCTCTATGGGCAGTCTACCCAGCTCTTGCCCACCATGTCTTGATGTTGGTTCAAATACAGAGTGCAGGAGGCTTCGCTGGTCTTATTGCAGTGACCACTCAGATTGTGGTCCTGGCCTTATCAGCCAAATACGTGGCTCCATACCTTCCCTATACCATGCCACATGCCTTGCAGATGGCATCCTTATAGATATTCAACCAGTTGCTGACGTAGCCCTTCACTGGGCCTTCTGACTTCGGCCTCTCTCAGCCCCACTCTGGATCTTCATACCTCTCAGTCTCTTTGCACAGCCCCCTCTTGGACTGCCAGACTCCTGTTTCCCTCACTAAGCCTCACTATCCAGGCCCTTCAACCCACCTGGCCCACTGGGCCTCTGGGTCCTAATCTTTCCTGGCCCCTCACTGGGCCTCTGGTCGCCTGTGGTCCATGTGGGGGGGTCCATTTTGTCCATTCATTGCCAAGTGCTTTTCTGTAGGTGTGGCAGGAACACCAAGTGCCCTGCCACACTAATAATTTCTCAATTTAGAATGAATTAGTCCAAAGGAAGAAAATATTCTTTTTGCACCTGCAGAAGAAGCTACCGCTGTGAAAAGCTGGACAATCACTTCAATAGCGTCTGATGGATCCAGGTGCTTTAGTAACTTCTATCAGTTCACTGGTGTGACTTTCTTTAAAACCTCATCAGCAAACATATATTTCTTGAATGGTTCACCTTTACCTCCAAAATTTATTATAGTTGGTATTATGGAGGGAAGATTACTGGATGCCCATGTCATAGCCAACTCCTCTTCTTCAGCAGTTAAGCACTGATCCTGGTACTGAGTATTGAGCCAAGAAAATGAGATTTATTGATTCATTTTTTAATGCCTGTAATTTAACTCTGTCATTGTGTATTTCTCTTTCAAAGGTCTAACTCATTTCTTTCCAAATTTCAACAGCATCAGCAATAAAACAGTGGTTTCCCTGCACTTTGTTCAAGGCTATGGAAATAGGCTTCAGGATAGTCAGTTTATGTTCTACATTTCTCTTTATCCCAGTGTTGAGAACCTTGGCTATGACAGTTCCATCTATGTTGTCATGCTATTGTTCACAAATTGTCATCAAGATACGCCAGTTCCCAATATATCACTCAAAACAGTCCACTACTGAGTTCTAACACATGTCTTAGGAGAGAGTTATTTTGGTTCCTTCCACTTTTTTTCAGAGCAGCTGCTGCAAAGTAGTTGTTACAGAAGTATTTTGCAATTACAACAACATTACACTTTATTTCTGAAGCCCTAAAGTCTGTAACTAAGAGGTGCATCAAATGAGCACTGGAGCCATGTATTGTTAGCTTGGGGCTTTCTTCACTTTCTTCTAGATTTCTTCTCATCTTCGATACATTTGCAGCATTCTGTGACAAAGTTGCATACTAGACATTTGAATTTTTTTCACGGTTTAGTAATTAGGGCTGTGCGAAATGGCACTGTTCCATTTTGACTTGCGCTTCAACGTTTTGACAGAACAGCATTTTGTTTTGAATTTTGATTCAAAACCGCTGTTTCATTTCATTTTGTCAAAACAGTTTCACTGTTTTGACATTTCACCCATAGGCTATAATGGGGAAGCTTGAAAGAGCCTATAACTTTGTCATTTCTGGCCTGATTTGGATGAAACTTGCAGGAATGGTAGCTCCTTCTGAGGGCATGAAATTTGCCAAGCTTCAAGGATATAGATACAGGGGTTTGGGTAAAACTGCACCTCAAATTCTTGAAAGCAAAACTCATGTCACGTGTATGTGTTACCCACAAAAGTGTCAAAACTGCAGGCATGCCAGCCCCTGCTCAAGTCACAAAGCTTGCCAAGTTTCAAGGAGATAGGTGCAGGGGTTTTGGGGAACCTGCACCTCAAGCTGAGGACAAACAAAACTTGTGACATGAGTAACACTGTGTGTGTTAAGGCATAACAGGGTGAAAACTACAGGCATGCTAGTCCCTACTCAGGCCATGAAGCCTGCCAGCTGTCAAGGAGATAGGTGCGGGGGGAGTCTGGGTTCTGGGGTCCTGAACTGGTCACACCACTGGTCACACCAGTGTCCTGTGAGGGAGAGGTAGGCATGATCTCCACCCCAGGTGCTCCAGATGTCCAAGGTGAAGTGAAAGGCCACCTGCAGACCTGCCTTGTGCAACTCCTCCCTCAAGTACTCCCTGCATGCCTCATACAGGGATGGCACCACCGTTTTACTGAAGGTGGTGTGCGTGGGCACTTGGTATGATGGGGCCATGAGCTGCCTGAACCTTGCCTGCTCAACTAGGGAGAATGGCTGGCCATCCACAGTAAGCATCTCTCCAATGGTCTAGGTTATCTTGCTCGCCTT
The DNA here is from genome assembly GCF_001723895.1 of Crocodylus porosus. Taxonomy (NCBI): domain Eukaryota; kingdom Metazoa; phylum Chordata; order Crocodylia; family Crocodylidae; genus Crocodylus; species Crocodylus porosus. Next base: position 58,641,294 of record NW_017728943.1, read on the forward strand.
TGGAACGTGGCCCCCTTTGTGTCTGCCTTTCCTCCACTGTTCCAGGGTGGCCTGCCTCTGCTTTGGCGGGATGGGTCTTGGGAGTGAGAGGGTGACTTTCCTTTTTGGCATGCTTCCACGGGTGCCAGGCTGTGGATGAGCAAGGGCAAGGAGGTGGTGCCTGCGGAGATGCATCAGCATCCCCGTGTTGCTCATGTATTTTGTTCCCTTGCCCCAGCTGATTTTGGCTCAGCAATGCAGGCAGATAGTGTACATGGGATCATCTTCCAGCTCAAAATAATCCCAGACAACACTACCCACTCACTTCTGAGGTGCGGGTGCATCTGTGGATGCTGTTGCCCTTTCCTCCTCCCCAGCAGTCAGAGGCACAGCAAGAGGAGGAGTGGACTCAGATGAGCCACTTGCCTCCACCTGTACATCAACCTCCTCCGCAGTGCCTTCTGGGGAAGGAGACCTGGCTCTAGGGGAAACGAGGGGTGTGGAGCACAAACTCAGCTGATTCTCCCTCCTTCCCTAGAATTTCCCTTGCTAGGGCACTGAGATCCAGCACCAGCTCCCCTTCTGGCACTGGAAGGCTGAGCATAGGAAGTGAAATAGGCGTGGACTAGGCTGCTGTGCTGGTGCTGGTGCTTCTTGTTGCTATCATGGTGGGGGGGGTGGTTATGGGTGGTGCGCATGGATGGGATGCAGTCTCAGGCACAGGCAGTAGCACTGGCACTGGTCCCCTCTCCTTGCTGCTTGTAGCAGCCTCATCCCTTTTAGCTGGAGGAAAGAGGGTGCGTCTCAGTTGCGGTGGGGGGGAACTTACAGCTCTCCCTCTATCTCCTCTTCCGCCCCTCCATGAAGGCTGGCCAGTGTGGCCACCTGCCTTTCCACCATGCTTCATGGTGTGTTTCATGTCTTCCTTTTCTACAAATATATATATGAATACAAATACATTTATAAATTTAAAAATGTGGGTGTCTGGTGCAAATAAGAAATGTTAAATGAAACAGCAAGTATATGGTTTAACCCCTGTATAAATTCAAAAGTGTGGGTGCAAGATCATTGGTGGTACTAGTAGGTGTGTGTGTGATGCAAATAAGAAATGTTAAAAAGCAAGTATATGGCTTAGCCCCTATATAAATTCAAAAGTGTGGGTGCAAAAGTGTAGGTAGGTGTGTGGTACAAATAAGAAATGTATAAAAGCAAAAAGAAATATGGCTTCATCCTGATATAAATTCTATAATTTATGCTTCAAAGCTTTAAATGTATAGAAATAAAATATAAATGTATTTCACTTCCTATATACATTACATTCGACAGTAATCCTCTCCAATATAATTATAGAATTCAAAAGAATGACTCAATGAATATAATAAAATAAAAAAGCCTTGAAGTAAAAGGTATTCTGAATCTGAAATCCCTCTTGCTAGCAAGTAGGGAATTCTTTAGAAGATCAGTGCTGCTAGCCATAGTTGTCTGATGCAAAGCTGCTGAAACACACAGCTCACTAACTGCCACCAAGGCAGAAAGCAGGGCAGTTCAAACAATGTTGCCTTCTATGCAGTTTTTCCATCCCACCCCCAGAGCACTGGGATTGGACAGGACCTCAGGGAAGGATGACAGTCACTGGCCAGCTACACAGTCAATAATGAGACCACTCTTTTCCCCCCTTTTCCCCTTCTTCCCCCTCCCTCTCCTTATTTAAGTTTCTGTTTCCCTGCAGGCAAACCCAGCTTGACTTTGGAACTCACATTTCAAAATGTTTTTAATGCTTTGACTTGCCTCATTTCATTTCAAGGCTGTTTCAAAGCTCTCTGTTTCATTTCGATTTTGCTGTTTCGAGCTCGAAATGAGTTGAAACGAAACTGCTGGTGAAATTTCACACAGCCCTATTTAGTATAGCGTTTATTGATACTTTTTGTAAGTATTCTGCTGTGTATGTATTTCCTGGTGTATAAATTGTTTCTGTAAGGTAGACAGTCCCTTCTGTTGTCAAATAAGCATATATTACTGGATCATTGTGGACATTGCTCCACTCACCAAGGTTAACTCACCAGGTTAACAATTTTCCCCTCTAGAATTTTGCCCATTCTTCAATTTCTTTCTTATACACTTTAGCCAGAAATTTGCCTGCTATATTTTCTCTGTTGGGTAAAGTGTATCCTAGTCGTAATGGCTGAACCATGTCAATGAAGTGTGTGTTCTCAACCATACTGAAAGGGGAGTTTGTTGCATAAACAACTGAGCAGTTTTTTCATCAATTACCTTTTGCTATAATCTGCTGATTCTTATTACAAACTTATCTGTTGTTGTTTATGGATGATGAAAGGGTTTTTTTTCTTTTTGCTACAGGTGATATACTATGTGACATATTTTTGACTGGAATACTGGTATCATTAGCAGGTTACTCTGAAACTGTAGGGGGTGATGATGATGTTGAAGATGGATAGTCAGAATCCTGTATCTTAAGGACAGATCCTCCTGAACAAAAGAAGTCAATGTAGTCACTATAGTACTGCTCATTTAGTATTACTCATTGTACACAGTACTGCTTTAGAAGTTAAACAGTAAAAGGAAGTCCTGCATATTTCAGTTTTATATCACAACTGCATTAAAAATATGATAGTCCCATCAGGTAACAACTATATTTTTGCTCAAATATTTTAATGAGAATTCAAATACTTCAGAAGTTCACCCAACAGATATGGTCAGGGAAGACAGGCAGTCCTTAAGAAAGTATGAAATAAGAGAGTTTACTAACCTGGAGATCCTGCATGTTCAGACATATTACATTCATTATCTTCAAAGCAGCTTCCTCCTGAGAAGGAGCACTTCTCATGATGTTACATTTGGGTAACCAGGCCCTGCATTTCTTGGTTGCACTGTTTGCATTTTGCGTGCATGCCTGTCTTACCTACAGGTAGAGGAACTTCATTAAACAGGGTCTCTTTTATGCCCTGGCAAGCCTGCTGCCATGATAGGCTTTCCCTTTTACCATACTATTCCCTCACTAGATCTCAAATCAATGGAAAGGCTATACTCATAAATATATCCCTCAAGACTTCTGGAAGTCTGCTCAAAATGTTTCTCTTTTGTTTCTACTGCCCCTTCCTCCTTGCATTTATCTCCAGACTCCTCCTCTTTGCCTCTCCACCCTCAACAATCCTCTGTTCATTTAACTACTTGAAACTTTGCACTTTTAGAAAGACGTAAGGGTTTGACTCTGTGTACACAAACTTGCAGAGAGACAAGAGGGCTGATGGGTAGGTAAAAATCAGGTCTGCTGTCTCTCATCTCTATGTACTGCTGTTAACAAAGATAGTATCTCTGGAGATGCAAATCCACAGTGTGAGAACTGAAACTAAGCATCACAGAGTTGCTTAATGAGATTTTCTAGACTGAGCGCTGAGTCCCACTGGGTAGTGTTTTTTTTTAATATTTACTAATCTATAGAGGAGATTCCAGGAACCCCATAAGATTGGGCCCCTAATATAGTACATGGCCTGTTGTGACCTATTTGTAATATGTTTCTAAACAAATGGTGATTTTTATCCACCCTGATAAGAAGCCTGTCCCAGGGATGCAGGATTGGGTAAGGGGGAAGCCACAACCATAGGCAGACCCCAGATAAAGGACAAAGGAGAAAAAAACCTACCTGTTGCAGGGCTCTGGAGAAGCGAAGAGGCATGCCGGGAAAAACCGCCCATGCGGTTTATCAGCTGCGCTCATCTCCAGCTGGAGCTGGGTGATGTCATGAAGAGGCATTACCCAGCTGAGATAAAAGCCAGACCCAGAAGCATGAGAAGGGGAATGCCAGGAGCTGAAGAAATGGCAGGGGACCGCAGAGCTGAGAGTGTTTGGTCGCTGCAGGGAGCAGACGGGCCAGTGCGGACAGTAGTGGTGGCGGCAGCAGGGGCTGCAGGAGATTCCCATGCCAGAGATGACCAGTGGGGATCAGAGGAGCTGATAGGGAGGCTGGCAGGGGCAGTGGCAGTGGGGGCTGCAGGAGATCCCCGTGCCCGAGATGACCATCGGGGATCAGAGGAGTTGGCAGTGAGGCTGGCAGCAGCAGCAGCAAGAGCTGGCAAAGGAGCTCCTGCCAGAGGCAGGAACCAGGAGAAGATAAAAGAAACCTCAGCTGGGGTGAAAGTGCAGGTCCTGACCCAGGAGACGTGCTATGTTAGGGGCATTAGGGGCGAGGGGAGCGGGGAACTCTCGGCCCCGTGGTTGCTCCTCCTCTTTTTTCCTTTATTCCGCTTTTTTTTCGTCAGACCTGTCTCTAGTTCCTTTGTCACGTTGGGTCATCCCCAGTGCGTGGGGTTTCTGTTAGTGTGTGTCCTCTTGTATTTTCCCCTCTTGGTCTGTTCTGTTTTAGTTCCCTGCCTAGAACAGGTTAGTCCAGCATGCCTTACCAGGTTTGGGGGTATTAGAGACCCCAATTGAAGACGAAGGACAACGTGTGAATGCGGCGATGACTGGCAGCATCCACCATAGAATGCGCAGGTTATTGAAAGGGACAGCCCAAAGACAGAGTGTTCCCAGACCCTCTGGGTCTGGTCAGAGCCCGAAGCATTCATCTGCGAAGGAGGGCACATAGGAACTGAGAAGACATCAACAGGGGCTAGCCACAAAAGATCCTGAGGCTCATCTCGAAGGTTGGCATATGGCCAGGGTGTAGGGGAGGTTGGATTCCTGTGAACATCCACCAGGACACGTGACAACTCTGGAGGCATCCTCAAAGGGCACCCCCTTCACTGAAGGTCCATCTGAAGTCATGGCAGGTGAGTTCGGGGGACACCCTGAAGGTGATTGAGGAACCCTCCAGGGTCTACACAAGGCTCCTTGGCATGTAAGACCAGGTTCCCATGCAAAGGCGGTGCAGGAACGCATCATCGAGCAGAGACAGGCACAAAGCCCTTACATTCTCTGTTCATAAAATAACTAGATCAGGCTTGTCCAACATGTGGCCAGCCAAGACATTTTCTGTGGCCCATGATGATGCAACAGGAAATGAAAGTGGTGCTGCTATGGGAAATGAAACATGGTTTACTTTTGTTCCCACTCCTTGTCCCTCCCCCAGCCCCTCAGCAGCTTCCTAATGCCGATGCGGTGCATGTGGGAAAAGGAGTAGCCGTGTGCTGCTTGGGACAGAATGAGCCCAGCCGGAGCAGCAGGGGACTCAGCTGCACTTTCCCCCAACCTGCGCCTGTCAGTCCTGAGCGTCACATGGCTCCGCCGCCACCTCTGCAGGTCTGTCCCATCCGGAGCGCATGCAGCTGAAGCTGGCTGTCCACGTGCTGCTGGGGATGGGAGGAGGCAGGGGGAAGCAGAGCAGAAAAGCAGAGCACAAAACTGCTTTTGGCCAGAAAAGACTTTGGTGAGTTAATCTCTAGGGAATGGAAGTTTCCAGGATCTGCAATTCTGGGACAGACCCCATGTGAAATATTCTGGGCTCCCCAGTGTCAGAGGCCTACTTCTGTGTCAGATATCCATTGTATTTATGTAAATTGCACCTGAAGCTGAACACTCCAGTTTTTCTGGGCACCTCACTCCCTTTTAAATTCCTAGGATTTTCAATTTAAAATGAAAACTTTTCAAAGTACCAGCATTTCCCATGGAACAGAAAATATCTGTGAATAGGACATTGAATCAAACTTTTCTGTAGAAGCCCACAGCAGGCAGCCCTTTTAGGTTTTAAATAAAAAGGAAATAACTTACATTTCTTAAAAAAGAGTCTTCCTTTCCCTCTTCAGACTAAACGTATTGGTGTAGCATCCTCTGGTATAAGGTACCTCCTCTTCTTTTCTCTCAGTTTATCCTACTACCAAATCCCATGCTCACCTCTGGTAGTGATCCTTTCAATCTCAAAGGTGCTAATACATCCATTAGAATATGTGGTATCCTTTCCCCAGAAAGTGAGACACACTTTTATTTGTATGGGTGAGAGTTTTAAATAGTTGAAGGAGAATGGTATCTGCCTTGCAGACTGCCTGCTGTAGACTTGGGGCTTCCTGCCCTCCTGTACTCCCCAGGGGGCCTCTGTGGCCCAGTGGGTGGGACCCAGCACAGCAGAGCAGGGCCAGGTGGGGAAGCTTGGTGCTCCTGCTATGAACTCTTTGCTTCCATTGTGAGGCACCCCCTGTCCGTCCAGCAGCAGTGGGGGTGGCAGTACAGGGTTATGCCCCCTGCTGCTGCTGGGCAGGCAGGGGGCACCTCACCATGGCAGCACAGGGTTTGTGGTGGTGACACCAAACTTCCCTGCCCCACTCTGCACTGCCATGCTAGGTCCCACCCACTGGGCCACTGAGGCCCTGGGGGGAGGGCAGCAGGGCTGGGAGCCCTGAGCCCACAGCCCACAGCAGGCAGCCCACACCCACCCTGTGCACAGATCTGGGGGACACATTCCCCCTATGCTCCCCCTAGAAGTGTGCACAGTGTTGGGGAGCCAACCCCCCCCCCACCGGACCCCCTGGATGAGCCACCTGTGGCTCTGTCTTGCTCCCCGTCTGAGCCCTGCAGCTGCATATGACCCCAAGCCCCATGGACCACCCAGACTGGGCAGCAGCCTCAGCCCTGCTGAACTCCCTCCCTCCCTTCCTATGAGGAATTCAATTCCCACCCCACCCCTCCAGACTTGCCTGTAGAAGCTGCCTGGCAGCTATGTGCATGTGTACATGTGCACATGCACATAGTGCCCCTGCCTGACTTCCCTCCTCCCACTCCCCCCAGCCCCCTGCAAGCTGAAACTCATCTTAACCCGTATTTTCTTCCTTAAAGGAGAAATCCAGGTTTTTCTCCTTAACATGAGAAAATCCAGGTTTTACCATGTTTTTCCATCACAAATGGAAAACCCAGATCCCTGGTTACCATACTATCATTTAACAGCTGGCTTAACAGCTTCATTTAGTTGCCTACATGTAGGTTTAGGGTCTCCATTTTGAGCCAGAATGTAATTAACAGAAGACAGAGTTAGGGTGCATGGAGACAGATAGAGGTATGATGCGTAGTGATCACTGAGGAAGAGAAAAGATGCTAAAAACAACAAAATACACTTTTTACAGTTAATATCTTGGAAGATCTGAATTATATTTCATCATGGAGGAACTGAATTATGTTCTTTCATACACCAGCATAAAAATTAAACTCTTTCAGTTTCATTTGAATTACTGAAGATGGTCAGTGGTTTAAAAAAGAACAGTAATTTTTTTACTGAAATTAAGAAGCATTTGTTCTTGTGGCCTCACAGTTCTGTAGCTTGCTTAAAACATTTAGCTATAATGCTAGACTGCAGTTGCAGCTTCATACAGGGTGGGAAAAGCATACTGCTAGTCTTACCATGTTTTAGTTGGACATTTTGAAACCAACTCCCTGTTCATAATTTCATAGTTAGTATGGTCAGAAGGGACCTGAGCAGATCATCAAATCCAACCCCCTGCCATGGCAGGAAAGAGTACTGGGGTCAAATGACCCCAGCAAGGTGATTGTCTAGCCTCCTCTTAAAGACCTCCAAGGTAGGAGCCTGCACCACTTCTCTTGGAAGTTGGTTCCAGATCCTAGCCTCCCTGACCGTGAAGTAGCGCCTCCTGATATCTAGTCTGAATCTACCCTCTGCCAGCTTGTGACCGTTATTTCTAGTCACTCCTGGTAGTGCTCAGAGGAACCCCAGTGCCTGCTGGTTCCCTCTGACTAGTTTGTAAGAGGCCACTAGATCCCCCCTCAGCCTTCTCTTTTGGAGGCTGAACAGGTTCAGGTCCCATAGCCCTGCTGCCCCTGATCATGCAAGTGGCCCTCCTTTGGACCCTCTCCATGCTGTCCACATCCCTCCTGAAGTGCAGCACCCTGAACTGGACACAGTACTCCAGCTGGGGCCTGACCAGTGCTGCATACAGGGGGAGGATCACCTCCTTGGACCTGCTTGAGATGCATCTGTGGATACAAGACAAGGTATGGTTGGCCTTCCTGACTGCATCCCCACACTGCCGGTCCATGTTCATCTTGGAGTCAATGATGACTCCAAGATCCTTTTCCACCTCTGTACTGACAAGAAGGGAGTTCCCCAACCTGTAGGTATGGTGCCGGTTGTTCCTCCCCAGGTGCATCACTTTGCACTTGTCAGTGTTAAATCCCATCTTATTCTCATCCACCCACCCCTGTAACCTGTCTAGGTCCGATTGTAGACTATTGCTCCCTTCTAGCGTGCCCACATCCCCCCACATCTTAGTGTCATCAGCAAATTTGAATAGGGTGCTTTTTACCCCATCATCCAAGTCACTGGTGAAGATGTTGAGCAGTGCAGGCCCGAGGACCGAGCCCCACTGCGCACATCCCTCAAGGTTGAAAATGACCCATCCACCACCACTCTCTGGGTGCGGCCCTCCAGCCAGTTAGTGACCCATTTGACTGTGTAGGTGTCGACACCACAGCCCCCCAGTTTTTTAATGAGAATGGGGTGAGAGACAGTGTCGAAGGCCTTCCTAAAGTCCAGGAAGACTATGTCCGCTGCTACCCCTGCACCTAAGGATTTGGTGACCTGGTTGTAGAAGGCCACCGGGTTGGTCTGACATGACCTGCCTCTATTGAACCCATATTGGTTGCCCCTAAGCAT
>NW_017728943.1:58650672-58657279 GCF_001723895.1 Crocodylus porosus
CCATACTACGAGCATTTGTGTAGAGGCATTTGAGGCCTCCTGAGGATGTGTGCACTGGCCCCCTACTCTCAGCATTGCCCTGGCCCCTGTTGCTTACCTGTGTATATGTTCCACTTGCCGGTTCAGGCTGGGCCGTACTTGTGGGTGTTGCTTGGTTTGGCAGTCCAAGGCTTCCTCCACCCTTGTCTTCCCCTTCCCCCAGTGAGCCTAGTTTAAAGCCCGCTGGAGGAGATTCGCCAACCCAAAAGAAAACACACACTTACCTTTAGGGATAAGGTGGAGCCCATCCCATCTGAGCATGTCTCTTGTCGTGATGTGCGGGTCGTTGTTGAGGAAGCCAAAGCCCGCCTCAAGACACCATTCCCGAAGCCGCCAGTTGATCTCTGCAATGCACATCTCATGCCATCTTCCATGTCTGCTCACTGGTAGGACAGAATAGAAAACCATCTGTGCACCTACCTCCTTGAGCACACCCCCCAGAGCATGGTAGTCTGCCATCAGGTGATTAGGGCTTCTCCTGGCCGCATCATTAGTTCCCACGTGGATTAGGACCATGGGGTAGTAATCGGTGGGCTGGATCACAGCCTGGATCATCCCCTTCACGTCCTGAATTTTTACTCTGGGTAGGCAGTAGACCTTGCGTGTTGAGGGGTCCTGGCAACAGATGGGGCCCTCCGTACCTCTGAGGATGGAGTTGCCTAATACGATCACTCAGTGGTTTTTCCTCCAGGACTGCTTAGCTCCTTCGGCTTGCTCGTAGCATGGAGAGTGTGGAGTTGCCTCCTCTCTGGTTGCCTCCTCTCGTTCCTTCTCCTCCAGAGTTACCAGGGCCTCATACCTGTTCTCCAGCCAGACTGAAGGAAGTGGTACTGTTGTGTTGTGAGCAGCCCTGGTTCTGAAAGTGACTGTCTGCCACTCTGCAGTGGAGGGCACTTCCCGAGGTGCCTCTTCCTTGGGTGTGTGGCCCTGCAGGGAAAGGAAATAACCATCAATTTCATCCTCCGCCAACCTGATTCCCCTCAGCCTGCTAACCTCCTCCTGGAGCTCCATCACCTGCGCCTCCAGAGCCCTAAGGCAGACACCTGCAGGACAGGTATGAGGGTCCCCAATCCCTTCCTCCCCAGGCCTTTCTCAGCAACCCCCTTAGGCCAGAGGGTGGGGGGACACCAGCTCCCCCATGGGCTCTGTCTGGGTGGAGGCCTCAGACAAGCCCTGGGTAGGCTGCGCCCCCCCAGGCAGGGGCCCTAGCAGCACTCTGTGTTGACACCATCATAGGAGTTGCTGCATATTTATGGCTTAGTGCAGTGCCTTCACCCTGTCATAGCAGGAGTCTCCCTCCTGGTCCTTCCTGCTCGCCCGCTGGCATGAACGTCTACACAAATGCTGGTGCACTCTCTTCGCGCAGCTCAGGAGCATGGCTCCCTACTGGCTCAGCTAAGAGGGACCCAGGGGGCTTCCCTTCCGGATCCGGCTCAGCTGTGTTCGGTCCCTCTGCCCACTTACCTTAGAGGGATCAACTGATGCTGCCCCTGCTGCTGGTTCCGCTGCTGCTGAGTCCGCCTCCACCTCAGGTCAGGTAAGGGGGCACACGTGCGTGTGGGACACATGTGTGCCTGGATCCCTCCTTTCCTCCCTGCTCCTGGCTCATGTATGGTTTCAAAAACAAAAAGTATTTTTTTCTGTGTGATACTCAGTATCAGGCTGTCAGAATAATTTAGTAATCTTTTTAGGCTTATATATGATGATAAGAGACTGAACTCATTTACACTGTTTAATTTATGAAACAATATATATAATAGAAAATGTGGTTCTGATGTGTTTTCATTCATGTTCTATAGTACTCAGTTATATCAAACCTCCCAGTGACTTCAGAGAGCTACTGTTGGAAACAACCATGGCAATTTTGAAGAACAGATCTATTCAAAGATACATGAGCAAACTTGAAAGGCTCAGAGGTTCAGTTCAAATGCCACGTTCAGATGTTTATGAGAAAGTAATTGCACTGGAAATGAAGCTTTATTGTTTCCAGGTTTCATATGTTTGAAAGAACAAATGGCCTCAAAAGATTTTGGAATTTGTGCTCCCAAGAAGCACAGAGAGGCTAATGTAAGTGATTTTAAATTTTGTTAAACTTTGTAACAAAAAAATGGAAGCTTCAGACCCAATTTTGTTTTGTTTGAACAAGTTTTCTTGTGATAAATTAGAACAGCATGCCACTTGAGTTGTAACACTGCAATTGTGTATATACTCCACTAGGTGGTCCTCAAGACTGCACTCATTTTTCTTTAGTGGATCATGCAATCAAATGAAATAGCTGAAACACTCTCATTTACAATCAAGCTGTAGCAATCTTGACTCAGACAAAATCCCAAATGAAGTCAATTGGAGTTCAGCCTGAGTAAGAGGTAGGTTGCAAATTATTTTAAACAGAGCTGATTCCTGACTTTAAGATGTTCTGTGCAATAAGTTGACTTCCCAAGATCTACATAGTGTTAATAATATATCAAAATTGTGTGAAAATCACTTAGCTGTGTCCTATAGGGCTGTGCAAAGCTTTGGTCGCTGATTCGATTCAGCATAGGTTTGGCCTTATTCAGCAGCTGAATCTACAAATCCAAATCAAATCAGGAGACCCTTTAATTTCTCCAAATTGAATTGGAACCCTCTGAATTGATTTGGAGAGATTTGGAAAAATTCAATGATTTGGACACAGACGCAGTTTAAATATTTTTTCTACATACCTCAAGGTAGCAGGCAGCTTGTGAATGCTGAGATGCTAGGGCAGATAGAGCATCCTACAGGAGCATGGGTGGGGGGGTCCCCAGTGTGCTCAGCAGTGGACCTTGAAGTGGACCAGAATCACTTCCAGTCCACTTCTGGGTCTCCCAGGAAGCGCACAGGGGACCCCCCCCACTGCCTCCCCAGCATGGCAACTGGTGCCTCCTGGGTCTGGGGGAGCACCTGGGGTTCCCCCATAGCTGATTGTTGAGTTGAGGGGGCATAAGGGAGGCCCCCAGTGCACTCAGTGGTGGACCCAGAAGTGGATCAGAAGTAGTTCTGATCCACTTCTGGGTTCTCTACTGAGCATGTGGGGGGCCCCCTGTGCTCCTATGGGACACTCCATCCACCCCAGCATTGCAGTGTTCATGAGATGCGCCTGGTACCTCAAGGTATGTAGAAAAAAACATTTGAAGCTGTGTCTATGGCTGAATTGCTGATTTTCCAAATTAGCATCAAATCTTCAGATTTGGATTTGGCCAAATCAAATCAGGACAGTAATCCGAATCAAATAATCGAATCACTGTCCCCAATTCAGGCCAAAGCTGAATCAAATATGGCCCATTTTGTACATCCCTAGTGTTCTACCTTTATTAGCCTGCAAACTCTTCTGAATGCAGGATAGAACTGATTTACTGGTATCTTTAATCTCATAGACAAATCCTATTCATGTTTTACATAAAAAGAGCCTTATCTTGATTAAAATGGATTAAACTTTTTTTTTTTTGGATCAGGAGAATAAAACACACAATATTATTCCAAAAAAAGGTAGATGCCTGTGATAAAAAAATGTGAGAAAGAACATGTGACATCTGATTTCCAGAGTCTGTTTATAGACACATTGGCCACATCCCCATGAACAGGGCCATGTGGTTGCCACAGGGAGAAAAGCAGCAGCACAAATTCGTGTTGCTGCTTTTTGCCCTGAAGCACACCCCTGCACATGGGGTTAGTGCTGGGAAGAATGCTCTGGTTGGGGTAGGAGAGGCTGAAGCCAGCACCAATCCTGGCCCCAACAGCCTTACCTAGGGTTCTGGGAGCCTCCAGAGGGAGCAGTGGTGGTGATCCAGCAGCAGGGACCCTGGCCAGCAGACAGAATGTGGCTCTGATTGGCCAGGCTCCCAGTCGAGCAGTCTATGCTACTGCTGTGTGCTCTACTGCATGCATTTTTTTTTTTGCAGGTTTTTCTTGTTTGTTTGTTTGGTTTTTTTGACACTGGGATTTCCTGGCATCCAAAAAATCTATTTTGCTGCAAATTTGCAGTGCAGAAAATGGGTGCTGCCTGTGGTTTGCCACACTGCAAACTTCCCCTGTGGGCTCACTTGGATGCACCCATTAGGGGCATCAGGTTTTTTTCTTTGACTCAATGCACCATCTATAAAATGGGGATGATAACATTTTCCTTGTTTAGTATTTTGAGGCTGAATTAGTCAGTTCCTTTAAAGAATGTTGACATCCTAGGATGAAAGTTGTTAGATAAATTAGGGTCAAATCACGTTAGTGATTTTAAAATAGACATTTAAATTGAAATCAAAGGGCACGTTCATACATGCAGGCATGTGTGCCTGCAGCAGCTCAAATAGGAGAGGCACAAATTTGAGATGGGGATTTTTGTCTCAGTGCACATGCCTGAACATACACTTTGGTGTGGGGCACATTATACCACTTGGGGCAAAATAACCCTGCCCAAGTCCTCCCAGATCCACAGCCAAGGGGAACTAGATCCTGGGGCCACCACCTGTGCTGTCCCCAGCAGTATAAAAAGCTGCCCTGGCAGGCAGCTCAGGGCTATTTGCCCTCAGGAGTTTCTTGGGCCCTTCCTCCCGATGCCCTTGCCTTTGTTGACCAGGCCCTGCATGGTGGTGGTCCTGCCCCCCTCCATGTCCTCCAGCCACCCAGAGTTTATCATGGGGCCGGCGCCTTGCCCAGCCTCACAGCTTTCCTTGCTTCACCAACTGAGCTGGCTGGATCTAGATCGGTCCACTTTTCCACTGTCCATTGCCACCACCTCTACACACTCAAGCCCTGCACGATTCATCATTCTGCCCTCATGTCCCACCCACACATCAAGTGGCAGGACTTGCTCAGCAAGGGCATGGCTGAGTCTGTACTCCACCCTCTTCCCATGAGCCACTGGGACCTGGTGGACCTGGTGGCTTCTCCATGGAGCTGTTGCAACGGGTGTGTATGTAATGAGCTTCACAGACACATCAGTCTCCTGCCCCTTCTGTGGGCAGAGGGAACTCCTGGTGCACATGACCCTCAAGTGCACCAAGTGCACCAGGCTGCAGCCCCTCCGCCTCTACCTCCAGAACTTCCTCTTGAGGTTCTGGTTGAATTTTACCCCCCACCTTTTTGTTTTTGGTCACCCCATCCATGGCCCCACCAAGTCCCAGGACCTCCTGGTCAACCTCTTCCTGGCTCTGGCCAAGTGGGCCCTTTACTTGACCAGGAAGGAAGCTCTGGCCGGGAAGGTGCCTGGACATTGTGTGGCCACTCCAGAGAATTTATTTTCACATTTTGAACCTCTGACCCACATGTGACTCCTAGCTTTTTCTTCCTTTGTTGTCCCACAAATATATATACATATTAGTTGTATCTTTAAACCTTTGGCCCCACACAGTGGGGGCTACTAGTTAGCTGGGTGGACAAAACAAAAGACCATGAGAGAGAGAGAGAGAGAGAGAGAGAGAGAGAGAGAGAGATCAGCTAGGCAATGTTTTATTGATATATTTACAATTTAAAAGCAATTTTGAAGCCTACCAGTGTCTGTATCATTATCACAAAATGAATTCTAAATATCTATATGTTCTGATGTTTGCTTTTGGTTTTCTTATCATAGAACAGTTAGAGCTCCCCCTGGCACCTTCACTAACTAGGATGTGTGGACAGCTGCCCCTGCAGCCACAACTCCTGCCAGCAGGTATCATCCTGTCTTGTAGCTGAGCACAATGGGATGGGGGGTTTGCAGGACGGGGGTGGGCAAGGGTGTGGGGAGATGTGGGTTTGTGTGGAGGGATGTGGTGGGGCATGTGGTGTATGGGTAGGTGTGGGGGGATTGTGTGGGGGGACTATGGAGGGGCTGCTTAGAAGGGGTGGGTCTCCTGCTCTCCCACAGGGCACAGCCCCACCTCACAACACATTAGACTGATCCTCATAGTGCCACAGCCCCCCCTGCAGTATCCACCTGCACCCCACATGTCCCTAGCCCCCACAAGGGCCACATGCCCTGCCGCAGGGCCACTGCCCCCTAGGCCCCCCACATGGCTCACATGCTGCCCCACATGGCCCCAGCCCCCTCTGCAGAGCCACAGACCCCCCCGCATGTCCCACATGCCCCCTCACATGGCTCCAGCTCCCCCCCCAAGGGCTCACTTACCACCCCCACCACATGGACTTGGCTTGGCCCAACGGTGTGCAGGGCCATGCATGCAAGACCTGGCCCAGCATGAATGGTGGTTCCCACGAGCAGTGCAGGGCCCCAGATCACAGCCTGATTGGCCCAGAGCTTCCCAAAGGCTGATCCAGATCAGCCTTGCACAAAATGGCACAGGCAGTACTGGGTGCCAGCTGGCTGGGGCTGGGACACACTGCCCCACATCACATAGGGGGGCTGTGCCACAAGGCCCCAAGTGTCCTGATGGCCATTGCTGTTGCCAGTGAGCTGTGGCCCATGCAGAGGGACTGAGACTGTGGAGGGGGGACATGTGGGCCCTGAAGGGGGTGGGTGAGGGACCCCCCCCCCGACGCCCTCCTCCATTATCCCCCACACCTTCACAAACCCCATCCCACCACCCCCTATTTACCTGCAATGGACCCCGGGTCCAGG
>NW_017728943.1:58657379-58669569 GCF_001723895.1 Crocodylus porosus
CCCTCCTCCATTATCCCCCACACCTTCACAAACCCCATCCCACCACCCCCTATTTACCTGCAATGGACCCCGGGTCCAGGTCACTGCAGCCTGCATTGCTGTTTACATGCTGCAGCAGTGGTGCAAGGGGCCAGCATAGAGATGCTCTGACCAGCTGCCAGAGCATCTCTTTGGAGGACCTGAGCCTCTGGTTGCCTGCCCTACTTTTTTGGGGGTTTGGTTTTTTTTGATATCTGGATATCCAGGTGTCAAATTATGAGCCCAGACTGCAAATAGGAAGCTCAGGGAATGCTTTTTTTGAGATGTGGCAAGTGGCACATGCGGGCTTGTCTGGACGTGCCCAAAGGTGTTTAAGCTAACTACTGACATCCTATGACCTAATGTTGATGTGCAAGTCTAGATGTGTCAACTAAAATTTTACCAGAGCCCATTATTTGTAGAAAACAAAAATTCAGTTGTCTTTTGTGAACAAATTATCAGAGATTCATATTTCATTTAACACCACATAAAATTTAAAGTATTTAAATTAATATGGAGACTTAATAATGTCAATTTTCCTGTGACATTTCTTTTTTAATTTGCTAACATAATAATTACAAGAACAGCTTTGTTTTTTTGATTAATAAAACCTCCTCTTTGCACTGCATCACAGTGCTCTTCACTCTAATTCAGTATGCCTTTTAAATGAATGCCATGAGTTTGTGTGTTGAAGTAGAATAGACAAAAACATGATTTGGAAATAGACATAAGATAAACTTTTGTAAATAATGTATGTCAGTTCTGAAAATAGGACTTATTCTTCAAAGTCCCTTAGATGCTTTTAAAAAAATCCCTGTGATTACCAGAAAGCTGAGGCTTGAAAAGGTTAACATTCTTCATAAGTAAAAAAATTTCATGCATGCAGGGTAGGTTTTCTCAAGTCATGCCAGATACACTTATCCTTATTATTTTCTTAGAAGAAGGTGTAGTACATTCTAAGAGATTTGCCTTAGATTTGCCTCAATGACAGTGGTATTAAACCTAGAGTGTATTCTGGTGCAAAATTTAGGAATTTCTTTGTTTTACAATGAGAATGCTTTTATCTCTTCCTGAATTTCTCATTTACCATTCCCCCTTTTAGGCTTGGAAGGTGCACTGTTGGATTGAATGGTCTTGTTTATCACAGCATTTCTTCTATTATGTTTATAGTTTTGGCTAGCCCAGGGATATTAAGCTCAGCTGGCCCAGTGAGTCATTAGAGTGGTGTAAGGTTGTTCTATGTGCCAGATTGGGCCCCTAGACCTCTGTCCTTAATCCCCTGTCCCGCATGCCAGATCCAGCACACATGGAGCATGCACAGGAACCTGCATGCAATGCAGGTAATGAACTGACTGGAGTGCAGGCCATGTGCTGTGTACATCTGAGACCAACCAGTGGGGGCAGAGAGAGCACTGGCTGGCATGGATCATAGTCCAGCTGGAGTGGGTGCCATATCTAGCATGAATCCCAGACTGGCTGGGGCAAGTGCCATGTACAGCACAGACTCCTGAGTGTGTACTGTACATCCCAGGCCCTGTGCATGGAACTAGTCCAGTACATTCTGATGTGGTGTGTGGGTCAACTCATAACCGGGGGCAGCACTGGAAGCCAGATGATGGAGCTCTGTGGACCAGATGCAGCTCATGGACCATATCTTTGACACCCAGAGGCTAGCCTAATGAGGAAAAGGCCTAAGTCTGCCCTTAGGTCAGTAATTCCTTGTACAGTTTATTATACAGATAAAACAAAATTCTGCATGAAGCATTGTATCAATTACCTTGTTTTTCTATACAATTCTGGAGGAACAGCCAAGGAAAAGCATGTTAGCAAAACTGAAAACATTTTAATGAAGTTAAAAATGTTAATAGAAGACATTTGCAGTTTTCAGATAATTTTCCTAGTAAATAACTGAGCATACTTCTGCTACTGTTTCCCTTACAACTTTGTATCGCATGACACGCAGAAGAATTAGTGCCAGATATCTACCATTTGTTGAACACCTATCAAATTATAGTTTTGCTAGGCAAACTTACAATTCAGGTGACCAAACCTCTGTTTGTCTGGGAGGCTATTTTCAATTACTTTTAAATAATAATGTATGTTTTATAACTCAAACCATTTGTATAAATACTGCTTAAAACCTTGTGACTGGGGCAATAAAATAGAAGCAAAGGTTTAGCTGTTGTAACCCACTATGCAATCCATTTATGAGCAATGCCTGGAATATAATTTCTGGGTCATTTTGGTACTAACTATAGAATATCACCATACAGTTTTCTATAATTAGGATAATTACTGGTACATAATGGCTATACTGTTGGCTACTGTTTTTAATGTATTTTGTTAAGCCTTTTCATGAACCAAAGCTTTTCTGTGCACTCCAAGGATGTGCTGGAGAAAATATCCTTAGACTTATTCGTAGACCTGCAAAGAAGTGCTATTTAAAGTATTTGCTTTCCCTCTCCAGTTAAGTTAATAGAAATAATCAGATACTGTGAATTTTTCTTAAGTAGTTATTGGGCCCCTCTTGCTATGACAAAGACTGCAACTTAGTATCTGAATATCTCATGATCATTAATATACTTTTCCCTATAAGATCCCTATGAGTTAAA
This sequence comes from Crocodylus porosus, assembly GCF_001723895.1. Lineage (NCBI taxonomy): Eukaryota > Metazoa > Chordata > Crocodylia > Crocodylidae > Crocodylus > Crocodylus porosus. The sequence continues at coordinate 58,660,010 of NW_017728943.1, forward strand.
GAAGTGCTACTATCTCTGTTTTACAGATGGGAAACTAAGGAGAAAACTAGAACTTGCTCAAGACCACACAGGAAATCTAAGGTAGAGAAGGGACATAATTCTTAGTCTCTTTAGGTGCAGACAGAAGTGAAGCTCTAAGGTCTAGCTCACGGCACTTCACAGAAAGCACCATGGGTTAGACTGATCCTTTTGACCCAACAGATGGTAGCTGTTGTGTCAGGAGGGTGGGAGATCGAGCTCCAATTTGGAGCTGATCCAATGAGAGAGGCTGCCTGTCTGCAGACTTTTCCCCTAGCCCTGCCCTGCCTCTCCCATCCCCAGTGCTGTCTCAGGATGGGAGTGGGAGAAGGCAAGGGAGGGAGGTCCATTCTGGGGTTTGCCCAGCCATGCTGGAGTGGGAGAGGGAAGTGGATTGGAACCTCCCGCCTCGGGTTGGAGGAAGGGGAGGCTCCAATCCACCCACCCCATCCAGGGTGGCTGGGAAAATCCCAGAACGGACCTTTCTCCCCTGCCTTCTCCTCCTCCCATCCTGAGACAGCACTAGACCAGACAGAATTTAACGAAGGCACTCTACTTTGGAGTACCTTCATTTGAACCCTCATATAATGAAGGTTAATTTGTCACATGATTGGAGCACCCTGTCGGTATGATCTGCTTTTGAGGGCCCAATCATGCAACAAATATATTTCCATCTGCACCTTTTATTTCCAGCTTTTCTCTAAGCACTGCAGTATGTTTTCTATCTAAAAGGCAGCAAGGAGCTAACTTACTATTATACATTTTTGCTATGCATTATCCACATTTCATACTGTGGAAAGACCAATGAAATGAACAATTACAAGAGCTGATGAGTTGTAGGGAGCTTGAGATGTTGAGGGTGTCCTGGCTCCTTCAGCAAATGTTAGGTATTTTTTCTTGATCTGGGAGAACATATACTATTTTAATTTGCAGCACTCCATAAACTATGAGGGATAGAAACTGCCACTGTGCTCCATGGGAAGTCTGACTGAAGGGTCACAAGAGAAGTATTTTTGATCCGCAATCTGGAACTCTTTTTCACTGAGTATTCTAAACCTTGCCAAGGCTTTTATTTAGTTCTTACATTCCCTTCACAATAACTTTTACTCTTCAGGGACCAGATATGAAAAATTAACTGTGTATCTACAGCATGTTCTAGCCTCCCAAAAAAGATTTTGAAGTATAAAGTGACATTTTTTTCTTCCCTATCCTTTTACCCTTCCAGAGTGTTCCTCTTCATTTCTCAAAGGATTTCTTCCTTGTTTGTCTCCAAAAGCATCTCTTCTAGTTGCTAAAGGTCTGATGGCATATTCCAGGGGCCAAAGGGTGCTGAATCTTTCTCATTTAATTTTGTTCTGAATGCCAAAAATGCTGACCTTTACTGTGTTTAATATGGCTTCTAGGGGGCATCTTTCCAAGTCTAAATATAGACTGCTGAAGAAAATCAGCCCCCTAGTTCCTTCTGTCAGCTATATTGAGGACGTCAAAGAACCTAGGAGTAAATGTATACTCTGTATGCTAGGCAACATAGTGCAATTTCTGCCTCATCTTCAGTTTCTCAAAAGTTCCCATATTTATAATACTTATGATATCCTATCATCATCTTTTGTTGCCACCCTGTATTTATCTTTTAAAGTGTTTAATGTACTGCCAATGTGGCAGTCTCTAAAATTCCCTTCACATTGCCTTTTTTCTGTATGTATGATTTTTAAATTTCATTAAACTAGGAATGTTTTCATATTGCTTTCTCACATATAATGCATACCACATAAAAGGTTATAACCCCATTGCTTTTATTGTTGCCACAACCTCCTCCTGTCAGAAATAAGCATATCTAATAATATTCCAAACCAGCTACCTTGTGTCTGTTTAATGATTTACTGGACAAACATATGACATAAACAGGCCATAGGTTAAACTTACCTGTTGACTGAAATCAGTGCTGCCCAAACTTTTCACCCTACAAGTTGGATGAGTGGTGCCAGCTTGGGCTGCAAGCCAGATCCAACATGCAGGGCAGGTGTGGCCAGGGCCAGATCATAGTGCATGACAACAGCCTGGAACCTGATATAGCCAGGCAGCAAGTACCCATCTATGACCCAAAGTAGCTGCATAGAAGCTGCCCATCGAGGACCCTATACAGTCACATGACGGTCATGTTTCTGGGCCTGTGATCCAATCATGGTGCTTAGGACTGATTCATCAGGTGATGATCCAGCTGTGTGGGATTTGGAAATTCGGCAGCAGGGGAGAAGTATCAGTGTTAATTATCACTGTTTCTCCATTGCCAAATTTTTGGACCCGTGGAGAGCCCTACAGACCACATAGTGTGGCTTCATGGGCCAGATTTGGCGTGTAGTCTTGGGGTTGAGCACCCCTGGCCTAGATCCATGCAGGGAATTGTCATGATTAATTTCAAAGGTCTTTAATAAAAATAAAAATAATTACATCATTATGGTCCCATTGAAGTCAGTAGGACCAGGATTTCATCAGTGGTCTCTCCTACCTTTATGTTAGGTAATCTAGTTCATCCATTCGAGTCACTTAAAACTGCATGATGTTCCCATCGTGGAGTTCTCAGCTTTTCCACTATCCCTGGAGAAAGCTGACCATGTTTGGAGAATAATACCCTCCCATCATCGTCATCATCATCATTATCATCATGCTAGTTATGGTGAGAAGTCTAATTCTAAGAGGAGGGTTTGGGGCTGAAAACTTTTTAATGCAAAATTGTCTGTGAAAATATTAGAAATCATTAGGGCTGTGCAAGGCTTTGGACAGAACTTTGGATCCGGAGAAGCTTCAGATGCTTCAGGGTCCAAAGCAGCACATCCGGGTACAAAGCGCTGGCCTCATTAGGCTTCCCAGAGCAGTTCGTAGCCGCCTCAGAGCTGCCTCAGAGATCAGGCCATAGTGCATAATAGGGAAAAAATAAAATATCTATAACTTTTTTTTTCTGTCTGATTTGGATGGAATTTTCAGGGGTGGTAGACTATGCAAAGAGGATGAAGCCTGCCAAGTTTCAAGGTGGTTGGTGCAGGGGGTTGGGGGAACCAGCACCCCAAATTCTTGAAAGCAAAACTCACGTCACATCTAGGCATTAGAACATAGCAGGGTGAAAACTGCAGAGCTGGTAGCTCTTACTGAGGCCACAAAGCCTGCCAAGTTTCAAGAAGATTGGTGCAGGGGTTTGGGGGGAACTGCTCCTCAAGCTGCGAACAAGCAAAACTGGTGTCACGGGTTCTTGTGGGACTGACTGTCTGTCGTGGGGCGGGGGAGGGGGACACACACTGCTGCAGACCTGGCTGCTAAGCTGCTGTGTTCCCAGTTACCAATCAATCATGATTCACTCAGGGACCAGGGACTCAGGGACCAGCACCATACACAAGCCCTAGCTACTACAAAGCGACTTAACGAGCAGCAATTACCACCTACACAACCCGGCTAAGGGAGGAAAGACTCAATACAGACAATCAGCTGCCCCAGGACAGACACAGTCTTGGCACCAGTTTTGCCTGTCAGCAGCTAGGGGAGCAGGGCCCCAGAGTCCCCCTGCACCGATCTCGGCAGCTGGCAGGCGTCACAGGCCACCACCCCTGCAGCTGTCACTCTGCTGCACCTTAGCATACGCAGTGTCACCCATGGCATGAGTTTTGCTTGTCTGCAGCTTGAGGGGTAGTTCCCCCCAAACCCCTGCACCAATCTCCTTGAACCTTAGCAGGCTTTGTGGCCTCAGTAAGAGATACCAGCCTTGTAGTTTTCACACCCCTGTGTTGTAATGCCTAGAGGTGACATGATTTTGGCTTTCAAGAATTTGTGGTACAGTTCCTCCCAAACCCCTGCACCAATATTCTTGAATCCTGACAAGTTTCATGCTCTCAGCAGAGGCCACCACCCCTCCAGATCAGATTGCGGCCATCTGAAGGGACTAGATCCAAAGCTGGACTGGATCATTGCCGCTCACATAGGCCTAGAGGTCATATCTTCTGCTGGAAAATGACATATGGCATTTTCTTCTTTCAGGACCCTTTTGCTAGATTGAGATACTGTGCCAAAGACTTGAGGAACCTTCTGGGAAGCAGTGTCCATTGGAGCCTCTTAACCTGGAGGGTTATGAAGATATAAAACAGAAGTGGACTCTAAGTGCTCTTCAGTTCTTGCTCGCTGATGAAGCTCAGCCTGCACAGGGAAGCAGCTGAATCTCCTTCATTAGACGTTTTCAAAAAGAGGTTTGATAGGCCTCTGTAAACTTTGCATCTGTGTAGAGGGTTGGACTACATTGTCTTTGAGGTGCCTTCCAGCCATAACTAATCTGATACTATGATTACCTTGTTGTAGTCCAGTAAACTAACAAAGTAAATTAGACTAGCTTGGTTGTGAAATACATGTGCCTAATATGTGAGGAGACAGACACTACTTTTGACCAAAACCCAAGAGATCTCTTAGAGAATATAGAGAAACATTTTTTACTTTGTTCAAGATGAATTATACATTTAAAATGTCTTTCTGGAATGAAAATAGTTATGCTCCTATTTTAAATAAAATAAATTATGATGCATATGAAAGCAAACAATGGTATAAGATAGTTCTAAAAATAAGGGTTCATAGATCTATAATCACCATGTACCCTGGAAATTATTTGGACTTTGTACATGCCAGGAGCCTTGTAAACAGCTGATATTTAGAATTTGATTTTTCTGTCACTTGCACTGGATTAATTTAGCGTTATTTTATGAGCTTAAAAAAGGCCACTCCTAATTTGTACCACTGTAAGAGAGTGTAAGAGATGAATTAGACCTTGCACTTTTAGAATATTTCAAACACTATTTCATATTTTTTTATTCTTCATACAGAGATCATGATCTAAGTCTTGAAGCCTTTGCCCGGTATTTTAATCTCATCATTACTCAAACAAAACCTCTCCTTGACATCCATGGAAATTTTTCTTAGCTAATGACTTAGAGTTAAATTTTCCAAAGTAATTTAGAATCCCAAGTCCCACTGAAAGCCAATCAGTGAAGTAAGACCATGGTGCTTTGGTGGCACTAAAAAGCAGGCATATCATTTTTCTGAACAACCCTGAAGAAATTACCATGGGCGTATTACTATTTCCTATTTCCCATTTTATTTTTGGGAGTTCCTCAGTAAGGCAGATTGGTCATCCCCTTTGACTATTTGCTTAGAAAACAGAGAGGGCAATTACTGGATTTACATTGCAGGTTCCAGATGACTGATGATTTGGGGTGTGGAGCTATGGAAAAATCCTATGTGAGGTTCTTTATCAGGGCAATTTCCTTCAACACAGAGGGAGGGAAAGATCGATCTCTCAATATTTACTCAGTAAAAATTTGTCTGATTAAGGCCTGAGAAAAGTTCTCTGTCCAGGCACAGAGGAGGGGAGACTGTAAGGTAAAGTGCTTGTAGCTGATTCTGAGATGCTCAGTTACATCTTGTATTACTACTCAGGGTAGGAGTGAAGAGAGGAGGAATGAAACAAAAGTACCGGATGTAAGTAGAATATGTGACATAGCAGAACTTCACTTCCTTATGGCCTGCCTTCTTCTCTCAATTGCCTTCTTGTACCTCTGGTGGACCTCAGACCTACCCTCAAGCCCACTCTGCCTTCCTTCTCTTATGCTGATGGAGGGTATTGGTTCCCTGAGGTGGCCATAGATTCATGTCCTGTACTAACTTTTACCACCAGAGATTCTCATTATGCAGCATGAGCTTCTCTAGGAACAGACTCTATTCACTTTGCATCATATGAGGATGGCAAAATGAGTTTAGTGGACCAGAGGGTCTGGATCTATTTAATTAGTATGTTAAGGTAGGTAGTTTTTGTAGAATAATGACAAAAGGAATATCTAAGTATTAATGATGGGTCCAAATAGCTCCTTGGAGCTAAACCACCTCAAAGTCAAATTGGGATTTTGCTGCCAGGCTTTACTATATTTCTAAGGTACCTGAAAGGAGGGTCAATGACCTGTAAATTTAGAGAAAGGAATTCCAGTTGTGAAAACATTTGCCTCTGGTTCATCTAGATTGAAAATCTGTATACTGCTGGAACTTTGATTTGTGATCTATAAAGGAATGAAATGACTTTGAAATGCTGCAGGAGACATAGGATTTCACTCTCTTCAGCTACCCAAAATTAAGGCCTCATACTGATTTAACTGATGCAATGTTGAGATGTAACCAGTGTTGGCTAAATTCTACCTTTAGCTATACTTCGGCAATGTGGGCAAGATTTGGCAAGGTATCTGCCTTTTTATAATCTAGCAAGCCAAAAAGGGCATAATATATTTTTAGAAATGTTATCATTTGTAATAATAAAATGCTTTTCAAGGTGATTCATACTGTATTTTGGTTTACAGGACATAGTTGTAACGTTACATGTAGACATTTATTTGGATGTGATTCAGCAACATGTAAATTCAAAATATGGATCTGTGCCAATGACAGAGATGAAAAACATCTCCTCAAAGCAAACTCTTACTCAGAAGCTGTTGCTCTTTCCTTTGCTGCTTGCTCAGAGTTCCCTATAAGGTTGTATCAATGTAGGACTGGAAGGGGCTTGAAGAGATCACCTTATCCCACCTCCTTCCCAACACTGACAAAGGATCAAGTAATGTTATAAAATCACAGAAAATGAGGGTTGAAAATGAGGCAGTTATCTAGTCCAACCCCCTGCTCAAAGCAGTACCATCCGCATCTAGATCATCCCAGCCAGGTCTTAAAAACCTCCAAGGATGGAGAGTCCACAACCATTCTGGGTAACTTGTTCCAGTGTTTTACTATCCTCTTAGTGAGAAAATTCTTCCCACTGTCTAACCTAAACTTCCCTTGTTGTAACTTGTGACCATTGCTCCTTGTTCTATCACCACTGAGAACAGCCTAGCTCCATCCTCTTTCAGCCTCGCCCCCTCCCCGCCCCCCAGCTCCTTTCAGGTAGTTGAAGGCTGCTATTAAATCTGCTCTCAGTCTTTTCTTCTCCAGACTACATAAGCCCAGTTCCCCCAGCCTCTCCTCAAAAGCCATGTGCCCCAGCCCTTTCATCATTTTTGTTGCCTTCCGCTGGACTCTCTGCAATTTGTCCACATCCTTTCTGTAATGGGGGGCCCAAAACTGAACACAGTACTCCAGATGTGGCCTCATCTGTGCAAAATAGAGGGGAATAATCACATCCCCTAATCTGCTGACAACGCTCCAAACCACACAGCCCAGTATGCTGTTAGCTTTTTTCACAACAAGGACACATGATTGGCTCATATTCAGCTTATTGTCCACTGTAATTCCCAGGTCCTTTGCTGCAGAGCTACTGCTTAGCCGGCCTGTACATGTACATGGGATTTTTCTGTCCTAAATGCAGGACTTTATATTTCTCCTTATTAAACATCATGAGATTCCTTTTGGCCCAATCCTCCAATTTGTCGAGGTCTCTCTGAATCCTAGTCCTACCCTCTAGTGTATCTACTACTCCCCCAGTCTTGGTGTCATTTGAAAACTTGCTGAGGGTGCACTCTATCCCATCTGCCAGATTGTTGATGAAGATACTAAACAAAACCAGCTGCAGGACCAACCTGTATGCCCTGTTCTTAAAAATTACTAGTTAAGGAGATTTTATGACCTCTTTAAGTGTTATTTTTCATATCTTATAAACTTTCTTTGCTGCAGGTTAAACCAATTTCTTGTTGACTTATTCCCAGTATGCTTTAAGACTAATTGATTGCTCTCCACTGTGACACCACTCTTTTATACACTGGAAGACTATTGTCATATTCCCAGATGCAGCCATTTTTTCCTGAAGAAACAAACTCAGTTCCTTCAACTTTTCCTCACAGGTAGTATTTTCTGAACCTTTTGCTGTTTTCCAAACCTGTTGCCTTCTTCCAGACTCTCTCCAACTTATCTACTCCTTTCTCCAGTACTCCAAATGAAGCCTCACTGGGCCTAAGTAGAACGGAATTCCTCCTGTTCGCTTAGAAGATGTTCCTGCAAATACTTCTTGGACTGAGATTTGCCCTTTTTGTACTAGCATCATAATGCTGACAGATGTCAAATTTGGGATCCACTATAACTTCCAGATTTTTTTCCTGTTGTACTGCTACTCTGCCAGTTATTTCTCATTTGATTTCTTCTAAATATATCTAGTGTATATTGTGATTCACTTTCATCTTGCTGATTTAATGATTTCAGACTATTTTTCCAATTTGTCGAGGTCATTTTGAATCCTGTTTCTTTCCTTCACTGTGGTTGTCACCCAGCTTTCCATCAGCTGCACATTTGATATGTACTCATTCTGAGTCCAAATCACTAGTGACTGCAGCTGGTCCTAGGGCTAACATCTGTGAGACCATGCTTAAAATGCTCTTCCAGCTCAACAGCAAAAAAATAGATAAGTAGTCTGTACGCTCAGGTTTCCAAACGCCTATGTAATTATATTACAGTGATGTCGTATAGACCTTATTTTCTTAGTTTGCTTCTAAAAACATCATGTGAATAGTTGTCAGAAGCCTTACTGAAGTCTAAATACATCACATATGCACTCCATCTCATCCACTAAGAATCCTTTGATCCTTTTTATGCTGTTTTAGTAACTGGGCAAAATCAACAATCAGGTTAATATTTAGGTTGCATGCTGCAGAGAGGAGTCATTGTTAAACACTTTTACCTACATGACTTCCATATTGTAGCTATTACTGATGCACAATCTTATACTGAATGTTGAAAGTGAACTGTCACATTAACATGGGAGCAAAATTAAAATAAAAAAATGGAAAGTTAGAAGTTTGGGTATAACTAATATTTTAAAGTCCTGTTGAAAATGTAATTCACCATCTGTCTCTCATTTTGGTCATAGAATGGTTATTTAGTGATTATTAGGACAACAACCTTATGACTCTTTCTATCCAAGAGAAAAATAGAGGCTATAAAGGTGTCTGGTTTCGTATCAATACAGGGGAGAAGACAACCAGACTGTCCTTTATGATGGCCACCCTATTTGTATGTCAAGAAGAATCTCGTTGGAAGCACAAGAGATAGAAGGTAAATTCAGGGAAATGGAAAACTAGTAAAAATCTACTGAAAAGATACTTTGGTCTCCAGCTACATTATCTTTCTCCAGAGCCTCTTTTTAAACGTAGAAAGATTTTTTAATTTTTAAGTATGACTCTAGGAATTCCTACCTGGACTGCCCCCCATCCCTGACTTCCATCTCTCTCTCTCTCTCTCTCAGACACACACAGACCTCCTGATGCCACCTCCACCTGCCCCCCAGGCCATTACACTGTCCAAGTGGTTCCTGGGACCAGAAGCCCCCCAGGACAAGGCCACATGTGTCAGCACTGGTGTGAGCATGGGGCAGGGCTGCAACGTGGCAGCTGCCCCTGCAGCCATGGCTCCCACCAGCAGGTCTTGTCCTATCCAGCAGCTGGGTACACAGGGTATGAGATTTGTGGGTGAGATGTGGGGTTGGGGGCATGAGGAAAGGGTGTGGGGGCGGGGTTGTGTGTGTGTAGGGATGGGGTTGGGGTTTGTGGGGG
>NW_017728943.1:58669980-58674609 GCF_001723895.1 Crocodylus porosus
GGCCAATCCACTGCTGCCAGCCTTGCTCTGCTTCTATTTCCTCTGGAGCAGCAGGGGCATGCGGCAAACATAGAGATGATCTGGTCAGGTGCCAGAACATCTCCTAGGAGGACCCAGCCTCAGGTGCCCTCTGGGCATGCTTTAGGAGCATGCCCTGCACCACTTTTTTCCTGAGTGTTTTTTTTTTTTAACCAGGTTTCCCCGGTATCAAATTTAGAATCCACAGAGCATTTTTTCATTCACGGTGTGCTTCCTGCAACATTTCAAACTGCTTTGAAACATCATAGAAGGCATTTGCTCACTCATCTGGATGTGGCCCTAGAAGTTACATTACAGCCCTCCTAGGGCTCCCAGTGATGGGTCAGGATATGCAATGGGAATCCAAGTGAAAGACATTATTGCTTTAAGTAGCACAATCCAAATTCTCAAAATTATAACAAAAAAATCACATGGCTGGAACTGCTTCTTTTGAGAAGCTTATATATCAGCTAACTGACAATAACATCCAAGCAATGAGAAGTTAATGAGTAAATTTTGCTCTTCTTTCTCTAATCAGTTTTCCCCATTTTTTTTCCTTCAACTCAAGCACATTCATTTCATGCACACATACATCTATGCCTTTACCTGTAAATAGGTAGCAAAAGCATAAATAAAGCTAGGTACTCCTTTCTATGAAAGTAAGCATCTGAACCCAAGCAGGGCCTGGAAAGATTGTAGAATTGCAACAATCTCTTTCATCTCTATCTGCATCTTCTGTAATTTCAGCTGAAACTAGAAAAAATGGTTAATTTCAAGGATTTTTGCATTTGTATTTTTCAGCTCCTGGCCTATTTTCCCATTTAAAATAGGGTACATACTGGGACAGATCAAGGTGGGTGCAATGGTACAGTCATGCCCTGCTTTTATTTCATGCTGCTGGTATAGGGAGGAGGATACTGGCTTTTCATCAGGCTTTGAAGTGGGGGGGGGTGAGGGCTGTAAAGGAACTAGCACAACTCCCACAGGCTCTCTCCAACTGTAGAGAGCTACTTCTACTCTTAGGTAGAGCAGGGATGGGTGGGAGTGGGGGTGGAGTGTTGTGCAGACTGCCGGAGCCAGCATTACCTGAAACAGCTTGGGCTACTCATGCTTCAGTTGCTGTTGCTATGGTTCAGGCTCCTGTTGGAGTACCCTAGCCCATGTTGTGAGCCAAGCAGGGCATGAGCTCTAGGAGCCAATTTGCATGGGCACCAGACTGCGCCCCCTCCCCCCCCCCTTGCACTCCCACTGAGTCAGGTGGTTCTGAATGCAAGTTATGGGGACCCCATTACCCCACCACTGCAGCTGGAGCCCACATCTGCAACTGGTCCCCACAGAGCAGTAAAGCATGTCTTAAGCACACTGCCTAAGAAGCTTGGGTATTGCAACCCAAGCACTTACTGAACATAAAAGAAAACTGAAGTGCTGCAACAATATAAGTATGGATGTGCTCTGGCTCTCAAGATGTCCACAACTTCCCTCAATAAATGCAATAGTGGAGAGGGAAAAATATATAGCAGACACATTGTCTGAACATGTTTATTGTGAAAGGAGTTCTCATAAAAGGATAGCCATCCTGCTTCTATGGCCTGCTATCAGGGGTATTTTGGTAAAAGATAAGATACTACCTCAAAACATAGTCATTGACTTACTTCTGAAATAATATCTGCCTTAAGCACCATATCCCCACTGGATTCACATAATAATGTAGGCGTGTAATGTAATAGTTAGGGTTGGCCCCAAAACTTGGTCCATTTCTGAAAGACAGTGGAAATTTTTTTGCCAAGTGATTGAAATGTGATTCTCATTTTCCTACCAATTGTAAAACATATGTGATGTGTGTCTTTCCACAATGAATGCTGCCCTCTAGTTGTCATGATGTGTTTGAACTTCTTTTAACACCATTTCATAGCTGCTGAAGATTTTTTAGAGGGCACCCTACTTTTTCAAACAAAAAAATAAAGGAAGAGGTATTCAAGCCATAATTGGAAGACTACATATAAAAATGAACAAGGAGAAGAGGAGCAGTGGTACAAGAATCCCTTTCTAGATGACAGGCTGTTTCACCCAAGGATGCCCTTTAACGCTGATTTTCAAAACTGTCAAGAAAACTGGCAAGATAAATTCAGAAATGTTGAACAGCTTTGACAATATAGTCCACATATTCACTCACCAGTTCATACACACCCACACCCTTTTAAATCTAAATAAAAGCGGGGTTGGGAGGGGGGAGAGAGGGTTTGCAGTGCCATGGTTTGCATGAGTGGTCCCATAAATCAGAACTAGGAGTAACTTTTTTCATTATAAGAATCAGGTCAGTGATTCTCAGTCTGATGTGCTGTGGTGAGATCCTTTTAAGAGTGCCATGCGGTATTAGCACAATTACATATGCAAACACTTGTGCATGAGTTAAAAGATAAAACCAGAGATTTCACAGGATTCCCTGTGTCACAAACATTTCCGACCTGTTGTGGTCTTTCTGAGCTCTCTGCAGCAAAAGAATTGCTCTATTTTTCTGTACTCAAAAAAAAGTAGAAGCGAACAAAGGGAATTTTTTGAGGGGTGCCTCAAGTCTAATGAGGGGTGACTTGAATCTTAAAAGATTGAAAACCACTGATTTAGGCAAAAAAACAGGTAGAGGATTGCATTGTTTAACTGACTAATTTACCTTTTAAATTTGGTTAACAGTGTTAGAGGAGAAAACAATAATTAATCATAAGAGACAGTTGCTGATAAGTATTTGAACTGGGGGGACAGATACAAAAATGCTTCTGTTTTAAAACAAATCTCAGGCAATTTTTAATACACCTGGAGAGGGACATAATTAATACTCCTATCACACTTCCTGATGGGCTTTGTGTTAGTATTCAGGCATAGTGTTTAAGCAATGAACACAACTCTCTGCTCTACTACACAGACAGATCCTGCAAGGTGTTACCCAAGAAGGCAGACCCACTAACTCCAGAAGGCTCTACCCAGGTGAGTTTTTCAAGATCAGGACCTTACCTAGTATGTATAGTGGAAACTGGCAGTCAGCTCCCAGGTAATCATTAAATTAAACTGCTTGCTCCTGATAGAGCTATTTCTCAGGCACTCTGTAAAGAACACCATGTCTTGAACACTCTGTAAAGAACACCATGTCCCGCAGGTGTACTGGCCTTCTCTTCAAATGCAACACACTTGCTTGGCAATAGCATTACAATCAACACCATACATGGTTTATACAATCAATTTGGAATGGTTCCTGTCCTGCTTTCACCCCTATCATTCATTTGAATAGGACTCTGGTTCTCTTTGTGTTATGCTTAATTTGGGACACGCTGTCTGTAGAAGCACTGAAGTATGAAGACAGGGCTCTCTCAGCATAGTGCCTGAGGAATGGTTTTACTTTTTGCAAGTACTTTTACCACAGGGAAGATGACTGTCATCTTCTGCAAAAATGTAAGCAGTTTAAGTGACTCTGACTAATATAGCTTGACTGGGGCTTTGCTGAAATGTTTTGTGTCCATAATATTGCCTATTAGAGCATGAGGCTGGGAAATGGGAGCATGGGAAATTCACCTTCAGCTCTGCCACCGGCTTGTTTTTGATTCAGGGCTAACCACTTAGTCTCAGTGTCTCAGTTTCCTCATTTGTTAAAGACTCTGTGACTTACACCAGTGGATTTGCTTGCATGATGTCTTTGGATTTTGGCTGAATGTATCACAAATTTAAGCTAACACTACTTTGCACTATTATTTTTCTAGAGACAATGTCACCTTTGTTGCTGTTATATAAATGCAGTCTAAATAATCCTGTGCACTACTGCTAGATGTTTCTAGTTATTCAGTAATAAGGTAGCCTTTCATATATGATCTAGGAAGTTTGAACATAACTGAGGCAAATACATTACATCCCCAGTACTTGTCTTATGCCAAAATAAGGTCTAAAGTTTCAGTATTTGTATCTTTTATTCTGACAAAGCTGCCTGCTACCAGCTGATCTGTGAGGCTTTGCAAACAGCTCTAGGGTGCCATTTGCAAAATCATCCTAACAGTCCATGTTTCACAGCAAAGTAATTATAGCTTGGAATAGTCAAGTAAGTTACATAGGTTCAAGTGATACATCCATAATGGCATATTCTAGGGTGGTTCTGTCCTGTCTCAGAACACTAATTATCCCAGATGGAGAAAAACAGAGTTGGTATCTATTGCACTGGAGTCTACAAAGAAGTGGCTCAGTAGTCATTTCTCTGGGAAGATTCAGGAACAGCAAGTCCTGCCTCTTCAGATGGAGCTGGACTCCAAGACCCTTGACATTCTTTTGCAACTTGACTCCAAGTCCCTTATAAATGTAAGTTGATGTGCTAATATCTCATACATGCTCATGCCATAAGCAAAATTGTTGGAATTTGATTTCTGCTAAAGACATTGATTTTGTTGTTTGAAACCTATGGGCACCATTTTTGTGAAATCCAGACATATATATTCTAGATTTTGAAACTATTTTTGTTCTTGGATTCTATTCTGATAATTTCCTCTTCATAGATTTCATAGATTTTCATAGACATTAGAGCTGGAAGGGACCTCGGGAGATCATCGAGTCCAGCCCCCTGCCCAAAGGGCAGGAAGT
>NW_017728943.1:58674709-58699447 GCF_001723895.1 Crocodylus porosus
CCGATTAGGTCGTCCCCCATAGCCAGTACCAGGTCAAGCAGCGCTTTGCCTCTCATTGGCCCATAGACTTCTTGAGTCAGGTAAAGGTCATCCACGCACGAGAAAAAGCTTTGCGCCCGCTCAGATTTAGCTGAGTGATCTTCCCACAAGATCTTCCTAGAATGTAGTTGATTTATATGCTGTGGGATTCATTCTCAAACAAATTGGTTTATTGATTCAATCTTAATTACTGTTTGTATCACAATATCACCCAGAGGGGCCAGGATCAGAGTCCTATTGTTTTAGGGCTTATCCACTTGCTTATAGTAGGAGATATCTTTTTTTGGGACACAATCTTGTCCCTTTCGTGTTTTCATATGGCTGACTTTGAAACCTCATATTTAACCTAATTGAGCACTAGTGCTGAACAGAAGGGACATACTTTTAAAAATATCTTTAGCTGTCCTTCCACTTCTGAATAAGTAAAATGCTAGGTTTATTTTTCATTATTAACAGTACTAGCAAAAACTGGTGGACTATATTTTCAAAGGTGTTCAGAATTCCTGACATTCCAGACACCAATAACTTGACTTACTCATTTTCTCTAAATCAGCATTCAAAGGTAGAAGCCACCTGTCTGTCTTGCAAGATGATAGAATTATGCTGAGTGGGATGACAGTTTGGTGAATGTAATCTTTACTTGAAAGATAACGTAAAGTAGGAATGACCTCTCCAGGGTGCAAAAGCCTGGGCAGTGAATACGGAGACACTGACCTGCCCACACACCAATGTCCCTCTCTCCATTATCCTTTAGCATAATAAAGCCTGTCATCTGGAAAAGGCTTCTTGTACCACTGCTGCTCTTCTCTTTGTTCATTTGGCTCATTTTAGATTTGGCTTGAGAATCTCTTCCTTTATTTATTTATTTATTGTCTGAAAAAGTGGGGTGCCTTGTGAAAAATCTTCGTGTATTCGAATAGTCAGGGGGAACTGCTACTCACTGCAGCTACGAAATAGTGTTATGATCAAGTCTACTCACAGTTCAAACACATCTTGACAACTAGAGGGCAGCATTCATTGTGGAAAGACAGTCATACATTGCAGTGTTTTAGAATGAATAGGAAAATGGGAATCACTCTTCAACCACTTGGCAAAAAGCTTTCTGCTATTTTTCAGAAAATGACAAAGTTCTGTGGCCAACCCTAACAATTACATTACATGCCTACATTATTCTGCGAATCCAGTGGAGATATGGTGCTTATAGCAGATATTATTTCAGAAGTAAATTGACAACTATGTTTCAGACAATGTGTCCACTATATATTTTTCCCTCTCCGCTATTGCATTTATTCAGAGATGTTGTAGACATCTTGAGAGCCAGAGCATGTTTCTGCCTGTATTATTGCAACACTGAAGTTTTCTTTTATATTCAGTAAGTGTTTAGGTTGTACTATTCACACTTAAGCAGTGTACTTCAGATACTGTATAAGACCTGCTTTACTATGAAGTAGTTGCTTTCTCATGGGATGTTTGAAGTCCCTGATACTTACTTAAGTGAATCAGATATCTAACCCTTCCTATACCGAAGACTGTAAATATCTGCTTAGGCATCAAATAATTTATTATATATATCATTTGCATACTTGCATACCTGAGAAGCATTACATAATTAGAGCAGTGATGCATTTATATTAAGATATGCATCTTTACCTAAGCCATATGAATAGCCCCTTTTCCCTGGTATATGGTTCCTGGGTGAGAAGATTTATTTTGCCGCTGTTGGTGCTGTGGCATCTGGGAATCTCTAAGTTGGGCTTCTTGATCGGGTTACGGGCTCTCCAGCTTAGTCTCTGTGGTCAGGTTGCTCAGGGTCAGGGCTACTAGAGCACACCTAGCTAGGCTTGGGGCTTAGGTTTGGGTTAAGTAATTGGCAAGGTTTGGAGAGGTCTATTTGGCTGGTGATGGAAAGACTCTCAGAGCTATGTTCAGGACACAGGTAGGTAGGGCATTCCAGGCTAATACTGGGAAGGATGCTGAGGACCCCCTCCTAGGGATAAGGGTTGGATGGCTACTAGTGGTGGATACAGGCCCTGAGACAAAAACATCCTCTAGCTCCAGTGAGTGTTGTGGCATCTAGGGATCTTCCAGGTCGGCTTCTTGACTGAGACTGGGGGGGTCTCCAATCTAGTTCCTGTCATCATATTGTTGGAGATCAGAGAACAGGCAAGGTTTGGAGAGGTCTTTCTGGTAGGAGTGGTAGTGGTAGAGCTATTTCTAGGGCACAGGTAAGGAGGACAGTCTAGGGTAATACTTGTAGGATGGACCCTAAGGCCGCCCTCCTAGTGTTGCAGGTGGTAGGAATCCCTGGGCTAGGGTGAGGTTCAGGGGTGGAAAGGTTCCTCTTGCTCCAGTGGATACCATGGCAGCCAGGGATTTCCCAGCTAGGTGTATTTTCTGGGATTGGAGGCTCTCCAATCTCCAAGCCTAGGTCGGAGATCCCCAGTTACCACAACACCCACTGGAAAAAAGGGAACCTTCCCACCCTGGAGTCTGAGCCCTGCACTGTGAGCCCTCTCACTTGCCACTTCAGCTGTGTGGATTCTGACTCATCCCAATAACTAATACCCTGGACTTCCCTACCAACCTAAGCCCTAAAACTAGCTCCAGGAGTCATAGTACCCTCAACTGAAAAGGCATAACTAAACTTTGCCCATGCTCTAGCTCTAACCCTAATCCTAAACCCAGCACTAAATCTGGCAGCTCCAGGAACAACAACCCTAAGCACTGTGACCAAAATAGCTCCTTGGAATGCCATCCATGCCAATCAGTATGGCATCCATGAGATCCCCAGCTGCCACAACACCCTCTGGGGCAAGAAGAACCTTCCTATCCCAATGCTCAGAGTGGGGAGCTCAAGGTTTTTCCTGCTAACCATTAATTTAGTCTGTCCTACCGATCTCTTCCCTAAACATAGCTCCAGTTGTCCTACCACCTCCAAACAGAGTCATCTGAAAACCTTGCCTGTTCCCTAACTCTGAACCTAACCCTAACCCTAGCTCTGGCTGCTCAAGCAGCCTTGACCCCAAACAGTCTGATGACAGGAACTAGGGTGGAGAGCCCCCAGTTTCAATCAATAGGGCTAGCTGGTAGATTTCCAGTTGCCAGAACACCAACTGCAGCAAGGGAAGCTTCCCACCCATGAGTCTGACACTACTACTGGGAGCCCTCCAACCTACAAGATGGGACTCGGAGTCCATCCCACTAACTATTACTTCCTTAGCTACCTGTCCCCTAAACAGAGTTCCTGGATTCCTACCACCCCCAACCAGAAAGTTGGTACATGACCTGCCCATTTGCTCTATGGGCAAGTAGTTCAGGCAGCTATATTTGACAGAAACAATTTCATGGGGCACTCGTGTGATGATTTCCAACTTACCAAGACCTATCATTTTACTGTTTTTCTCCTAGCTATATTGTTTCCATTATGTAGGTTTTATAGTTTTTGTTTTTTTCAGGTTTAGTCTAATAGTTCTATTTCTAAAACTGCTTGGAGCCTCTATTTGTGATCTTGTATAATTTTTTTCCTAGATCAGAACATCATTTACATAAATCCCAGTACCCTCTACACTACCAAAAAGTTCTTGTATTTTTCCAGTGAAATACCACAGGTGGCAAGCAATCCTAAAGGAAGTCTGTTTCCCAGAGGGTGTGTTGCATGGCTATAAACATTTTGCTTTGTTTTTCTAAGGGAACCTGCCAGAACCCCACTGATGAACCAAGCATAGAAAAAAAAGTTTCCTTTTCTATGCACTTCTTTAGTTTGTTTTTTTTTAAATCTGCACATAAGCTAAATGTTCTTCCATTTTCTATACTGACCAGTGAATCACGTATGGATGAAAAGAGCAAACTTGGTTTTCATGATGGCACTGACTTTTTAAAAGATGTATGGCAGGTGGAAAGTTTCTTGTCTAAATTTCAGTAACATTAGACAATGATACCTTTTGCTATTGAATTTATAAATCATGTGTTAACAGACTGAGTCGCTACACAAACTTGGAAGAAAAGTAAGAAGCTAAGTTACTGGCTAAACACATCACCTTTTGAGGATTTGATTTTGACTGACAACTCAGAACAATACCCTGTAGCTCTTGGTCCAATCTTTTCTCTGAGTTGACCCTCTCCAGTCTTTTCCTCTTCATTACCGCTTAAGTTCTGTTTGGTTCAAAGATAAAGTTTAATTCCCTTTTATTCTGGTCTAACCTGAACTCCAAGTTCTGCTGAACTCCAAGAATGAGTTCAACTCACTTCTTTGTCTGCCCCTTTCTGCACCATGTCCTACACTTGCATTGACATTGCAGGACTTGAGCACAGGAAGACCACCAAGAGCAATCCCACAAATCTTTGTTCCTGGATCTTCTGTAGCCTACTTCTACCACTTAGGACCTGGAAAGATAAACAGTCTGAAGACAAATTCCTGGAAGGGCTCCATGAAGGAACTTGGAATAAAATTCAGCTCTGCATTTGAGAAATAAGCAGCACAATGTAGCCATCTTTGGTGCAGGATATACAGTACAATATAGAAAGGGAAGAGAGATCTACTTTGCTTGGTTTGGTTGAGGACCTCGAGGTAAATCCTAAGCATCTATGAAGATGTATCCATTGTTTCTGTGAGCTCCCAGACATCTCCACAGGCACACTAAACCTGAACTGAGAACGTCAAGGAACAAACCTGGCCCTTAATAATTTTTGGGAGGAAGACTAGTAGATGTGTTTTGTTTATTGCATATTCTTGAAGTCTTCTACCTTTGTAACTGTATTTATTTGGTTGGCAACAGCCTGTATGTGTTGTGTTTATCCTGAGTGTAACAATGAATTGTGCCACGTGGGGAGCTGGCATGCAAGTACAGGATAGACAGCAATTTATCTTTATTTGAAAGGTCTCCTGGTGTTACTCTTGCAGTACAATGTGTAGAAACATAGCAAGCTCTTACAGCAGCTAGGGTTCTAGGCCAGGGAAGGAGAGAAGTATGCTGACCCCTGGTGAACAGGCAGGGAGAACTGAGAACAGGAGATGGGAGAGAAAAGAGTCTTACCTACCCAGGCTCTTTTCACATGAGCAGCAGGGGATACTGCTGCTGCTGTTGCAGCATGGGCTTGGGTTGCTACCACTGACAGAGAGACAGCAGTGCAGCCTCCTCAGGGGTTGCTCCTGGTGTCCCATTCACCCCCCCAGGAGCAGTGCTGTATTTTTCCATGGCAAAGCCCCTTGGCAGGAGAAAGGCATTGTTCCACCTCTTTCCCCCTCCCCCCCCCCACCTTCCACACATACACTACTGGACATGCGTTGCACCTACCTGGCTCCTTTGATTAGCAGAAGCACTGGCCTGCCCCTGCCATAGCAAAGACTCCTGGTGGAAGGGAGCTCCCTCTAATTCAGTGCCAGGAGTTACTGCCCTGCTTGCCATGCCCTAGTTATGCTGTGCCCTAGTTATAGTGTGCATCTTTTCTGTGTGTCCCAGTTTTCTCATCAAAGACTGGTTCATCACTCCATTAGAGCAATATGCTGAGGTATCGTGATGTATCTGGAGCTCCTAAAAAAATCTCAGTAATGACTGGGGGCAAGGTATGGCAGAATATGTGCTGCAGCAGTAGTTCTGTCATTTTCTGAAGGCATGGTGCATATATTTCCCTCCACAACCTATCTCAGACCGGCTGGTGGGGAAATGAAGCCATTGTCTGTACCTTGTCTTGTCCAAGACCTTTCAGGTCACATTAATACTGACAGTAGCAATAGCATAACCAGTGTTTCTGCTCCTCTACCAGACTGGTTAATCTTCCATAGGAAATTGGTAAGATACATGTTCCTTCAACCACTCTTGAGTAAATGCATACAGTAGGATCATCTCAGTCCTGGCTTTCATATCAGGAGCTTTGTTTAAAAAAAAATATGAAGTGGAGCTAAATTCTGGTATCTGTAAATCTGGGGTAAATTTGAGAGTTACTTGAGATTTACACCAATGTAACACAGAGTTGGACTAGATTTGTCCAGTATACTCCTACAAATACTGGTAGAAGCAGAAATAGTAAACAACATTTTTTCTAGTACCTCATTTTACACTTGTTATAGCTGAGATGTACTCTGTTTTGGGGTTTTGTCTTGTTTCCCCCCCACCCCCCAGTAAGTAACAGTTATTTGATTCAGACCCTCAAAGCAAATCACCTAAAAAATATCTTGCTAAAGCACAGACATGGGCAACTATGGAAGTACATATTATGCAGGGAGAATTTTAAAACTTATATATATGCTTTACAATTGTGTGTGTGTGTATGTATATATGTATATGTACATATATATATAGTTTACAATTGCCTCTATTTAATATGCACGGCATAATTCTCCCTGTATAGTACATCATCTATCTGACAGCAGAGATTGTTCTGAATCTTAAACACATTTTGTAATCTTTTCTTTTAACAATTCATACAGAATATACTTAAGCAAATTAGACTTGGCTAAAAAATAAAGAAGCAATATAGCAGCGAACATAAAATTCCTGGTGAAGTTGATAGTGGGTCTGACTGTTCCTCTTGGTGTAACTTCATTAATTTCAGTAAAACTTTGCCTCATTTATACTGAAGTAACTTAAGTAAAAGAGAATCTGTCTCTATGGACTTAAATAAGGGTTCAAGCCTAACCAGCATCCACATCTATTTTTAAAATCCTAAACCATTCAATTGCATTATTTCCAGGCCTTACCATTAGATGGCAATACTTAACCAGACAAATTAAGTAAGGCCTGACAACTGAAAGAGACTGATGAAAAGCTGAATTTTGTTTCCTGTTCTTAAATGCCTTCCAAACCCCAGACCCAGATACTGTTTCTAATTTGTGAATAGGGAACTGGCAAGCCTTTACCAATTCTCAGCACTGTATCTTGGAACTGTTTTCCATTTCCTGGTCTCTTTGAGTAAGGGGAGCAGTGGACAAAGTTACAGTGAACTACAAAACACAGAAGAATTCCAACAGCCCAATACTTCACCATGAATTAAGGGAGAGATGTATTATCTGTTCTGCTACTTTGATAAAGGTCTAAAACTGCAATAAAGTGGGAAAGATATGTACTGATATCTGAATGATAAAACTAATGACTTTTGTTTAAGTTGAAAATATAGCATTTATGGGTTTTGAAGCAGGGTTTCAGCACACAAAAACTGAAAATGCAACAGCTTTGTTCTGCAATCTATAAATGTTTCATGGTTAAATATCAGAGGTCATTAAATACTCTATACAAAGGGCTTTTTCTCCTTACTCTGCACAATCAAAGCACAAAGAACTATACATAGTGTCATTGTTCCCAACAGATTGCATGGAAATATTTTTAAACGAAAAGGCAAGATATGTAGATGAAAGCAGCAGCCAAATTCTAAGCTCAAAGGCCAACTGCTAGAGTTTTTTAGGTTACATAAAATAGTTTAGTACGTCAGCTGAGATTTTCAAGAATACCTTAGACATGCTACTACCATTGGATTTCAGTGAGATTAGAGTACTTTACTCCCTTATGTTTTCCTGAAAAAAAGTCCCAAGGAACTGGCCACCCGAATACCACTGAAATTTCTTTGAAATTTCTTACACCACTTTTTATCAGGTACCAAAGCAAAGAAAAAAAACCCATCAAAATATTAGCCCATTAGGGATAAAAAAGAATGAATTTGAGTTTTTTACAAATTGTGTTAACTTACTTCTGTATTGAATTTGAGCATAAATGTATAGATGCCTTGCTTTGGGTATTTTTGGATGTACTTCAGGACTCCACTTTAAGCCCAACTCTGCCAGAGAAACTCATGACCTGGTAAAAGCAAGTAGGTATGTATGTAAAAATGGTTTGATGTGACTTAAGTTCCATAATCTCATTTATAAGGTGAGTTATGCACTTAAGAACCTACATCATTTTTTAAAATGGAAGCTGGGACTGGAAGGGACCTCTTAGATCATCTTCTCCAGTGCTTTGTTATTGTAGGCATTATATAATTCTATTTACCGGTTTAACAACCTGTATTTTAAAATGAGTTGAGACTTTTTACCCACACAACTATTGAAATGCAGTCTCAGAAGGCTGGTGGTCAGAAATGTTCTAAATGCCTGCCTGTATTCGTGACCATTTTATACAATTTGTTCTTGTGCCAGCATTGTCCTTCACCTTAAATACCTCTTAAGTCTATAGTTGCGAAGTGAGCCTTTAAATCTATAAAGAGACCACCAGAAGAAGCATGGCTTTCAGGTGGGTACCCTCATGACTTGACTACAAAGTCTGCTCCGAAGAGTCTTTCTGCATTTTAACTATTTATGGTTTAAAGCAAAATATATCCCTCTTCCAGGTGAGTCCCCTGAACTATGGTATCATTTTCCTTTTGTGGTCTCTTCTGGGACCACGAACCTTGCTCTTCCTTTTGTCAAGTGGTAGAGCTTCAAAAGAAGGGGACAAAAACATGACTATCTTACCCTGGCCTCTTGCTTGGTAGCTGTGGCAGTCTCTTGTAAAGTGGAGGATGTACCTTTCAACCTGCCAGCCCAAAAATGTCGTTGAATCCCTGTTTCCCATTTCCATGGTTGAGTGCTTTACCTTCCAGGCTTTTATATAAGGGTTGGTTGAAAGCAGCACTAGCAATACATTTGAGCAAAAAGATATGAAATGAGCCAAAGGGTTAACTGAGGTACATGACATGATTTGGGGTTATAAACCCCTGTCTCAGAGGTGCTTACAAAGGGCTGCAGAGAAGTGCCAGCCTCTAAAGAGATGGTGTTTCAACAAAATCTATAGACTATCCTATAGATGGGATTTCTCTCTCCTCAGGATTTTCTTTTGGCTAGTTTAGGTTTCTCATCCACTCACATGCTGGTTCTTATGAATCCCAGTTCTAAGCAGCTAACCAAGGGCTGTGAATTCCTCTTTAGGAGTCAAGCAGCTTGAAGTCAGGAACCTTGCTTTTGCTTCCATCCATTGGCCCATCTTCAACTGGAGCTGTGCAGTGACCTCACTGAGCATATTCTATAGATGACAGGGAATTTTCCTATGAGGTGAGAGATGTGGGTACGGACCTTTTGAGGCTGAGGAGGGCTTTGAACATTGGCTTCCTACTTCCTGGGCAAGTGCTCTAACTGCTGGGGTTTTTTTATAAATGGTGGACAGTTGCACTATATCCTGCTCTGCCCAAGTTTAAAATCAAAGATGCTACAGCCTCTAGTTGAGCTCAGTCTTGCCAGTATGTGCTAAGTGAGTACTTTGGGTATTGTGATATCTTTTTTCTTAGACCAACTGAAAAGATATCAGATTGACCCAAGTAAACTTGTCTGCCTTAGCTAGATCAGGCACGGGGAGGTCTAGTTCATGGATCCTGATCAGGCATGAGATTGGCAGGGCCAAGTATCTTGATGCCTGGCTGATGAAGGTACATTGATATGCACAGAAGGACAGCCTTTCAAGTGCCTAAGAGGCTAGGGAGGTAGTTTGTAGATCATATTCTTGAACTTGTATGCCTAAATTTGGCCTGAATGCTTAATTTTAGACACGCAAGTCCTTTTGTGGATCTAAGCTTTAAGTTGTCCTGAAAGTATTATCCTTCTCATTTCTCCCTCTGTAAAAAGCAAGTAAACCATATATTGTAATTATGTAAGACCAATCATCAGAGGATTTCAAAGAACTTGCCTATCTTATTAAATAAGTTCTTTGAAATCCTCTGATGATCGGTCTTACATAATTACAACATATGGTTTACTTGTTTTTCTTTTACTATTTGTTTAAAATTATTCATAGATAGTAGGGCTGTGCAAAATGGCACCGTTCCATTTCACCTTGAGTTTCGACAGTTCAATGAAACAGTGGTCCATTTCGAATTTCATTTCAATTTGAAACAGCTCTTCCATTCCATTTCATCAAAACAAAAAGGCTGTTTTGACATTTCACTGGGGTTGCGAAGTAAGCCCAGCTGGGCTGCCTTCCGATTTCCACCCCCCCACCCCAATGCTAGATCACACCAGGGGTGGGAAGGCAGCCCAGCTGGGGTAGAATTATTTGCCCCCACACACCAGCTTTACAAAGGGGTAGACTGTATATAAAAGGGGGTATGTGCCATGTGCTCTCTGCAAGGGGCAGACTGGAGCTACGCCACCCCAAAAGCAATGCAGAAAAATAACTGTAATTGCAGTAACAGGGACTGGAAAAATAGGCAGTCTTAAATGTTGTGATATAAATATTTACCACCAATTAGTCATGGCTCACAGTATGGAAGTTAACAGGCAAGCACGTTCATGATTGGGTTTTTTTGCATCACAGCTGGTTTTATAAAAATTAATCATTAGCTTCAGCTCTGAACCATAACACCATGTAATTGTGTTTTTTCCACTTCTAAGTAACACTTGAGCTTAGTGAAGCAAAAACTCTAGTTGTAATGCTTTTACCAAATCTGGGACCAGATTCTGGTATTCTTGCTCATAATATTTAGAACTGTGATGCAAATGGAAATCCCATTGAAATCAGTGTAGCCTATAGAATTGTATGACACTTATTTTGTGTGTTCTACTTATACAATTCTCTACCACAAATTTATTTAGTGTGTAATTTCATGTCTAACCCCCATAATCTTTGTTAAAAAAATTTCTGTTTCAAATGATTGAAAATCCATTAATACCATAATGATGATGATAACAATTACATTAAAAACACAAGGATATGTATCAAGCAAAAAACAAATATAGTAGAAAATGAGTGTTTGCATCTATGGAAATAAATCACTCAGACATCCTGACCCTTTCCAAACAGATTTTTTTTTTTTTTTAAACTGGACAGTAGAATGTCATGGGTCAAGGTGAAGCTGATTTATGGAAGTCAACTAATTCTTAGGAAATCTTTTCTCTTACAAAGGAGCAACTATTCTCACATATGTGAATGAAATATCGATCTATGGCTCATTATCTAAGGTTGGAAGTAATTTTTCTTTGGGCCTACGACAAGCTGTGGAAGAAACAGAAATCCTGAAGGGGAATATATACCCTTTGATACAATGGGAGTTAGTATTTTAACCCTTTTGATGCTGGAGGTGTAATGTGGCTGCTTACACTAGCATGCTGTCTGTCAATAACTATAAAGCAATAACAACAAACTTTCAGGACCTGATGGTGTCTGGAAAAGCTAAAACTGATGCCATCTAAATTACATGTACTCCTCAGTATTTGGACTCTGCAAATGGAGAACTGGCTATGGTGTACTCCACTTCTCAGGCCCTCGGTTAAGGAAGAAAATTGAGTAATAGGAGAGAGGGGAAAATGGTGGAATATATTATTGCTTATTTTTACAAGCCAAATTCTGCTGCATTCTCTGGCTCCGTTTTTTACAGTCTTTCAGAATCAATTACAACCATGGAACATTAAAGGAGATTAATTTCAGGAACTGCCATAAAATTCTAAAAATAGAAACAGCTTAAGCATACCTCTTCCTTATTAACAACATGATTTTTGAGTGTTTCAATGTCTACTGCTTCTCACCAAAGCAATGTAAATTTTTGTCACTGAGCCCTTCCTTTTTAGTCCTCAAAAAACAGTGTCATAATGTCCGGGATCCACTTCTGACTTGTGCCTGGTTCTTTATAGAACCTAGAGAGCGTAGGGAGTAAATAATTTTGGGTGAATAATTTTACAGTTCTCATCTCTTATCTGTTTGTCAATTGTCCACAGGCAGTGTATGGTTTTCTTGAATGTATTTGTTTTTCAAAATTATTCACCAAATAACTCTGGGCCAGTAATCTAGTTACCTAAAATATTTGTGGTAAATGCACCCTTAGCCACAGGCAAATGTAATTAACTTTTGTATTTGAGGGAATGTTTGCCAAACATTGTGTAGATATTTGCCTAGCACTAACATCAAACCCTTAGTTATTATGTCCCAGCCACTGAGTGCCAGTCTTCCATGCAGTCTATCCAAGGCAATTGAAATCTGCTGTGCTCTCATTGCTTTTCATCCACAGTTTATATCTATGTCAGGATAGCAGCAGGAACTGTTTGTTTATAGACTCCCTCTTCTGTACAGCTTGAGACCCTATAGCTGTGTTCAAAGGTGCAAATCATCTAACCTTTGACTACAGGAGCTTCTTTTTCTTTTCAGTTCTTTTTTTATATATATATTTTCTTTGGATTTTTTAAATTTCACTTATTTGTGTTACTGGTCCTTATGGGGTAGGACCATAGACTAATTTGAGTCATGGCGTTGGGTTTTTTTTGTTTTTTTTTATAGCTTCTTACAGTGAGTGAGTTTAGAAAATAACATTTTAAAAATAGGAAGTAGCTTTGGGAAAGAGCTGGCTGCCCTCAACTGTGTTTAAAAAAAAAAATATCCCTTCTTCTCTGGATTCCAGTCCAGCTACTCCCAGAGACTCAACAGATATTCAACATAAACATGGACTACAGAACCTGGCTCCAAAATAAATGAATAATAGTCACGGATCGTGAAAGAATCTTTAAAGAGTGATCAAAAGTGGGCCATAGCCTTGTCCATTTCAGACATCTCCTTATGACCCACTTCTATTGTGAAGCCTACCAGAAATTTACCAACCAATGATGCGTCCATAGTACATGACCCTCAGAAATGGCAGATTATATTTTAGGCCTTTATCCTGCACTGAGTGTCCTGCAAGTAAACCTTCCCATCCGACTGGAGCCCCATACAAATAAATGGGATGCACGGTGGAGGATTATGACCTTCAGGATTGTTGTGTTTTTGTTTTTAATAACTCTTTCCCACATAATTTGAAATCATCATATTGTATACATAGCTATTTCTCAAGCATGTGATCATGTCATGTATTCCTTATTGGCTGATATTTTTGATATGCATAACTTAGATCAGTGTGCTCTATAAAGGGTTGTTTTTGTTCCTTAGAGCTTTTCTCACCTTTGCAGATGAAATTTAGTATTCTCCCTTTGAATCAGAATGACTTTTTCCACAAACTTTTTTTAATACTTGAGCTGTTTTCAAGTAAAGATTGAGCAATAAAAGCAGTTTTTCTGCTATGAAAACATTTCAACTTTTTATTTTTTACAATTCTACCACTTCAATAGAAGATGATAGAAATGTGACATGTGGCAGGAATATGTTGTAAATCTTTTTTTAATTTTTCATTGTGCAACCTTAACTGTGCCTGTTTATGGATATATTTTAAATATAGTCTTTAATACATGATCAAAAAAGGATTTTTTTGAAAAAAGGAGTAAGTCAAGCATGTGTGGAAATGAGAAAAATGATTAAGGCACTGAATTGGAGATCAGAAGATCTTGCTGCTTTTTTTGACTGAAGTTTACTATGTTACCTTAAATGAGTCATTTACAAATCTCCAGCACAACTTCTGGAATGAAAGTTGTAGCTGAGGGTTCTCCTGAGAGAGATGCTGAGAGAGGCTGAGTGCATGATGCTCAGCCAGTGCAGCTTTCAGAACTGCTGCACCCTTTTCAAATGCGTAAGGTGCTGCAAAGCCCAATCAAGTCACATTTGTGTGATACTCCAGAGATGAGCATGCTTCAAGACAGTGCAGGGTTTATGTGGTTTGTAGAAAAAGCAGCACAGATCATGTCCTAAAAAATAATAAAGATAAAATACATCTTTAAAAGTGGCCTCAGTCACTTAGCACTGCTATCTTGTGCATTGATAGGGGTCCTATAAAAAAGCTCTACATAATCACAGAAGAGTAAATTTTCAAAATCATGTAAGGACTCACCACACAGAAAAATAAAACAACTCTACAGTTAAAGCAGTGCAGTCCCCTGCCCCAGTTGTATGGAAGGAAGTACTGTACTTTAAAGGTAACCTTACCAAGATGAGTTTATTTCCAGGGAATCAGCCATACTGGAATAAGAATACTGATATTTGTAGAGCCATGCAGGTCTTGGAGGTTGTTCATCAGTATAACTAACACCATAGAAAAATTGCACATATTACCAAAATGTTTACAACAGTATGACATCTGGGTGTAGACAAGGCCTTAATGATTTAGGATCCTATTTCCTTTTGTCTTTGAATAGGACTCCTAAGCCACTGAAAACATTGCCCACAAAGATAGAGCAAAGACTGAAAGACAATTTTAACATTGTCATTTCCTGACTTTCCCTTTTCTCTTGTCCATAAACCATTTAATGAGCATGTCCATGTTTTTGGGTTGCACAATCCACTTTAGAGTGCTTAATCTAAAAGAGTTAGACACAGTAGGAGAAATTTAAAGGCGTAAATTATGGAGTTACATTCAACTCTAAATTTGAACAGTTTATTTCTACTGTTTCTTTGCTTGTCCCCCTTTTCCTTCCATTTCACTCTCTTCTAAAAGTGGGATTTTTATCCTCTTAAGTTGGTGGTTCTCAGCTCTAGAAAAGTTAGACTCTTGGCACCCCTTGAAAAATTCCAGCTCTTAGCTTTCACTTGTTTCACTCATCTGAAGGCCAGGGCTGTAAACTGAACCATGATAAATTGCAAGAAGCTCCTTGTTTGATAAATCATAGTTTGCACTGTAATTTTGTTATACAGATGTGAAACAGAAGAGGCATAATGAATCTTTCAAAGTGCACATGTCCCTCTTATCCTTATAGTGATTGGTACATAGGTCCAGCATGCCTGTTCTCAGCTTCTCATGTAGAACCTGTCTTACACGCGGGAACAGTGAGAAGGGCTTAGAATCAGCCCACATAAGGGAAGACAGGGAGAGGGCTTTAGTTCCCACACACAGTGAAAACTCCCATTCCAGATTCTACCTGCCCTGCCATGTGGCACCTAGAAGGTCTTACCTAGCTGGTTTCCCACAGGTCTTTTTCTATAGAGTCCAACTCCTTTTTTTTTTTTTTTTTTTTTAATACTACTTTAATTTTGCTTCCCCAAAGGAGTAATGGGTGCCTGGTTCTGGTTCTAGCTGGGGTAAATATTAAGTTACTGAGACCATTATAGGCACAGTTCAAAATCGGAAGCCATGGCTTGATGCCTTTGGTTGCACGCGTGTGCACACACACCCCTTTAGTAGCATATGTCAACTCTTTATTCAGGAGGCTTATGTCATGAATGCCCTGCTCAAATGACTTCAAATTTAGAGCATTAGTGCTACCTTTACTCTTTATTCAGGAGGCTTATCTCATGAATGCTTTGCTGAATGACTTCAAAATTAGAGCATTAGTCCTCCTTGCATTCCTTTGAGGCACACACATTTAAGGGCAACCTAATAATCATTTTACAGCACTTAGAAAACTTGACCTTGAGTCAGAACATAAAACCATATGCCCCATGAGGTATGGGACTAGATTACCCTTGAGGTCCCTTCTTATGATCCTGTGATGGGAATGGGTTTAATGGATGTAGAGTCCAGTCTTTTGCTCTTGCAGTCAACCCTTTATCCAAACAATCCTAAAAACTTTCCACTCCAGCTACTTACGTGTGACCAGGGAGCCAGTGAACAGGGACTGCAAACAGGAGGAGCAAATTGCAGGCAGTCTTCAGGCCAGTTTCTAGGCCAGTTCAAGGGTAGTAGCATAGCCTATTACCATACAATGGTGGGGACATGTAGTACCCCGTGGCTTCCCACCTTGGCCCCAACTGGAGCTCCCTTTCCTCGCACCACTGGGGCCCCCACCCAGATGGAGCCCCTGGCACCAGGCTGTGGTGGCTGCCTGGCACAGCTGCCAGCAACTAGGAATGGGACCAAAGTTACCCCCACCTGTGGTATATGCTCCTTAGTGAGGTCCCTGGAGTCTCATGTGACTGAGCTCCAGGCCTAGGTAGGCAGACTTGGTGCCATCAGGGCCCATGAGCAGGAGATTGATGACTACTACAGTTAGACTCTTCTCCTGAAGAATGAAGAAGAAGATAGAGGGGAAGGTGGTCAAGAAGAAAGCTGAAAAGACCCACCCAGGGCTACCTGAAAGATGGTTGTCTCAGGCTTCAGGACATGCAGGGCTAGGGCTTCCCCTTCCCCTGGCATTGCACAACAGTTATGCTCCCCTCACCATGCATGAAGAGGCTCCGATGGAGACACTGGAGGAGGAAGTGGGTAGTTGGTGAACTGTCATCCCCAATAGGAGACGCAGGGTTGTGGTGATGGGACACTCCCTTCTGCGGGGCACCAAGGACCCATCTGCCATCCGGACACCCTAACCCATGAGGTCTGCTGCTTCCCTGGGTCCCACATCTGGGATGTTGCAGACAGGATCCCTAGGCCCATCTGGCTCTCCAACCACTACCCCATGCTCCTCATCCACATGGGAATGAATGACCTGGTTCAGAGTAATCCAGACTGGGTCATGAGGGACTATAAGGCTCTGAGGGCTAGACTTAAGGGGGTATAGGTACAGGTAGCCTTTTCCTCTGTGATCCCATTTGCGGGCCATGGACCTAGGAGGGAAGGATGCACTGAAGAAGTGAACCGACCACTCTGGCGGTGGTGCTACTGAGAAGGCTACGATTTCTTCAACCCCATCACACACTTCATGGAAAGAGGGCTCCTGAGAGAGAACAGCATCCACCTTGCACAGAGGGGTAAGTCCCTGTTCTCAGCTAGGATGGCCAATCTAGATAGGGCTTTAAACTAAGATTGCCAGGCGATGGGGAAACACTGACTGGAGCATGCCTAGGGACTGGCACATAAGAAAGATCTGAAGTTGGGGACACTAGGAGAGCCATTCTTGCAAGAGCTGAGGGAATGGTTCTCCCTCAGAGTGACAGGAAATCAAAGGTCTCATTTGGAAGAGTCAGGTGCCTGTACACTAATCCCAGGAGCATGGGGAACAAGCAGGAGGAGCTAGTCCTCCTACTATCTAGTGGGCATTACAATCTAGTAGGGATTGTGGAGACCTGGTAGGACTCCTCACATCATTGGAACATAGCCATAAAGAGCTACACCATGCACAAAAGGGACGGAGTGGGGAAGAAAGATGGAGGTGTAGCTCTTTATGTGAGGGAGCAGTACACCTCCCATCAGCTCCAAAGAAGAGCAGCTTGAAACCCTCTGGGTCAAACTACGGGGGAAAGGGAGAAGGCAGTGCAGTAAGAGAGACCTAACTGTAGGTGTATACTACAGACCACCAAACCAGAGGGAGGAGCTCGCTCTGGAGTTCTCTCGGGAACTGGCAGAGGCCACGCGTGCAGGGGATATGGTTATCATAGGTGACTTCCGTTACCCAGATATCTCTTGGGAGGAACACTCAGCTAAGTTGGATCAGTCTTCTTTCTTCCTGACCTGTATTGAAGAGCTCTACCTGACTTGGGAAGTGCATGGGCCAACCAGAGGTAACGCTGTCCTAGACTTGGTCTTGGCCAAAGGAGACTATCTAGTGAGTGACTTGAATATAGTGGGTAGCCACAGTGACAACAACCACAAAACCATCATATTCACTGTCCATTGCAAAGCAGGCTAATCAGCTGGCAAGGTTGAAGTTTCGGACTTCAAAAAAGCAAATTTCAACAGGATCAAGGCGATAGTAGGGGAAGCACTGTGGGACATGGGACTGAAGGTGAAAGGCGTGTATGAAGAGTGATCGATCCTCAAGGATACAATCCTTGAAAGACAAAATAAGTCCATTCCCATGTGGAGGCAAGGTAACAGAAGGGCTGATAAGCCATCTTGGATTAACAGGGATATCATGGTCACCTTGAAAAAAAAGTAAGAGGCATACAAACAATGGGAGCTTGAGACGAACTATACAACAATGGCCCACAACTTTAGGGAGTAGATTAGAAAGGCTAAGGCAGTGACTGTAATTTAAACTAGCAACAGAAATCAGGGACAATAAGAAGTCCTTCTTTAGATATGTATGGAACAAGAGGAAAACAAGTAGAAGCATGGGGCCATTTCTTAACAACTCAGGATAGCTGGTTCCTCACACTTGGGAGAAAACTGAACTCCTGAATGACTACTTTGCTTCAGTATTTCACTGGACTAAGGGGAAAATCATACTAGATAAGGTTCAGAATGGGCATGGTGGGAATGACTGCCTTCCTACTGTTGACATTGAGTGGTGCATGATCAGTTAGAAAAGTCAGCAGGGCTGGATGAACTTAATCTGAGAGTAACTGGCTAAAGTCATTGTGGGACCTCTGCTGAAACACTTCCAAAACTCGGGGTTTTTGGGGGAGGTCCCTAAAGACTGGGAGAGGGCCAGTGTTGTGCCTATCTTCAAGAAGGGAAGGAGAGAGGACCTGGGCAACTATAGGCCAATTAGCCTAACTTCTATCCCGGGGAAAATCCTGGAAAAATTCATCAAGAAGCCTGTGTGATATGCTTGCAGAAGGTAGGATTCTGAATGACAGCCAGCATGGCTTCATTACGGGCAGGTCTTGTCCTACAAATCTCATGTCCTCCTACGACCAGGTAACTTGCCACCTGGATAAGAGAGAGGAGATCAACACTGTATACCTAGACTTCCTAAAGGCCTTTGATCTGGTATCTCATGATGTTCTCATGGGAAAACTGGAGGATTGCAGGCTTAACTGCTCAACAGTTAGGTGGCTGGGAGGCTTGCTGCAGGGTGAGACCCAGAGAGTTCTAATGAATGGATCTGTGTCATCCTCGCGAGAAGTGACCGGCGGTGTCCCTCAGGGGTCCATGCTTGGTCTAGTGCTTTTCAACATCTTTATCAATGATTTGGATGTGGGGGTGAGGAGCTCACTGGGCAAGTTTGCAGATGACACCAAGTTATGCGGGAGCATGGTCATGCTTGAAAATAGGCTGCTGATACAGGAAGACCTAAATAGGTTGGCAAGTTGAGCAGATCAGAACCAGGTGAAGTTCAACATTGAGAAATGTAAAGTGCTCCGTCCTTGTATGAACAATCCCCACCTTACTTACAGGGTTGGTGGCACCAAACTGACTAGCACCACTACTGAAATGGATCTAGGGGTAATAATAGACCATAGTATGAACATGAGCCATCAGTGAGATGCTGTAGCCAACACGGCTAACAATACCCGGCATGCATCAATTGATACATCTCAAGCAAAACCAAGGAAGTTATTCTTCTGCTTTACTCAGCACTGGTGAGACTGCAGCTGGAGTACTGCATCCAGTTTTGGGCACTGCACTTCAACAAGGATGTGGAAAAGTGTGAGAGATTCCAGAAAAGAGTCACTCATGATCAGAGACTTGCAAGGTAAGCCATATGAGGAAAGGCTGAGGGACCTGGGCCTCTCCAGCCTAAAAAGGCTGAGAGGGGACTTGGTAGCAGTTTACTACTACATCAGGGGAATACATCAAAGGCTCAGCAAACAACAGTTCACCAAGGCATCCTTAAGGAAAACCAGGAGTAATGGCCACAAACTCCTGGAAGGCCGTTTCAGGCTTAATACTAGGAAAAACTTCTTCACAGTTAGGGTGTCCAGACTGTGAAAAAACTCCCTCCAGAAGTATTCCAATCACCTGTCCTGGGAATCTTTAAAAAGAGACTGGATAGTCACCTTGCTGGGGTCACCTGATCCCAGTTGTCTTTCCTGCCTGGTGCAGGGGGGATGGACCTGATCATGTGAGGTTCGTTCCAGCCCCTTACAATCTATGAATTGATACTACCATCATGAAATGCATGAAAACAAAAGAAGCCCAGAAATTCTATGGTTCTATGAAATACTCCCACAGTCTTTGCCAAATGAAAGTTCTCAGTCTTAACTATGGCAGAAGCATCACCCCACTTTAAGGCATGCATACAAAAGCTTATCTCCATGTCAGTTTCCATGTCACAGTCCTACCAAAGTTATAACTTCCCTTCATTTTTTTTTTTAATGGGTGAAGTTCTGTTTTCTCTCTGCTGTTCTCACATAGGAAAAATAAATCTTTTTTTAATTAAAGAACTTGCTCTTTTCCAAGTGACCTAATTAAGCTCAGTGATGGAATCTGGGAAATAGCATTGTATAACCTGGTGGAACTGATAATTTATAGTAAGCAAGATGTCTCCTTTGCACCCTCCCCCAAAATTCAAGTCCATCTGGTTTCCATCTGCCCTATATAAAATTAGCTTCTTCCCTGTTCAGCTATAAGCACCAGGCTATGTGTATTTGTCTAGTGATTGTCCTGTGGCATTTAACAAAAAAAAATCGGACACACCTGGAGGGCACATTGTAGACTGGAGGGGAGATAGGGCTGTTACAGGCACCTCACCCAAGTAATAAGGTAAATACCAGAAGCTTCAAAAGGCAGTTCAGTATGGACACCTACTGGAAATAGGCCCCTTGGATTCAAATCTTCACGCTCTTGTGGTTATAATATTGATTTAAACAATTTCATGTTCTCTTTTACCTTCCAAAAAAGGCTGGCTAAGCTCTCTGCACTCTCACTCCAGCCCTCCACACATCCCACCAAACCTCTCCAAGGACCTGCTAGCTTCCACCAATCCTGCACACCCATCACCCCACCCTAAATTACTTTCACTGGGTTCCTGGTGTGACTCCTAATGCCATATGACTGGTACAATGCAATAAAAACAGCAGCTGTGCAGGATTTGCATACTGCTCTGACTTCCCTTAAAAAAGTCTGTGAGGGACACCTTCCAGGAGGGAAAGAGCAATTTAATACCATGACCAGTTATTGCTGACCTCTCTCAGACTACTGTGAAGAGTGAAGACTTGTGATGGGTTTTGTACATTCTTTTTACATGGACCATCACACAGTTATAACGTGGTATCATAGTTCATTCATACCACTGACCTATGCTGGTTAGGAAAGTACACCCAAGTGGTGAAAAACATATTCAACTACATTTTTAAAAGACAGCAGTGCTTACTAATTTAAAAACAATATTTTAATACAATGTAGTTGTAGTGCAAGATATGATTGTGAAACTGCATGTTGAAACATGATTTACCTTTCTTCTGATGGACTGCTGCGCGATGCTCAGCCCAGATGCAGCATCTGGTTGCCAGAAAGATGTTGCTCTCTTAAAAAAAAAAAAAAAAAAAATAGACACAAAAATGGACAATCACATAAGGAGGTACAAAATGATTTATTTCTGGTCAAACAGTGAATGATGGGATTCTCAATCAGGATTCTTATGGTTTCAGGCAGGTCTGTTTTATTCTAGTCCCAGGAAACCATAGTCTCCTTTCTATATGGTCTGTAAGTGGGTTGATAGGCAATGCAATTATGGCTGAGTTGATATGTATGAATCTCATAGGCTACACTTAGATGTTACACTTTTGATGTTATACTTAGGGTGCAGACAAAAGTGCAGCCCCCAGCTATAACTCAAAATTTTTGCTAAGCATTCTGGGTTACAAGGTTACCCCTGGACTAAATAGAAGTTCACTGTTGGCTCCAAAGGAAGGGGAATCTAGCTGGGGCTGGGAGCCTGCAGCCAGGTTCCCGTAGCAATGGCCATGTCTCTTTGCCAGTGCTCACTGTTTTCAGAATAGGATGGGGGAAAAGCAGTGGAGGGGGCTTGTTCTTAGGGCTTCCCTAACTGGTGCTGAAGTGGGGAGGGGCTGCAATATGCCCACCTCAGGGGGCTGCAATAATCTGCCTCACCTCCAGAGGGTGCTTTGAAACCCCTTGACTCAGCTTCCTCTGCTTCCTTCCCCCTCTTCCATTCTGAAAACAGCAACAGTCTGGGAGCTCTGGAAACACAACTTACAAAAGATGCCACATTTTGTAACCTCTTTATCAGGTACCTCATGCAATAAGGGCTCAGATTTTCACCCAATCAGCCATTTTTGAAGCTGTTTGCAGCCATGCACTTGTGTTTAGTCACAGCTATGAACTGCTTTCTGGGGACACATCAGGCAAAAATTGTCACTTCTGTCTGCACCTTTAGATCAACCTAACTAGAGTTAGGTTAATATAAATGGTGATCTGTATTAAGATTAAGGGAGGTTAAATCAGCCAAAAAAAGGTGAACCCATTCCTTATATCAGGAAAGGGTTAGACTGGTTTTGTGAATCAGTTTTATTTTTAATTTAGTGAAGCCCTGGGCTAGAAAAGCCCAGCCACTTGCCCCAGCCCTAGGTTGCACTTTTTGCACCCCTACTCTAACTGGACTATTTTTAGCTCCCTGACTCCCCACACCCGTGGACAGGCAACTGCCCATAGACCCCCCCCCCTGCAATCCCACCAAATCTCCCTGTCGACCCACTAGCCCTTACCAATCCTGCCTACTTTTTGTTCCACCCCAAGTTACTTCCACTAGGTTCCTGCTTCATCTGTCAGCACCAGTGAATGTCTATACACACCTCTTCCAATCTACAATCACACAGCTTAAAGCAAACTGTGTGATCATAGACTGGATGCAGTAAATGCCTGCACATACCCATAAATGGTAAATCCATTGCTGTGGTGAATTAGCTACATCTTTATCTACATTTACTTTTCCAATTTCTTTTTCTGACTTAAGGCAATGAATTTTGTTTTATTTTGGGTTTCCATGGTAGGTTTAATTACTCCTGAAAGCAGTGTTAGTTTAAGGAAAACAGCAACCAACACTAATCAAGGTAAAGTATAGAGTTACTTAGTCTGGGCTGCATAGTCAAAGGTGTAAACTTTGTATATATTTTGGAGTCAGACCACCCATAAGGCTAAGAGAACAGACATCTGGTGATTACAAATAACAAATATTTATATCTGTGGCACCATGATTCCATACTAAAATATATCTTCCATTATATGCATAATTTTCAAAAAAGAATGCAAAATGGACAATGCAGAAATTTTGTTTCTGTAAATACACAGAAAAAGGACTGATAAACACACAACTGGGAAAAGCTAAGGCAGTACAGTAATTGAGCTTTAAGCAAAATGACTAAAACTACTGCAGAAACCTTTCCATTCACAGATGATAAATTAATTACATCTCTGTTAGTTCCTTCTGTTAGCTAAAGTCTAATCTATTATGTACATGGTTTTCTAGCTGCACCTAACTGGATCCTATTGAATCAATATTGCTGGGGGGGTCTTCAGTTTTATCAGAAGTCTCAGAATATATGGTATTTTCCTGAAGCCCCAACTGATACAGGCCAGCAACCTGAACTTGACACTCTCATTATGCTATAGTTCTTTTCTGTTATTCCATAAGGATTTTGGCTTCCCTCTTTTAAAAACATTCTAAACTTTATGGTTACAGGGAAATTTTGAAAATTATTATTATTATTATTATTATTGTAAAAACACAAGATCATGAAACTATAGCAAAATTTGATATTTAAAAAAAGGATCATTTTTTAAAGCCAATTCTATGGTATTTTGGTGTCTGACCTTTATTTTTTGAATTCCTAGAATGGAGTATTTATTGTATTATAAGGCAATGAATTATATTAATTTATGCAAGTCACTGTTGTTGAGTTTATCCATATCTTCTCATTCCACAACAGTTTGCACATGCTAGTTCAGTATAATATTCACAGAGATTAATTTCTTCTTCAAATGTAGTCACTTTTTGTTTCCAGATTACCTGCCAAGATACTTAGATATTTTCACACAGCAAGTATTATATGCAAGCATATTTTATAAATTTTTTGCTGTTTGAAAAAATATGATCAATAGTTTAATAAATGGTCAGCCGCTAGATTTATTGCAAACCATTTTCTGTAGCCATTGTTTTAAGAATTTGCTTATTTTTTCTATTTATTTCTTTGGATTGGCTACATAAATTGGAAATGTTTATATATGTTTGATTATTCCATGACTTCAGAAGAATCAAAGAGATTTCAAAATAACTCCCCATTACTTTTATCTCAAATATTCTGAGGAATAATACTAACAGAAGTGAGTATTTACAATACCTTCTTTTTCTCTTAATATTTTGTGAACAAATTCATTCCAACAAATGTTTTCAGAATAGGCATTAAAGTGTCTTGAATATCACCAAAGCTTTCTTCTTTCTCCTTTCTTAATTCAAATGGATGTTTGCAATTTTTTTGGAAATTTTGTTCAGTTTTCTCTGCTGCTATATTAATGACCTGAAATTCAGTAGAAAGGCTGGGCTACTGGGGGGGGGGGGATGGGGAACTCTAATGAAGTGTTAGAAGAGCAGCATATCTCCGCTTCTCTTTGTCCTGAGGCTATCTATATGTTTGTAAAACCTAGGACATTCTTAGGCAAATTGAGACTCTTGGCTAACGTGACTTTACATTACATTATATGTGTGTGTGTTTACAGACGGAAGTGGGGGGAGGGTGCACGTATGTAAAAATACCTATTGTTTAGACAAGTATGCATTAGGCCTGTGCAAAGCAGCTAGTATTCACTTTGGATTCGGATTCAGATTCAGCTGACTTGGAGGCGGGGGACAGTGATTCAATCTGGTGATTCTAATTGCTATCCTGGTTCAATTTGGCTGAGTCAGCCAGGCCCATCCCCTGACCCTCTCCCAGCCCAGGAATGGCCACCCCACCCGCCCCAGCTCCCAGCACTTGGGAGGGGGGGGAAAGCCCCAGCTCAGCAGGTGCTACCAGGTGGGGGGCAATCCACACTGCCCCTGCTGCCTCACGCTGCGTGGGGGGCTCTCCATGAGCCCCTGAACACCGCCCCCCCCAGCCTGCTCATGGGTGACCCAGCTCCGGCCCTTTAAGAAAAAAAAAAACCTGAAGACACCCCAGAACTCAATGCTCCTGCCAGTGGGGGCCGATCCCCACTGCCTCCTGCCATGTGGGGGGCTCTGCAGGAGCCCCCAAAGCCCTGAGGCTGCACTAGGAGCAGAGAGCCCCCAGGCTTTTCTCAGCTTTTTTTTTTTTTCTTAAAGAGCCAGAGCCATGGTGGGGCCCTGGGGAGAGG
>NW_017728943.1:58699559-58705137 GCF_001723895.1 Crocodylus porosus
CTGGGGAAACAGGTGGGGATCGGGGGGATGGCAGAGCTCCCCCCATGGTCCCTTCCCTCAGCCCCCCTCCCTCACCCCTAGTGTTTACCAGCTCCGAGTGCCTGCAGCTCCACCAAGGACTGCCTGAATCATCAAAGCTCTCTAAATCTTTGCCAAAGATTTGGACCTTTAAATTGGTCCCCTGATTTGATTCAGAGATTCAGCCACTGAACCAGGCCAAATCTCCTCTGAATTGTATCACTACCCAAAACTTTGCACAGCCCTAGTATGCATTATAGCTTAGTTTACAGTGTGTCTGGGTACCCTCACTTAATTATGTCAGCAAGTGAAGTTTAAGATGCATGTAAATGTGACCCCCGACACATCCTGTGGTTTGACCAGGTGGAAGTGGAATGTGGAGGCAGAGAAAACTAGCTGCTGGAGCTTCAGTGAATCTTAATGGTGTGTCTGGAGGGATGGGAGTAAAGAGGAGACCACACAGATAGGTTGCTTTGAGATTTTAAGGGCTTCGTTACACGGCAATTTTGGTTGGCTTCTGTCCTCACATTAACACCTGAAACTAGTTTTAAGAACTTGTTACACAGCTCAGAGTTACACCACTCCAGAGCAGGATTATCTCTGATCCATGATATACAGCTCCTGTTACACTAAGGCATAGTAATTCTAAACTGCACCTTAGTGCAAAATGCCTCCCCCACCCCACTCCCCAGATAGCCCAGATTGGGTCCATTGCTCCCTCCCCAGACCCCCTCCACTTACTTGTGGCTGTCTGTGCTTTCTGTCCTGGGGAGCAGGAGGATAGGGTTAATTTGCATACCATCTGCCACCACTGCTACTGCTACCCTTTGGGCCGGGCTCAGCCCAGAAAAGCAGCCACAAGTAAGTTAGAAGGGAGTGGGGGGAAGCCCTGGGGGCAGTGGGCAGGCAGGTGGGAAGCCTGAGGGGCAGCAGTGGAGCCCCAGGGGTAGACGGGAAGCCCGGGAGAGGGGGCATTCTTACCTTTCAGTCCTCCAGGCCCCTACTGACCTGAATGTTTGACTGCTTCAAACTCAAAGCTAGCACTGATAACTATCAATATTTGTGTGGCTCACAGTGTACATGTTCAGAGCCCAGTCCTGGACAGAGAAAGCCCAGCCACTTGCCCCACTTGCCTTGTCCCAGGACTCAACTCTTCCTACCTCCCCCCACCCCCCACAACCAGGCTATTTTACCCTCCTGACCCTCTGCCCAACCCCTGGACAGAGGATGCCTCCCCTGTGAACCCATTAAACCATTCCCCATTCTGCCAACCCTGCCCACCCTCCCTCAAACACATCTTACTCAGACTGAGTTCCTGACATGGTTTCCACCAGAGAACATTTGTATAAGCAGGATCTGATCTACGATCATGCAGCTTAATGCAGCCACATGATCATAGATCGGGTCCTATGAATGTATTCACCTACTGTTTGGCTGTTGTCTCCCTCACACTAATGTACAGATATGCTGGTATGCATTCTCTCTTCCCCAAAGGGATACGCATTTATTTAAACACAGTGAGTTCCGAAAGTGTGCACTTGATTGCTACTCTTGTTTTCAATAATGAGGAGCATACATAGTCTTCTCTAGTTTGTTCCAACATTTTGAAAACTTGGTTTAAAAAATGAAACAAATACCGCCATTTGGCAGTGAAAGTTTCCCTTCTAAAATGAAGACAAGAGTTTTGGTTGTTTGAGAGTTTCCTTCCTTAAAAACAACCCATCATTGCTGTTTTAGTGTTTATGAGCAGCTTGCATAAAGGCTTACTTTATTTCCAGGATAGCAACATGACTTCTGTTTGCTTATTTTTAAGGAAGAGATAAAGAGATGTTATAATTCTTGCTTTTTAAAGCTCTTTGTATTCTTGTAAGCACCATTGTAGTTGGGTATCACAGGACTGTTATAAGATAGCCTGTAGCATAAGGCTACTTTCTGTACCACCCTGAGGACAACTCCTCAAACCATGAAAATGCCCTTTTTTCTTTACAATAGGACCCCTGATGACTGCTGTCATTGAAAGCCACAGCTTGTCACATGGTAGCTTTCAATCACTCGGGAATTCTAAAGAATACTACTCCAGCTGCTCCCATAAAACTTTAACATGTTTCTAAAGTGAATGCCTGGAAATGTGTCTTGATAAATTGTGGTGGTTGGGAAGAGAGGGCATGAAGCAATGATATTCCTTTTGTGGACTACTTTTTAAACCACTGTAATAACTATCTGAAAATCCCACTTCTCCAGCTCATGCTATTGAATTAATCCTTTTTAACAAAAGCAATTGTTTTTTTAATTCATCTCCAAATGCAACACAAGAGCACTTAAGAGTCTCTTAACTTGCTAGTACACATTAAGCCTCATGAATTTCATGACTGATAATCCCTGCAGTAGTTTGGAGTCCATAGCTACGTATTTGTTGATACAGACTGTTGAGAATTAAACTCTTTAATTTGCAATTGTAAAATGCAGTTTTCTAGAAATAAAATGCAGTTCAGTCACAGGACGTTCAGAATCACTCAATTCTAATCTACAATGTCAGCAAACCCATTTCACTGACATTATTGTTTTGACACTGAGCTTAATAGAAATGATTAAGTCAGGAAGAGAACAGCACTTACTTGACTGCTGTCAGCTACCGAACCACAATAGCCCAGCACACAGACTCTATTCAGCTGATGAAATGTGAAACTTGATATGCTGCTGCAAAATGTTAGTAACCACAATGCTATATTTCAATCCCTACTTGATTTTATAAATATTTAGTCTCACTCTCCTAGAATCAGCCTCATACAAAAGTAATTCTTGTTGCACAAGAGAAAGAAATAGGAACTGAATTTGTTGTCTTAAATTCACTGTATCCAGGAGTGCACCTAGGCCTCGGGGGGTTTTTTTCTTATTTTTTAAAGGAACAACCTATTGAGATGCGGATGTAAAAGGAAAGGATGAGAACAATAGTAGCTCTTGTGACTTTATTATATGGAGCAAGATTTGTGATGGCAAGAATTTAATGTGATAGAAACACGTTTCATGCTCTTTGTGCTACTCTGACAGAATTAACGCTTGTTTTG
The DNA here is from genome assembly GCF_001723895.1 of Crocodylus porosus. Lineage (NCBI taxonomy): Eukaryota > Metazoa > Chordata > Crocodylia > Crocodylidae > Crocodylus > Crocodylus porosus. The sequence goes on from NW_017728943.1 coordinate 58,702,643, forward strand.
AAATAATTTGCTGTTGCTAAATGCAGAGATACAGATATTTTTAACTAGATGTTAAGTAGGCATTTCTGCTAAGTAAGTGTTTTCTTGCTGCTATATTATATCACTTACATTATTATCCTGTGATATAATCTATGAGCATAGGCTCAGAAACCTTATCGGACAGTAAGTGAAATAATAACCACAAAGGACCCTCTTTCTGAACATTGTGTCTACTAGAAAATACACAGTGTTGTTATTACTTGGGTCATGTTATATTCTAGACCAGTGGAGACCATCCTTTTTGGCAGGCTTGCCACAAATTAACACCCCCCCTTCCCGAGTGCTACTCCAGTCCCTTTCCCTTACCCAATCTGCTGCTCTGCTTTCTGCTCTATTCTCCCTCCATAATCTGATGCTCTGCTGTCTGCTCTCTCTGTCTGCCACTGTACTGCCTGTCTTCCCATTCTCCCCTTCCCACAAGTCTATCACATGCCACACACAGAGGCTGCCTGGGCCACTTGTGGCACCCAGGCTACAGATTGGCCTCCCCATCCTAGGCAGTCTGAAGATTTTTCCTGCTTTTGGTAGATCAAAATATTAGAGTTAGACTACTGCATGGACATTAAGGATTGTATAATCATTAAGTATAGTGTCTACTAAATTTTGAAGTAGTATTACCTTGACTAAGTCTGGTGCTAGAAATTCTGAAACTATGGCTATACAGCCTGTTTATAGGATAGACCTAAGTCATAAGCAGAGCACATCTATACTCATAAGGGATTGATATTTCTCTGTAATGTGGGTATGCAGGATCAGAGTTTTAAATGAAAGCTTGTGACATCTACCAGTTATTCCATGCCTGTCCTTGCCATAATACCAACCCCCTATCTTGGTATCTATGCTACAATTATTAAGAAGGATTTGATTTTTTTTAAAAGAATGAAGCCAGGGTTAGAGAGATGTGAGAATATGAAGCTGAAATAGTGATAGCATTGTTGAGGTACCAGCATAGATTTTACTTATGTTCCATGTATACAACAATTATATACTGGCATAAATGCTGAATAAATTGACTTTTTTACTAAAATGTCATTTCTGTGCAGCAAAAGAAGGCTGAGTTCCTTTGCAACACTATACATATGCATTAATTTTGGGGTATCCATAGGTTTTTCATTCTTATCCACTGTTTTCTACATACTGTACCTTATAAATATTTAAGTCTCTGTTCTGCTGCGAGCACCAGCGATTTGGTGCTCAGATGCACTCCCTTACAGAAGAACAATATATTTCATCTGACATTGAGCCATACAGGGGGAATGCACTGGATTTCAAGAGGGTGTAAAATAACAAGTTAGACACTTTCACTTTATGATATGCTTTAAAATTATTTCAGCTGTTCCAGTGCATAAACTGGGGAACATTGCCATATAGTTTACAGATTTGGTGCCTTGCATGCTACATAGGGCATTGATGTTTATGCCATGGCAATTATCCTTTTACCTTCTTAATAATATGAATTCATGCTTTACGATAAAGTGTGTAATAAAAACCTCTTCTTAGACACCAGCATGAAAATTCAGGTTTTGTTTTTTGGGGAGATTTTTGTTTTGCAGTTTAAAGCCTTTCTTATCATTTGTCAGGTAAGATGATGTAATCTTGGTTGTGAAGGATCTGGAAAAAAAACTAACTTTGGTAATCTTGAAACAGAAGTAGATATAGTGCAAATATCTGTGGTAGCTTGTAATGCTATACAATCTAGGGGTGTCTGCAAGTGTGAATGATAAAAATAGAGAAACAGGAGATTACATGTGAATGGGCAAAAATCATAGATTATCCTAAATGGTGGTGGGTATTCTACTCTGGTTTCTCTTCACTGCATATAAATCTTTTGGGAAGAGTGGGAATCATTTAAATATTCAAGAGTGGTGGAAAAGGATGGGTTCAGTCAGGAATTAGCATGGTTTGGTGGATAGATTTAAAAGAGTACTAGGTTGTCTTACCATCTGTTTAATGACTTGCTGTGTAACCTTAGCCAAATAACTTAGTTTTTCTACCTGTAAAATCCTTCTCACAGTGGTGTTATGAGGCTCAATTAGATTAAAGCAATTTGAGATCTTCATAGGAAATCAATTACAGAAACAAAAGTATCCTTTCGACCTGGAGGGATGTGGGCAGTGGGGTTCCACAGGGCTCCGTCCTCAGGCCCGCACTGTTCAACGTGTTCATCAGACTTGGATGAGGGGGTAAATAGCACCCTGTTCAAATTTGCTGATGACACTAAGATGTGAGAGGATGTGGGCATGCTAGATGGGAGGAATAGGCTGCAATCAGACCTAGACAGGTTACAGGGGTGGGCAGATGAGAATAGGAAGGGATTCAACACCAACAAGTGCAAGGTGATGCACCTGGGGAGGAAGAACCAGCAGCAGACCTACAGGCTAGGGAACTCCCTTCTCGTCAGTGCAGAGGCAGAAAAGGATCTTGGAGTCATCATTGATGCCAAGATGAACATGGGC
>NW_017728943.1:58705461-58709452 GCF_001723895.1 Crocodylus porosus
TCCAAGAGAAGTGGTGCTGGCTCCTACCCTGGGGGTCTTTAAGAGGAGGCTAGATGAACACCTTGCTGGGGTCATTTGACCCCAGTACTTTTTCCTGCCATGGCAGGGGGTCAGACTTAATGATCTGCTCAGGTCCCTTCTGACCCTAGAAACTATGAAACTATGTATTATACCTAAAAAGACCCTACCTTTTATATACGAAATGCTTCCAGAGGATCTGCAACAGAAGAAATTCAATGAGAGGAGAAGTCTGTGATAGGAGAAAGCAAAATTAACTTTCGTGATGCTGACACTAAAGAAGGAGGCAGACAGGGTCAGCACCATGCAGAAGTGGAGCAGAGGAAGATGTAGTAGAGAGAGAGAGCTTTACAAGCACTTACTGGGAAATGGTTTTCCCAATCTACTAGAATTTTGGAAATTGCTCATTTTTCCTCTCTCAAATTGGAGTCAAAGCCTATTTTAAAAGGTACTTTTTAATGCGATTCAAATAAATCAAAACTTTTTTTGATAATTCTGAAATATTTTATCTCACTGTCATCCTTTTATTTTTTTTATATTGAGTTACTAAAAGATTAACTTAAATTTGGAAAGCAAAAATATTTTGAAATGGAAAATAAATAATTCTATCCAAAAAGTGTCCAAATTGGTATAGTTCAAGGATTTTGAAGCTCTATTTCCAATTTTTTTTTTTTTCAAAACAGAAAACACATCAAAACTGACCCTTTCAGTTTGAGGTTCAGTTTCAACAAACTGGCATTTTCTAATGAAAAATTTGTACAGTCAAAAAATTTCCTGGCCTGCTCTAATGTTGATTACTATTGCTGTGAAACAGCTCCTACATGCAGTCCTCACAGAACTGAACTCTTTTCTTCTCCCCTCAGAAAGCTGTAGGGAAAGATGTAGTGCCAGCTTACTATAGTTACACTTTTTAAAGCTGACCCACAAATTGAGTATTTCCTGATTTTTCTTTTGTGTATGCATTTTAATTCCCAGCCAGAATTGTTGCATCAATAAAGTCTAAGAATACTTTGCTGAGGAACAGCCTAAATTAAAACTGAAGATAGGGAACAGGGATTAAGATTCAGTTTGCATATTATACTTCTATAATATGTAACTCAGTGATCTTGCAGTATCTTCTTTTTTCAGGTAAGACATTTTACAGCGGTACAGCTAAATCTGAGTTTATTTCTCTGCCCATTTGAAATAAAGCTTCTTATGATGTCAGTGGAGCAGAATCAGTGCTGCAAGGAAAGTAGGGAATAACGTGTTTTTGGTGTTCACAAACAATACATCATGATTATGTTTAAACCTGGAAGGTAAACAGACACTGAAATTGTCAAAGCTAAGAATGGCCTCTATTTACAGCCTCCACAATCATCGTTTCCTGTGGCATCACTGTGTGGAGTGTGCTGTCAAAATGAGAGAATACACTTGTCAGAGCATGAGCTTCAGACTACGAACAAAACCTCCTCTTCAGTCAAACAGCAGTTCTAAAGTGGTTTTTTTTTTTAGTTTAGCCATGCAGATAAAGAAATAGAGACAAAAATATTCCTATCCTTACTCCCAATTCATTTCTGCACATTTGTATTTCATTGTCTTAGACAAACAAGCACACTTTGTAGGAGATTTCAGACAGTTTTGTTTATACAGTAGTGGGGTTTTTGCTTCCTTTTCTTGCATTGTTTTCTCTCAGGTTTAGAAGTAAGCTGTTGTATCTATCCCATCCCTTATTTTAAGGCATGTTCTTTGGTTCTTGCAAAAGTTTATCCATGTGCATACCATTACATACTGTAAGTTGTCCTTTCTGTGTCAGGCAGAGGTTTATACTGTTCCATTTTTTAAAGTTATCCTTAAAGAAGGAAGTGTTTTAATGTGGGGAAGATAAACTGTGCATTGGCTTCCCTTAAAGTTATAAAGGAGATTTCTTTGACTTTAGTAGGCACTTGGGCAGCACCTTTGTCACTTTATTTTCTTTCATTAAAAAATCATATTTATAATCTATCCTGAAGAGAACTTTTCACCTTCAATTTGTATTCATCTGGTTGAGGGCTCTGAATTATTTATGAGATGCTGCTTGTGGCCAGGGCCCCTTGTACATTTATATAATAGCGCAGAAATAATATTGAGTCATTTGTGGCTAAAAAGAAATCTGCAAACTGACTTCCATGATAAGTGAAAGGAAACCATAGCAAGCCATGAAATATTATGGTTGAAGGAGGGAGTTTGAATGAGTTTTCATATGTGATCATTTGCATGTTATTTCTTTCTGCTCTTACTTTTTAAAGGGGGAGGTCTGAAAAAAAAATGGCATAAGTAATTGTTGTTGCTGATTTAATAAGCATTGTCCAGAAAGTTGGTGTGATGGCTCAGCTCAACATTAAAGTGTTTTTGTCTCTCACATGCAAAACCTTACTAACAAACTACCTAATCAAGAAAAATATAAGAAAATACCTGCAGACACACTAATGTGGAAGAAAATACTGGAGATAAACATTTAAATAACTAATTTAAACAGCTTTGATTATTAAAATCACCTTCAGGAGAAATTTGGATATTATCTTTTTTATCTTGCTGGGATCCTGCCCCTGGGGCAGGGGGTTGGACTCGATCTTCCGAGGTCCCTTCCAGCAGTAATGTCTATGAAATTTATGAAATAAAATCACAAAATGATATGGTATTCCTTTTGTTAGTTTGTATTAAGGATTTGATAGTAGTGAGAGATAAAATCAAGAAAGGGGGAGGAATTGTAAATGTTACTTGGAAAATTAATGGACTCCTAAGTAAACAGAGGCCAATTAGGAGCCTGATCCTGCTTATCTTGTTAAACCAAAGCTCTCATTGGCTACAACAAGAGTCAGTGAACAGGAAATATAGGATGGAGTCTTAGAAGCTAGAAAAGAAAGAAGCTGGTGATTACAAAGTCTGTTAAGAATTCTGGGAGAAACCTGGCCCCAATGAGGCCAGCAGAAGATTTTCTACTAACTTCAGTAAAACCAGGATTCAAGTATGTCCAGTTAATAAAACAGGAAAATTCTGTCTTTCAGATGGATGGGAATGTGTTTGTACCAGAAGTTACAGTTTAAATACCAGTTTTAAAATATGTAGGCACTTCTACACATGCCTCATGGGTGGAGGTGGAGGTGGAGGTGGAGGGAGGCGGAGGGCAGCATGTTGATAAGAATGGCTCCAAGGGACAAAAGTTGAACATAAACCAGTTTCAGTGAATGGGAATTGGTTTAAAAACCTGCAACAGAACAGAAGTTCAGTGGACATAAACCGGTTTAAGACTTAACTGATTTAAGTTGAACCAGTTTGTGGAAATTTTCTCCTAGATCCCCTCTAACTTAAGTTACCCCTCAGTACCCCAGAATCCCAGGATGTTTTTCAGCCCTGGGCTGTCCTGCCTGCTCCAGTGGAGCACGGCTGGCTCTGCCCTCAACTGTCACAGCGCCGAGGCACTAACCAGGGGTGGGCAATAATTTGGATTGGAGGGCTGCTTAATGAGTCTTGGTGAGCTATTGATGGCTGGAAGGGTAGCCCCACCCCTTGATGGGTGCCCCGCCCCCTGCTTGCAATCTTGGGACTGGAAGCCCCGTCCCTACCCCTTGACCTTTGTCACTGGAAGTCCCTCCTCTTGCTCCCTGGAAGTATGACTTTTGGGAGGTGGAGGTTGCCATCCTGGAACCAGAAAAAAAATAGTTGCATAGTTTCATAGTTTGTAGGGTCGGAAGGGACCTGAGCAGATCATCAAGTCCACCCCCCTGCCTGGCAGGAAAAAGTACTGGGGTCAAACAACCCCACAAAGGTGTTCGTCTAGCCTTGTCTTAAAGAACCCCAGTGTAGGAGCCAGCACCACTTCTCTTGGAAGTTGGTTCCAGATCCTAGCCACCCTGACAGTGAAGTAGCGCCTCCTGATGTCTAATCTGAATTTACCCTCTGCCAGCTTGTCACTGTTATTTCTAGTCACTCCTGGTAGTGCTCGGGGGAACAG
>NW_017728943.1:58709552-58714314 GCF_001723895.1 Crocodylus porosus
CCCTTTTTGAAGATAGGAACCACGTTGGCCCTCTTCCAGTCCTCTGGCACCACACCAGAGCACCATGAGTGCTTGTAAAGCTGTGCCAGAGGTCCCACAATGACCTCAGCTAATTCCCTCAGCACCCTGGAGTGGAGATGGTTCAGACCAGCTGATTTAAATACATCCAGTCCCTCCAGAAGTTCACTGACCCTTGGCCTAGTTGTGCCTCCCCTGGGGCCTGAGGGGGTCCCAGTGAGGGGGCTGATCCAGTCCCTGCTCAGGAAAATGGAGGCAAAGAAGTTGTTAAATAGGTTAGCTTTGTTGTCTGGTGTGAGGACCAAATTTCCTAGCATGTCTTGCAGGGGCCCCACATTACCCAGTAGCTTTTTTTTTTTGCCCCCTGTAAATTTAAAAAAGGACTTGTTGTCCTTGATCCAGGTAGCTAGTCCCAGTTCCATCTCCACCTTGACCTTCCTGACCGCCCCTCTGCAGCCCTGAGCAACTGCAGTATAGTCCTCCCTGGTGATGGCTCCTCCCTTCCATTGGGTGTATGCCTCCCTTTTAGCTAGGAGACATTCCCAGATGCTTTTGGTGAGCCATGGGGGCTTTTGCACCCTCCTGCTCCCTTTGATCCATGTTGAGATTACCTCCCTTTGGGCTTGGAGGATCATCTCCTTAAGGAGCGACCGCTCTTCTTGGACACCTGACTCCCCTCCCCTCCAGTACCTCAGTGCCTCCCTGACTACTCTCCTTAGCTCATTGAAGTCTGCCCTCCTGAAATCTAGGGCTGGTGCCTTGTATACTAAATAAATCACATATAAGATGCAGTTTAACAAGGACAAGTGTCATGTGTTGCACCTGGGGAGGAAGAATCAACACTCCTACAGCCTGGGAGGGACCATTTTAAGTAGCACAACTATGGAAAAGGATCTCAGAGTCATAGCTGACTCCAAAATGAACATGAATCACCAGTGTGATGAAGTAATAAGTAAAACTAACCGCACCCTTTCTTACATAGGTAGGGGCATCGCAAACAGGTCTAGGGAGGTGATACTTCCCCTCTATACAGCATTGGTCAGGCCATAGCTGTAATACTGCATCCAGTTTTGGGCACCGCACTTCAGAAGGGATGTGGATAGCCTGGAGAGGGTTCAGAGGAGGGCCACTCATCCGGTTAAAGGCCTATAGAAAAAACCGTATGTGGACCGATTGGGAGAGCTGAACCTCTTCAGCCTCCACAAGAGGAGGCTAAGAGGTGATCTCATGGCTGCCTATGAACTTTTCAGGGGGGACAACAAGAAATAGGGGATACAGTGTTTACCCAAGCACCTGTTGGGATAACTAGAAATAATAGCCACAAACTGGAAGAATGCAAATTTAAATTAGGCATCAGGAAAAAATACTTTACAGTGAGGGTCACTAAAATATGGAATAGGCTCCCAAGCTGTCCCTTTCCTTGGAGGTGGTGCTGTCTCCTTCCTTGGAGGTGTTTAAAAGGAGATTGGACAAACACCTGACTGGGGTCATCTCACCCCTCACTCTTTCCTTCCCAGGGCAGGGGGGTTGGACTCAATGATCTAATAAGTCCCTTCCAACCTATTAAACTAAAAGTCAAACACCTACTATAACATATTTTAATTTTATTACAAAAATATTTTTGTCATTTGTGTTTGTGTACTGTATATAGAGGTGATTGCAAAATAACTTAAAAATAAAGTTTTACTTTTGTGTATTGTGTGTGGGGTGTGGTTGGGGTGGGTGTATCTGTATGGTGGGTGTGTGCATGGGGGGTTGTGTGGTGGCAATAGGGTCTGTTGGGGATGTGTATATGTGGGGGGGCTTGTGGGGTCAGGGTGTGGGTGTGTGGTATATGTGGGGTGTCAGGGAGGGTGAGGAGTGTGGGGACCCCTCACACATTCCCCTTCATAGGTCACAGCCCCCACCACTGGCAGCAGCGGGGGCAGATGCTTGTGGTCCATGTAGGTGCCGCCACCTGGCAGTACGCAGCTCCAGTTAGCACTGCATGTGGTGGCAAGGAGCGCAGCCAGACGAGCCCATTTCTATTGCTCAAGGCTCTCTGTGATGCATTCACATGCCACCTGGGAAAGCCCTGCATGATGCCCTACCTGTCCCCTGCCATTCAGGGGGTGGGATCCCCTCCACTTCCAATGGAGTTCCAGGCCCTGAATGGTAGGAGATGGGGAAGGCAGCCAGCTCCATCATGTGGGGCTTCCCCAAGTGATGCACGAGTGCCGGGAGCTGCACATACACCATGGGGAGCCCCTTACAATAGAGGGAGGCTAGCTTGGTGGCACTCCTCACCACCACATCCCTCACTGGCTAGAGCTATGCACTGCCACTTCTGAAGTCAAATGAAACTGGTCATGTTCTTAATGTTAAACACCCCTTCTGCTTAAGTTCCTTTCTATGTATCAGGATCATTCCTGGGTGTAAGCGTTCCAGAGTGTGAGATCATTTGATGTATAGGCCTCATTTACCATTGATCACCAGTCAAATTCTGGACTGAACATCAAAATTAATTTCTGTGTGGAGTTTTTTCTGTTGCTTATTGTTACAGTACCTGAATATTTCAAAAAAGCATTTTTTCTTAATACTCCTATGGTATAAGCTAATGTTCTTCCTCCCATTTGAAATGTAGGAAATGGGTACCCAAAACTGTGAATTGTCCATTAGTTGCAGTGCCTCACATGAGATTTGATCTTTCAGAGCATTTAGCATTTTATAACCATTGGGGCAGGTACAGATGTTATACTTTTGTTAGCTTAAGTGCCCGGAAACTGGTCTATACCTAGATTCATAGATTATAAGGCCAGAAGGGACCTCAAAAGATCATTGGATCCAGCCCCCTGCACCAAGCAGGGAAGATAACTGGGGGTCCAGTGACCCCTGCAAGGTGACTGCCTAGTCTCCTCTTGAAGATTTCCAGGGTAGGTGATTGTAACACCTCTGGAGGGAGCTTATTCCACAGTCTGGACACCCTGACTGAACAAGTTTTTCCTAATGTTGAGCCTGAATTGATCTTCCAGGAGTTTGTGGCCATTACTCCTGGTTTTCCCCTTGGGTGCCCTGGTGAACAGTTGCTCACCGACCCCTTTACATACTCCCCTAGTGTAGCAGTAACCTACTACCAGGTCCGCTCTCAGCCTTCTTTTCCTCAGGCTGAAGAGTCCTAGATCCCTCAGCCTTTCCTCATATAGCTTGCCTTTTAAGACTCTGATCATAAGGGTGGCTCTTCTTTAGACTCTCTCAAGCATGTCCACATCCTTGTTAAGTGTGGTGCCCAGAACTGGACACAGTACTGCAGCTGCAGCTTGACCAGTGCTGAGTAAAGTGGTAGAATCACCTCCTTGGTGAGTGTAAAAGCTGTAACAGAACAGAAGTTTGGCACACAAAACCAGTCTATACCTATGGTGACCATATTATGGTTAAGGGAATCCAGGATGGGGTAAGGGAATCTGGAACAGTGGGTGCTGCCATCATGCATACATGTGTGTTTATGCATGAATGTGTGCACATGTGTACACACTCACCCAATCCTGTAGCTTCCAGGAGCCCTGATGATAGGGTGAGGCAGAACAGCACCAAAGTCCATGGTCAGGCTCCATGCCCCATCTGCAGAGGCTGGACTTAGATAGGAGTGCCCACCCCACCCCACCCTACCTCCAGCAGCCACCTGGGGCCACCAAGCACAGCTTGGGCCTTGCCATCAGTTGCAATGGCAGGGTATGAGGCAGCTGCTGGTGGGTGGCCATCCCTGCTCAACCCAGACAGGTGTCTGAACCTTAGTCCCAGCCCCCTCCCCTACCCACCCGAGGCAGGAGTAGCAATGTTAAGTGCAGCCCACCCCCCTGACTGCAGCTGCTGCTCAGGAGGAGCCAGGCCAGGCAGTGTGGGTGGCAGCAGCCTCTGCCTCTGCCTGAAGCAGCTGAATCTAGGACTTTTTCTTCCATTTACACCAAGCAGTTGGGATGCTGGGATGGCCTACACAATCTGTGATTGTCCCAGCCAATCTGGGATATATGGGCATACTAAATATACCTATAACAAAACAGAAATTTGGCACAGACAGACTTGTTTAAAAATGGTGGAGCCTTGTCTAAGATTTGCCTCCCCTACCAAAGGGCAAATGTGTGTTCTGTTCACTACTAATCTAAACTATACCACTTACAGAAAACCATGTACCTTAGATGCACTGTGCCTCAGGCTTTTTGAATATCTGTACCTAGCCTTAATGTGTTCATACTACAACCTCTCTTGACTCAGCTGCAGCTATAAGTGCTCAGCACTTCTTTAAGTGAAGCTTCAGTTGTCTCAGGCTAGGTGCTCCAAAATGACCAACACATAATCAGTGACTATCTGTTAATACTTTGGTTTACATGCTTTGCCCACCGTCATGTAAGACTTCAGAGGAAGGGGAAAATTCCAAGGTGACACTTAGCTGTCTTAATGAAGAAGGCTTACTTCTTCCCTGCCATTGACTGCCTGGTTTACTATACATCTCCCAACTCTGGTATTAATTAGTGATTTGTACTACAGTACCATGTAGTCATGGAACATGAACCCTTTATATTAGACTCTGTTAAGAGAGGGGAGGTGGGGTAAGTGGAAGAGTGCTCCCCACACTCCTGCAGGCCCTCCTCCCTCCTGCCCAAGGCCAGCCCATCCTATCCTGCAAAACTTGCAGCCACAGGGGGCCCACAGCCAAGGGGCCCCCTGCATCTGGCCAGTCACCTCTTCCCCCCCCCACAATGCTGCCACC
>NW_017728943.1:58715307-58768008 GCF_001723895.1 Crocodylus porosus
ACATCCCTCCTGAAGTGCGGCGCCCAGAACTGGATGCAGTACTCCAACTGCGACCTCACCAGTGTCACATAGAGGGGGAGGATCACCTCCTTGGACCTGCCTGAGATGCATCTGTGGATACATGACAAGGTGAGGTTGGCCTTCCTGACCGCATCCCCACACTGCTGGCCCATATTCATCTTGGTCTCAATAATGACGCCAAGATCCTTCTCTGCCTCTGCACTGACGAGAAGGGAGTTCCCCAGTGTGTAGTCTGCTGCTGGTTCTTCTTTCCCAGGTACAGTACCCTGCACTTGTCAGTGTTGAAACCCATCTTGTTCTCTTCCGCCCAACCCTGTAGCCTGTCCAGATCCAATTGCAGCCTATTCCTTCCTTCTAGCATGCCCACTTCTCCCTACATCTTAGTGTCATCTGCAAATTTGAACAGGGTGCATTTTACTCCTTTGTCCAAGTCACTGATGAAGATGTTGAACAGTGTGGACCTAAGGACCAAGCCCTGCGGAAACCCACATCCCTCCAGGTCGAAAATGACCCATCCATCACCACTCTCTGGGTGTGGCTTTCCAGCCAGTTAGTGATCCATTTGACTGTGTAGGCATCCACACCACAGTCTCCTAGTTTTTTAATGAGAATGGGGTGAGAGACAGTGTCGAAAGCCTTCCGGAAGTCCAGAAAGACTACATCCACTGCGATACCTGCATCCAGGGACTTGGTGACCTGGTCATAGAAGGCCACAGTTTGAGCAAACTGTGACTAATAGCAGTAATATGCTAATTCTGCAGCAATAAAATATTCTTCCTGAATATTTAAAGTTTTTGATAAAATTAAAATGAACTAAAAACAAGCTTTTGTAATAAGTGCCACACAACCATAGCTGTAGTTGGTACAACTATCTCCGCAGATCAAAATTTGGCTGCTTCTGCTGACACAGAAGTACTACATGTCTTCACTCATAGATTTCATAGATATTAGGGCTGGAAGGGACCTCACAAGATCATCAGGTCCAGCCCCTGCCCAGAGGGCAGGAAGTCAGCTGGGGTCAAATGATCCCAGCAAGGTAAACATCCAAATGTTTCTTGAAAGTGTCCAGAATAGGTGCTTGCACAACCTCTGGGGGTAGTCTATTCCAGACCCTGGGGACTCAAGCAATAAAAAAGGTTTTTCTTATGCCCAGACTAAAATGGTCTTCCAGGAATCTGTGACCATTGGACCTTGTCTTCCCTTGGGGTGCCCTGGTGAACAGATGTTCTCCCAGCTCCTGATGTACACCCAGTATGTACTTTTAGGCTGCCACTAAGTCACCCCTGAGCCTACACTTTTCCAGGCTGAAAAGTCCTGTGAGTCTTAGCTACTCACAGGGCCTGCTCTCTTGTCCTCTAATCATGCACCTCTGGATCCTGTCAGGCTTCTCCACATCTTTTCTAAATTGTGGAGCCCAGTATTGCAACTGTGGCCTCACCAAGGCCCAGTAAAATGGGAGGCTAACTTCCTGGGTTTTGCTTGAGGTGCATTGGTAGATCCAAGCCAGAGTTTTGCCAGCTGTGGCATCATTTCGGTGGCTCGTGTTCATCTTATGGTGGATCATATTTGGCTGTGGCATCGTATTGGTGGATTGTGTTCATCAAGTCTCTTTCAGTCATGGTTCTAGAAAGCATTGTACTGCTAAGCCTATAGCATGATGTGGTTGTTTCTCCCAAGGTAGAGCACCTTGTATTTCTCCATGTTGAATGCCATCAAGTTTTGAGGGTGAATTCAACGGTGGATTTTGGCTAAGATACATAATAGAATTAGCAGACGATGTAGCTATACCTTACATAGAAAGAGGGACAATTTCAGACCTGCTTAAGCAAGTGTAACTTTACTGAAGTCAAACAGGGCTAAAATCATATCCAAGTTGGCCCAAACAGCAAAGGCGATGACTTTATTCAAGCTGCATACTATGCTGCATTCTTATGAAGCTGTAAAGCTAATTTCTGGCTTTCTTCTGGCCAGAGTATGGTTAACCTCAGGAAAACATAAGATTCCAATAACAGGAATTCAAGTTTAGCCACTCTTGCCACTAACCAAATGCTAGCATTTTATTGGGAAGAACATGATATTATGAAAGTGGTCTTATAATGCTCAAAGTATTTGTACCATGAGAATTATAATAATGTTATGGTATTCATTATATCCTGATACCTATTGCTCTATTGAAATAGCAGCCGAATATCCTTAGCAGCTTTACTGCTTTATACTTACACCCAGATCGGTTGTGTATGGAGGCATGTGCAGACATTACATTTAGAACAACCTAATTAGGGTTAGGTCAATCTAAATGCAAATATGTGCAGACATTCAGGGGCGAAAATCAGGCCAAATATGGTGGGCCTGATCTAAGTTAGTTCACATGAGCAGGTGAACTAACTTAGATCAGGAACAGGTTAGCTAGCAAATAGCTGCACACATTTGGAGTACAGCCCCAGCGATGTAAAAACCCAACCCTTATTCCAGCCACAGGGCACCACTCTTCTTACCCACTGCCCCCACTCTGACTGGGCTATCTGTTAGCTCCCTGACTGCCACTTCCCCAGATGGACAACCTCCCCCAGAGGCCTGCTAGCCCTCCTCCCCCAATCCCACATTCTCCAACTCTTGTAGACCCGCTACCCCCCATTATCCCTCCTTACCCTCCCCTTACCATGAGTTACTTTTAGTTATACCAGATTCCTGAAGCAGCTCTTGGCATTGGCTCCCAATCTAGTATCACAGGCTCAAAGTAAGCTATGTGACTGTAAACTGGATGCAGCAAATGCTTGGATGCACCCTAAATGAGCAACCAGATTTTTATGAATAAAAATGATTTTTTATATTCATAAAAATCTGGCTTCAATCTGAATTGGGCAAAAACTGAGATTTTAAAATTTTTCTTCCAAAATAGTTCCAAAAGATACTTCCAAAAATAAATCATGTCCTCTAAAATATTTTATTTACATGAAAATGAAATATTGCATTTAAAGTGAAAGTACCCTTAATTTGTATTTTCAATACATCACTTTAATGCTACCATATAAATGTTAAAAAATCAAAGTGAAAAATTAGAAGCGTTTTCTTCTAAAAATGTCAAACGTTATTATTTTTTCAAAAAGTCTTTCAATTTTTTTAAAATGAAATTGCGGCAAAGTTGACCTGATTCATAAAGTTTTGATTTTGATGAACATGTACTTCCTAGTATATATTTATGGGTAAATTATTTCTCACCAGATCTATTCTTTGGTCAGAGCCTTACAAGTTGTATACTGTCCTAGTAATTGTTCTGAAACAGCAGCACCCAGCCAATCTAATGGTACACGGTGCACTGGAAACCCAGGCATGGGGACACTTGGGCTTGAAGGGGTTCCAACAGTCCCTATTGCCTTTCTGCCACCTGGAACCACCTGGGAATGGGCTGACTTGCCCCTAGGACAGTGCAGAAAGGCAGCAAGAGGGCAGCTGGGTGTGCCAGTGGCTGGAAAAGGCAGAGGGCATGGTGCACAGGGTGCTGGAAGCCGACCAAAACCAAGCTTCCCCAAGCACACCTAGGCCTCCAGCACCCCATGCACCATCTCCTTTGCCTTCCTGGACCACCAGCACACCCATGTGATATGTACACATGCACGATTTTTTTTATCTACAATGGGACAATTTGCCCTGATCAAACTAAAATACATCAGAGGTGATCTACATTGCCACTCTCAAATAAATTTTTCATGAAAAAAATCATGTCTGTGTACATGGTGATGCCATTATGTTAGACAAATGATGACTTCTCATCACTTTTTGTGGTGTGTATGTCGCCCCACCATCGCATGTACACTCTCAGATGTTATAACCCACTTGAAACCAGCAGCCAACCAGACATTCAGCCATTGACTATTACCCTCTGAGCCCAATGATCCAGCTGGTTTTCTATCCACCTTATAGTACATTAATCCAACCTGTACTTCCTTTGTGTACTTGTGAGAATATTGTGGGCAAATTTATCAAAGTTTTTGCTGAAGTTGAGGTATACCACTGTTCTCCCCATATCCACAGAGCCAGTCAGCTTGTCATAGAAGGCAATCAGGTTGGTCAGGCATGACTTTCCCCTGGTAAATCCATAACAACTTTCCCTTGGTGAATCCATAATGACTGTTCTTTAATTGCCTTCTCCACCAAGCGCTTAGAAATGGATGGCTTGAGGACAGGCTCCATGATTTTTCCAGGGACTAATGTGAGACTGACCAGTCTTTAGTTTTCTGGACCCTCCTTCTCCCCTTTCTTAAAGATGGGCATTATATTTACCCTTTTCCAATTTTTTTCCCCTTTGTGTAAAGTATGGTTTAAATACGGATTCTTATCCCATTACCTGGATTAACTTTTGTGACTCCATTGTCCCAATGGGTGTATTGCTTACTTGTTTGCCTCTCCCAGTAGTGCTTCGCTTTTCCTCATTTGCTGTTCCTTCCTGGCTTTTGTATTCTAATCACTCTCTCTATTTATCCACAGTTCTGTATGTGTCCTTTCACAGCAACATTCTCTCTCTCTCTCTGCATAGGCATAGACATAGGAAGACACACACAATGGTTAGTTTATAAGGTGAAATCTAGCCTTTCTTCCAGAAAAGATGAGAAATCAGGAACTGCATTTTTTCCTCATTTGGACACCATTGCACGGAAATGCAATGAGCACAAACCTCCATCTGGTTTTATGCACCATGAGTCTATGACCAGATATAACACGGTATCCAATCACTTGTCTCCCACTTTTTTCTGTTACTTGATATATTAAAAATCATAGGGAAGGAAAGACTTGTATTCTTTCATCTATCTTTTGTACCATCCTTTCCTATTTGATCCGTCATTTTCTACCTGTACCAAAGTAAATGGACAAATTATAGCCAGTGCAAGTCAATGTTTCTTATGTACCTTAGTTATTTCCAGCTCTTAGTCCAAAGAAATAACTGTGGTTTGGGAGCTGTAGGTTAATACAGACCTTTTAATGGCAGCCTTTTTTTAATGTTAACTCATCTTGCAAGATGTTGCCAGGAGTTCAAACTATAGCACAGTAAAAATAACTTTGTTGTGTAATCCTCCGACTCTGAAACCTTACAGATGACTACCTGGAATCTTAATGATAAAAATATACATTTAAACTAGTGGAATAAACCAGCAAATATTGCATGTCTTAGTATAAGCCAACTCTTCTATCCATAGACAATAAGTGTGTGTGTGTATGTGAGTCAGTGAGTCTCAGACAATTTAGCACAATTCATGACTTTATCTTCAAGATTTACCACATAATTCACTCCTAATTCATCATATACCAAGGTACAGTCACATGTTTAATCTTGAACATGTATTAGATACAGGTTAAAGTAATCTGGAGAAACAGAAGGCCTAGAAGTGTTCTGATCTATATAGAAAATACTCATTCAAGCCACATGGATGTGTACACTTTGGCTGTATAGTGCTAGTTGTAGATTCTGCAACCTGTGGAGTCAGAGGGGATTTTTCCATAGGATCATGACTTAAGAAAATGACCCTCTTCAGGAACGTTTTTGTATAAACAAGATGTTAAATTTATTTCTGCTTCCATGACTTTAATGGTGACCTATGTTTAAGCATTAGGTGGATAAAAGTCCTTTGACTTTTGACCTATACACTTTATAACACATTAAGACTGGAAGGAAACTTCTTTTGAGGTTGTAGGCCAGAATAATCCTGCTCAGGTCAGAGGTGGCAAGCACTAAGACCTGGCTGCCGCCATCGCTTTTGCATGGCAGCACAGCCTCTGCTTTTCTCTGTAATGGAGAGAGAGTGACCACCGTGTGTGTGTGTCTCCCCCTCATCCCCCAACATCTGTCCTCTCCATTGCTGAAGCCCCATCTCCATGGATCAAATCAAATAGAATCCTATGACTCATTTTGCTGACCCACATCCTAGGTCATCAAGTCCACTCCTTTGCTGTTTTAGACACCATGTCCTGTAATCCCTTCTAGCAATTTAGCAAGTGTCCTCTTAAAAGTAATTGGGGGTTTGTGTCCTATGTAGTTTTATTGGAAGGCTTTGCCAGATTCCAGTTACTGATTGGGAACCTTCCTCTAATTTTCAATCTAAGTGTTTCAAAACCAATGTATATTTATTTGTTCTTGTGCTAACTTTGACCCTTTACCCTGGATATGGGGGTGAAGAGCTCACTGGCCAAGTTTGCAGATGACACCAAGTTATGGGGGAACATGATCACATTTGAAGATAGGCTACAGATACAGGTGGACCTAGACAGGCTGGCAAGTTGTGTGGATCAGAACCTAATGAAGTTCAATATCGAAAAATGTAAAGTGCTCCATCTTGGGACAAGCAACCCCCAACACACCTACAGGCTTGACAGCACCAAACTGACTAGCACCATGAATGAAAGGGACTGGGGAGTAATAATAGCTCACAGTATGAATATGAGCCAGCAGTGTGATGTTGTAGCCAGTAGGGCAAATAATATTCTGGCATGCATCAATCAATGCATCTGCAGCAAAACCAAGAAGGTGATTCTTCCGCTCTACTCAGCTCTGTTTAGACTGCAGTTGGAGCACAACACTTTAACAAGGATGTGGACAAGCTTGAGAGAGCCCGAAGAAGACCCACCCATATGATCGGAGTCTTAAAAGGCAACCTATATGGGGAAACGCTGAGGGATCTGGGACTCTTCAGCCTGAGGAAAAGAAGGCTGAGAGGGGACCTGGTAGCACCTTATTGCTACACTAGGGGAGTACATCAAGGGCTTGGTGAACAACTGTTCACCAGGGCACCCAAGGGGAAAACCAGGAGTAATGGCCACAAACTCCTCTAAGATTGATTTCAGGCTCAACATTAGGAGAAACTTCTTCACAGTTAGAGTGCCCAGACTGTGGAATAAGCTCCCTCCAGAGGTGCTGCAATCACCTACCCTGGAAATCTTCAAGAGGAGACTAGACAGTCACCTTGCTGGGGTCATTTGACCCCCAGTTATCTTTACTGCCTAGTGCAGGGGGCGGTACCTGAAGATCTTCCAAGGTCTCTTCTGGCTGTACAATCTATAGGTGCATCCACACATGCAAGTACATATGCTTGCAGCAGCTCAAATAAAAGTGGTGCAAATTTGAGCTGGGGCTTTTTGCCTCAGCACACATGCTCAGACATGCACTTTGTTGTGGAGCAAATTGTGCTACTTGGGGCAAAATAACCCTGCCTGGCTCCTCCCAGATCTGCAGCCAGGGGGATCTAAAGCCCAGGGCTAGCACCTGTGCTATCCCCAGCAGTACAAAAAGCTGCCTTGTCCTGGCCCCATCCATACAAAAAGCTGCCCTGGTAAGCAGTTCAGGGTTACTCACTCTCAGGAGCTTCTGGGGCCCAGCGATGTGGTACCTGGAGACACTACCCCTTGTGCCAGCTGAACTGCTGCAGCAGCATCCCAAATCCATTTTTAAAAATACCCCAAAATCCATGTCCTTCCACAATTAGAATAAAAGACCACTGTACACACACACACACACACACACACACACACACACACACAAATATCTAGAGAGAGAGAGAGAAAGAGAGAGAGAGAGAGGAATCAGTTGGGCAATGCTTTATTATTATATTTACAATGTTAAAGCAGTTTGGAAGCCTACCAGTGTCTCTATCAGCATGCTAAAATAAATTCTAAATACCTGTATGTGTTGATGTGTACTTTTGGTTTTCCTTGCACATGATGGTCATGTCATGGAGGGGTCTGGTGTTTGCAGGAAGGGGGTGGGAAGGGATGTGAGGGAAGGTGTGTGTGTGTGTGTGTGTGTGTATGTGTGTGTAGAGGGATGTGAATTGGTGTGTGCATAGGTGTGGGGCAATTGCTGGAGGGACTGTGGGTGTGGGGGACCTTGTGGGGGGGCTACTCAGGAGGGGAGGGTCCCCTGGCTCCTACAGGTACAACCCCCCCCACAGCACATGGACTGCCTCCCCCTGCAGGGCCCCATCTCCCCCCTGGAGGGCCACAGCCTGAGCCTGCTTCTGCCAGCTCCCAGCTCTTGGAGACAGTGCATTGAGCCCAGGCAAGTCCTGCCAGCCCTGGAGCTGCTCTGCCACCCAGCTGGGCTGGGCCCATAGCACCAGGACCAGGCACAGCACATGGGGACCATGGACCAAACCCATCTGGGTCCTGCCAGCCCTGGGGCAGCTCATGCCACCCAGCCAGGGGCAGAGGGAATGGCCTGGCCAGGTGGCAGAGCAGCCCCAGGGGAGGTGGCACATGGCAGGACCTGGCCCAGCCCCATGCAGCTTGCTAGTCTGGGTTTGCACCAGAGCGGGTCACATGGCTCCAGAAGATGCAGCTCCCGTGCATGCCTCCCAGAGCTGTGCAACCCGCTCCGGTGCAAAGCCAGATTAGCAAGCTGAACCGGTCTAGGCCAGGTCCCTCCAAGGCTGCTCCGGCCACTCGCCCCCTGCAGCCCCGGGGACATCCCCTCTGTGCCACTTCCAAACCCCTCCACACCCATAACACTCCCACCCCCATTCCCCATTCCCAACTTACTTTGAACAGTGCTGGGGGCAGCAGAAGCACCAAAGAGGCACTCTGGCCAAAACCAGAGCATCTCTTCTGGAGGACTGACTCCTGCGTTGGCTCCAGGCATGGTCTGGGACCATGCCTTGCTCTGCTGTTCTGTGGAGTCAAACTTGCAGCGCGGGGCACATTTTTTCATTCCCACATGTGCCTCTTGACCTGTCTCAGATAGTGCTTTCCTCTTGGTATTTACACTCATGTTTACCAGCTTTCCTTTTGCTAAGCTAAACAAACCAAGTTCTTCTCGTCTCTTCTCTAAAACACATTCTCTGATCATTCTAGTATCCCCAATCTCCTCATGTTGCAGTTTCAATTGGCTGTTTTTGAATACGGGTGGTAAGAATTGTACACAATATTTCAGAGGAGTTTTTACTAGCGCTTCAAATTATTGTGCTAATCCTTCTCTCTCTCTACTGGAAATATGGTATCTAATGCATCCTAGGCTCATATTTGCTTTTTCATGGCTGCATCCCTTTGGTGATTTGGTGATTCATATTATAGTGCTTTCAGCTGGTACATCCAGATCCTTCTCCACTGTAGATTATGGACAAATATGCTCTTACTGTCTTAAAAAGGGGCAGGGGAGTGGCTGCTCAGGACTGTGAAGCAACCATTATACTCTAGCTGTGGCATATGAATGATTCTGCAGGGATGGATGTGAGCTGAATTGCCCCAACTTTGACCCTGGATGAAGCGCAGTTAAAGTTGGAGCAGTCTTGCTACACGTGCATTGCTGTGGAATTGTGCCCATGTAACAGTTGCAGCATAACAGCAGCTGTGCGTGCCTAAGCAGTAGCTTGCCCTGTGCTTCTGAAGCCACTGCAAGCATGTTTGCCTGGTATACCCTCAATTTATTTCCAAGAGTTTCTTACTGACTACATCCTAGACCCCAGGTGAAGGAGGTAAAGTCCTATCACTAACTGTATCACCCACCTGACTACATTTCCCTTTGCTGCCCAGCCCTCTGGCCACTTATACTCCCTTTATCCATTTCCATTCTCTCATTTATCTGCCTTGCCATTAATGGAAACTCTCAGAGCTTTCTCTCCTCATTTCTGAACTTTTAGCAGTCATACCAGCCTTGATCCCAGGAGACTATTTCCCAAGTGCCCATATGGAGTCCATCCTCTTTCAGTGAATGAATCCCAGTGAATGAAACATTCCTTACAGCGCTAATTCTTGATTATGCACAGAGAGGATGGAGAAAAATGCAGCTCTTACACTGATTGGCATCCTGCAATGGTTTAGCCATCCAAATGACTCTGAATTTGGCAGCGGATTTGCTGAATGCTGCTCTAGGCTGAAGCATCTGCTTTGGCTGTGCAAACAGTGGAAGTTTCCACAGCTGCCAGAGTGGGCTCCGTTTACTCCTGATTTTACATGCTTCTTAAGAGCTAGTCTATTGAGCAACATAAGACTTACAAAAAGTGTTTTTTATGCTTTGGAGTCCCATATGTATGCTATCTCAACAGTAAGAAAGAGCTGAACAGGAAAGACAGTCTGGTGGGCAATATGTCTCACTTGTTCCATTTTTCAGACTGTGTCTCAATGACGAAAACCCAATGTTGATGTTTACAACAAAAGGGTGGCTGAACAAAAGATATATAGAGACCCCAACAGTTAAGTCTCTGTCTCCTAAAGACAGCTGTTCTCCTGACTGACCCAGAAACTCATCAGGAGTTCATTCTGTTCATTACACTTCCAAGATGAGTGCGATTCAAAATTACTTTATCATGGGGAATGTCTATATTGCACAGAGCAGTTCAGGGTAAAGATGTCCCAGTACCTCATGTATCCATATTAGCATGGAGTTCCACTTAGGCTAATTTACCCTACTAGCCTGGGGGGAGCTCCAGGTTGTCACAACTAGACTCCTTCTGATGCATGGATTAGCAAGAGTACAATATGTTGTGCACTCTAAAAGATCAGCAGTATCTGAGCTGTTGAAATGTATTGCTGTTGTGATGAAATGAAATGTAAACCATTTCAATAACATAAAGCTTTTAAAGCAAACAGCACAAAGCAAACTGATCTCATAACCTTGTTTGAAGAAGATGCCAAATAAACTGATTGTATCTCTTTTTAGTGCTTGACATTAGCAGTAATTCCATATACATGTAAATATTAAGGTCTTGATTCTCCATTCATTCCTAGTGTTTTACATGGAATAAAT
The DNA here is from genome assembly GCF_001723895.1 of Crocodylus porosus. NCBI lineage: Eukaryota > Metazoa > Chordata > Crocodylia > Crocodylidae > Crocodylus > Crocodylus porosus. The sequence goes on from NW_017728943.1 coordinate 58,726,055, forward strand.
CCTGTTTTGCCCAAATGCAGAATCAGGCTTTAGATCACTTAACTTTCAACAGTGTTCTTTTCTGTTTGCCCAGTACATTGTCCTATCCACCACTCTCCTTGACTCTTTCAATTGTTTTTCACAGTGGTAAACTAGTGGCTTTTAAGCAAAAAAAAATGTTCCCTAGCATATTATATCTATTTAAATGGCTACAGTTTTTTGCTACATCTCCAGAGCTCTAGCTGCTATGCTTCATGCCAAAGAGTGCTCCCAGTTTCCTTAATTGAAAGTGGTACCTGGTCAATCTGGTCAAATGTGATGCTAGCCCAGGGGCAGGCAAAATATGGCCCAAAGGCTGAATCTGGCCTGCCAGGCATTTTAATCTGGCCTGCGGTGCCCACTAGCTAATTGTAACCTACCCAGCTCTTTTGCCCATGGGGGTGGGAGTGAGGTGCCCACATATACACACCCCTGCCAACATACCCTACTGCACCTTGCTTCCACCCTCATGGGCAGAAGGGCCTGAACTGACCAGCCCACAGCTTCTGGACAGGGCTGCTGCTGCCACTACTGCAGCCACTGGGGGACCTGCTCAGCTTCCCAGGTGTCCCACTTGCACCCGGCAGCAGGTAGAGAAGGAGTGGGAGTGGGAGTGGGAGTGGGGGCTGGGGCTGGGGCTGGGGCAGAGCATGGAGTGTGGGGCTGGGCCTGACAGGAATGTGAAACCCTTGCCCAGGGGATGTCAGTAGTGCAGAGCTCAGCTGGGCAGGCTGTGGGTGTGAGGGAGGTGGGGGGGGGTTGGACCCCCCCATCACACTCCCTGCATTGCATACAGCCCTGGAAGGCATGGCGGCAGCAGCAGCAGCAGCAAGCAGGTGGTAGGCAGCCAGCTCCAACATGTGGAACTTCCCTCCTATGATGCATGAGTGCAGGGGCTGCACATACACAGTGGGGAGCATCAGCAATAGAGGTGCCCTGGCTGGATCTGTGCCCCTCGCCACGATGTGTAGTGCTGGCTGGAGCTGTGCACTGACAGGTGGCAGCACCTGTGCTAGGCATGAGCACCCTGAGTGCCCCTGCCTGCTGCTTCTGCACCATGAAGGCAGTGTGAGGGGTCCCCACAGCCCCCCTCCCTCCCTCACACCCCACCACCCACACACCCCACCACACTCAACCATACTCCCCACACAATATACAAGACTGAGAATTTATTTTTGAGTCATTATGCAACCACCTCTATATAGACAACACAAATCCTGACAAAAAATATTTTTTGTAATAAAATTAAAATATGTTCTAGTAGGTGTTTGACTTTTGACATATGATTTTTTTTTCTAGTTCTAAGAAAAATATGCCCCCTTCCCCAAAAGGAGTATTTCTGGGGAGCAAGGGAAGGAATTTCTAGTAGTAAAGGTCAGGGGTTAGGGGAGGGACTTCAGGTCTCAGAATGCTGACCAAGGGATGGGGCAGCTGTCAAGGGTGGGGCTACCCATGCAGCCCTAGAAAGCTCACCAAACCTTGTTAAGTGGCCCTCCACCAGAAATAATTGCTGGCCCCTGTGCTAGCTACATCACCCCTGTATGTTCCATTGGCAATAACATAATGTGGAGGGTCAACCGGGCATGCCTTCCAGGTGCTGCCTAAAGGGAGGGACACCAGAAGGCTGGGGCTTCACTGTCCTGTCCCATGCTCCACCTGTACAGAGAGTGGTAGGGAATGGGTGTTGCACTTTACCTCAATTCTTGCCAAAATTAGCGTAATTTGCCCTCTCAACATAGGTTTCAGTGGCAAAAAATGGGGTAAATATAGAAACTTGTAGAGAACTAAAATTTCCAAAATGCCCTGTACATTTTGGCACACACTGTGTGGCCATGCTCTTGTGAACTACCTCATACTGAATATAGAAGACATGGGGAAAGGGTGAGAGAGGACTGCAGTGAGCTTATTTTTTGGATGTTGCACTTCTAGCCTTTGGGTATGGATCCTGGTGTGTCTTAGCTATGCCAACCCTCTGGACCACCAGACTTAGGAAGACCTTTACCATTTTACTTTACTTTTGAAAACACTGGCAACAAGTTTATCGAAATTAAACTAGATAGGTGATATAGATAACTACAGCAGATTCATTTAAGTAACTGTAATAATATCTGAATAAAATTCTTTAAATATTATATCAGCCCTAATCAAAATATAAAAATACTGGTATTTTCTAACTTGGCTGAGAAAATTGAGCTTTCAGGTTTCTGCATCCTCCCTTTTATTCATACAAGCCTCTGTTCTAGATTTGCCTCTGTTAATGACTATATGAAATATGGCTAGTGGGGATAAGTTCAGTTGGAGGCCACTGAACTGACTCAGGGCAAGCACCAAAGTCACCTTCTGGAAGAAGTCCTTATAAATCCTTAAGTTCATTTATCAAGCTGTGTATATTTATCCGAACAAAGCCAAGTGGGGTTCATCTGGCCACTTTGGTGACTCTAGATAATGTTGGACTGACTGTAGTTTCTGTGCCTACAATGGGAAATCTCAGTTTGATTCCAAAGACAGAGACTGAAAAACAACTACCACATTCAAGGAAGGCAGCAGGTGTGCAAATTACCTACTTCTGACCTGGGGAAATAGTGATGAAAAATAACAACACAGGACTCTTTTGAAGCTCTGTAATTGGAATGAGTATACTTTAAATCTTTTAATGAGAATGGATTGGAGGACAAATCTGGTGCCAGCAGCCATGGTAATTCCTACTCCAATAGTCTCCAGATTTATAAATCATGGTTAGGTACAGATGTTCAAAAAACCCAGGCAGAGCTCTCTATCTAAGTTATGTGGGTTTTTTGTTAGTGGCATGGTTTAGATCAGTAACAAACAAAACACACATTGATCCTTTGGAGGGAGGGGAGGGCAGAGGGGAGCAAATCTTAGATCAGGTTCCACTGTTTTATAATCAATCTATGTGCCGAACTTCTGTTATGGGTATAGACTGGCTTCCAATCACTTATACCTATAAAAGGATAATATCTTTATCTGGCCCCAGTATCCATTGAATTCAATGGGCCAATCCAGTACCCACAAAATTTTAATGAGAAGGATCCCTTTGACTTATGTTGGTGCTGAATCAGGTCCTCACTGCAGAGAGGTACAATTAGTACAAATACTTGGGGGAAAAACACTCAGTGGGCACATCTATATGTTCAATTAATGTTACTGAATAAACTCCAGTGCAATTTGAACTAATTCAGACCTCAAGGACTACACTTGTGTTTAAGCATAGTAATTTACTCTGCTGTTGGATAATTCTTGTGTCTGACAGGACTATCCAAAGGCACAGTAAATTAGTTTACACTGTTTTAATTGCCGTGCATGTATAGACAGCAATGCTTTACTGTACAACAAATTAGTTTACTGTGCAGTAAAGTGCAGACACACCCAGTAGAATACATATGCCCCAGGACAGATGCAGAAAGAATCTCAGTGATGTGAGAGCAGATAAGGTTATCCTAGTGAAGAAGTGAGGTAAAGAGATCCATGTAGTCACATAGGGTATGTATAGGCATTACATTTAGATTAACCTAACTACCAAATCATACAGCCATGTAGAGGGTATGGCAGGCTACTTGATGTGCCTGCTACTTTAAGAGGTCAGGCAGCCTGTTGAGCCACCATCAGGTGGAGGTTCAGGGCTAGTTGCAGAGTCAGCTGACCCAGGGCAGCGACAGGTGAAGCTAGGCCTGATCAAGGGAATCACCTGATTGCAAGGCAGTCACCTGATTGGAGGAGTGCTGGGTTTAGAGAAGGTATAAGCCTTCTCTAAACTCAGAAGAAAGACAGAGGGGCCTGGTAGCCCAGGGAGTGGTTGTATGACCAAGGGGTCTGGCAACCCAAGTGAGGCCACAAGGGAGACTGAGGGGTCTAACAGCCCAGGAGGGTCTATGGGGAGAGACCAAGAGGTCTGCAGTCCCAGAGTAGAGTTGAGAGCAGCCAAGGGCTCAGAAGGCCCAGAGAGGAGCTTCATCAGCAATTGGTAGAACACCTGTAAGGATGCCATCTGCGGGGCATGGGGCATAGTGTAGGGAAGGTACAGAGACATGCAATTGGCCCATAAGCCAGGTCCACAATTCAGGTGTCATTATAAGACCAGGGCAGCCTCCCACATTCCATATATCATTTAACATCGAGCCGTGATGGGCAAGAGCTGGGCAGACTGCCCACAGAGCAGGGTATTTAAAAACAATTTGCGGGGTGAGTACCCTGTAACATAGGGCTTAAATACCAAAAAAATGGCATACTTGATGTAAGTTACTACACTTACTCAGGTGAACTAACTTAAATTAAAATCAGGTTAACCCTATCTCGTGAACACTTGTATGCATTGACAGTACTGCCCTGGGGCTGGAAAAGCCCAGTTGCTTACTTCAGCTCCAGGGCTATGCTATTTCTGCCTCTCCTCTGACCCTTACTGAGCTGTTTTCAAGCCCCCACCCTCCCCTCAAACAGGATATCGCTTCCCAGACCTGCCAACAGCCCCCCCCACCTCTTGCAGACCCGCTAGCACCCACCATTCTGCCTGCCCTTTTACCCCTTCTCCTTCTCCTCCCCATTTCCTTATAGCAGTTTCTCCATGTGGCTCCTGGAAGCAGCAAATGGCTGCACACACTGTTCCTAGCAGTAATGAACTGCTGCATATACTGCTTCCAATCTAGGTCTAGGTGACTTAAAGTAAGATCCCTAGACTTAGACCAGGTGCAGCAAATGCTTGTTTACACCCCTAAATGGCAATCTGCAGACTGGAAGAAAGCTTGTTTGTCTTTGAATAGATGGAGTCCTTGAATTCTTTTTGCTGAAGAAGAGTTTACACTGCTGAATCAGGACCAAGTGACTCATTAACATAAAATCTCTGGCTCCTGAATGCTCCCTGAAAGAGGCACCTGGTTCTGTATCCCAGCTGAGTTACCTACTCAATAGCTCATCTGGATGCCAAATCCTGTTCCATGACCTTCTTGGCTAAAGCATTGCAAAAATATTGGAACGTTTCTGCTGAATAGAGCTTTTAGTCACCAAGTCACTGCTTTTTTTGATGAAAAGCCAAAACATTGAGAGCAAGGGCAGATTATTAACACTTCAGTGTTCCTGCAACCACAGTTTTGCCCTAGTCTTCGGTGCCTGGCCCTTCATTTCCCTGAATTTCTCCTTTGATTTGTAAAGACATGAAGAGTAGACTGTCATGTCTCCTGAACAACTTTGTTTAAGATTGTGTCTCATCAAGCACATGTATGGATGCTACTATATGCTCAACTAATGAATCTAGCTTTCATCCTAATGGTATAAATCTGGAGACTATTGGCATAGGAATTACCATGGATGAAATGTGTTTGAGATTTAAAAACATTCATTACATAGAACTTATCCACTTTCTAGCTGAAAAAACTAAGATATGCTATTCTTTTTCTGGAAAACTAATACATTCTTGGCTATGTTTCAGATGTATTTCCATACAGAGCATGGATTAAATATTCATTTGCTGAAGTAGGAGTTAGAGAAATTATCTTGAAAAAGGAACATAATTAACTAATTATAGTAATATTTATTTATATATATTACTTGTGTATATATATACCAGCTCAGCTCAGATGGTCAAGAGTACTATAACATGTTCCTACATATTCCTAGAATAATTTTCAATGTTTTTTTGCATCTTCCATCATGTGTATCTTTCATTTCTTCTGAATGTTATGATTAAAAATAGTAAGTTCAACCAGTGATGTAAACAAGCATATAAATATTGTAATGGATGCATGAAATACAACTCTAGAACCAGAGCCTTTTAAAAAATTACCCAGATGAGTGAAACTGACTTCACTAGGCAAGTTGTTTGATGGAAAGAAACCTATTTAAGTGTTTGTGAGAGTATTTATACTTACCAACATTTGGTCTGTTATGTTTACATTTATGTAGAAGTTTATATTGAAGTCATACTCACAAAAGAGTAACTACTTTGTGATATTTTAATAACTCCATGATGATTTGTGGGTTTAAAGGTTGCAATTAGTCAGACAAAATATGTTATCAATTTAGCTTTATTTCCCAACTGTGCTAACCTGTCATTTTTAATTATTATTTTCAGAATCCTGGCAATGATGTCATCCCTTTTTATTTCCCTAAGCTCTTCAGTGTTCATTTCAAGTGATTGATGGAGGTATGAAAACCATGAGAGTTTCCAAATCCAATATGCTTATAGAGGTGAGCAGTTTATAGGAAAGGATGGTTAAAATAAAGAATTCTGTGTATCCTTGAAATTTAACAGCTCATTGATTCTGCGGCAGTTCAGATCTCAGTGTATCTTTTGCACACTCCAGTCAATAGGTTTTTACTATGGGAGAAAAGACGCTTGACACATCCACCCATTAAATCTATTTTGATTTTATTTCATGACTAAAGATTCTACTATAAAAGAAGAAAATGATGTTTTGTGCTGACCAACTGTTCTAAGATGATAAATCTGGTAAATGTATACACTAATTGCCTAAAGAAGTATTGGCTTTGGCACTTTTCCTTCTTTCTGAGTACAGGTTTTTGGGTGATTGATACCTAAATCCCCTAAAGGAGTAATTCACAAGACTCCCTTGCTCATAAGCAATTGCCCTAAGTTTTTAGACTGAAGAATCAGTTGCCTCTGGTTTAATTACTCTTCTTTTGACCCTATTCCCTATTTGACCTTCCTTCATTTCTAGACTGGCCCAAATTCAGCAAGAATGTGGAGATGTTGCCACCTCCACCTAGCCCTATTTAGTCTGTAACCTTCTTGATAGGGCATTCTCCTAAGAGATGGAAGATGTGGATTTGCATCTCCTCAGACTCGATGAAATTAAACCCACACCTTCCACTTCCAGGGTAAGTATTTTAATCATGAAGCTATGTTACAGAAGATGGACAATGGTAACCACCACCTTCTTAAAAGACTGAGCACTGATGAGTTAGAATCATAGAAAATTAAGGTTGGAAGGGACCTCAGGAGGTCATCTAGTCCAACCCCCTGCTTAAAGCAGGACCATCCCTAACTAGATCATCACAGCCAAGGCTTTGTGTAGTCTGGTCTTAAAAACCTCCAAGGATGGAGCCTCTCTGGGTAACTTTACTACCCTTCTCATGAGAGTTTTTCCTAGTATCTAACCTAAACTTCCCTTGCTGTAACTTGAGACCATTGCTCCTTGTTCTGCCATCTGCAACCACTGAAAACAGTTTAGTTCCATCCTCCTTCAAACCCCTCTTCAGATAGTTGAAGGTTGCTATTAAATCCCATCTCAGTCTTCTCTTCTCCAGACTAAATAAGACCAGTTCCCCCAGCCTGTCCTCAGAAGTCACATGCCCCAGCCCTCTAACCATTTTCATTGCCCTCTGCTGGACTCTCTCCAGTATGTCTACTTCCTTCTGTAGTGGGAAACCCAAAGTTGATTTTAGTACTCCAGGTGTGGCCTCACCAGTGCAGAGGAGAGGGGAATAATCACTTCCCTTTCCCTCCTGGCAAAACTCCTACCAATTCAACCTAGTATACCATTAATCTTCTTGGCAACAAGGGCACACTGTTGGCTCATATTCAACTTACTGACCACTGTAACCTCCAGGTCCTCTGCTGCAGAGCTGCTGCCTAGCCAGTCAGTCCCCGACTTGTACCGGTGCATAGGATTGTTCCATCTTAAGTGCAGGGCATTGTACTTGTCCTTGTTGAACCTCATAAGATTTCTTTTGGTTGAAACCTCTGATTTGTTTAGGCAGACAAGGTTCACACAATAGTTGGTCTAATAAAAGATATCGGATTCACCCAAAGAACCTTGTCTGCCAATGTCCTTAGACCAACACAGCTACAACCTACACCCCTGATTTGTTTACATCACTCTGAATCCTAGCCCTACCCTCCATCATATATATCTACTACTCCCCAAAGCTTGGTGTCATCTGCCAACTTGATACAGATGCACTCTATGCCATCAACTCGTATCTTTTTTATTAAAACATAGGTGAATTATTTTAAAAGAATAATCTTGGCCACATGAGGAGATATTACCTATCCAAGTACTTTGCTATCTTTGTTCATTACCTAAATTCAGTAAACTAAATTGCACAAAGCAAAGAATACTTCTACCATTTTGGTTTTAAATTTGTATTCTAAATGATATCCACTTTTCTTTAGCAAAATTACTTATAAAACACGCAATACACATTTAGCTAATATAAACAAAAAGTAGAATTTTGGAATAAAACAGTACGTCTATCCAATTCAGTTTTTCTTGCTGAACGTGTGTGTTTTTTTCATGCTGATTTAATGGATTGTTATGACCTACTGAGCTAAATTCATCCTTGTTGTAACTCCACTGACTTCATCAGATTTAAAGCAGATATGCAATGCATTTGGCTCATTACCTCTTCTGCTGCCCTGTTACCTGTCATGCATACCGTTAACCAAAAAATATCTGCTCCATAATAATATAGTGTCAGTGTTTTCCTCAGCTGGTAGCAGCAGTCCTCATGATGGCAGAATTGGCAGTCAATCTCTTCATCTTCCAGTGAACAAAATATTCCATTACTATAACTGACAGCTGTTGAAGTGCCAACAAAAGCCAAACACTTTACAACCTGTAGTGGGCCATTTAGTTCCAGGCCAAATAATATATCATCTTACAATATTTTCATCTTTAGTTTGAACAAAGGAAAATGTGATGCTGGTTCCAGAAATGATTCAAGAGGTCAAGGTGGAAGAATATCACCTTCAGTCTTAGTATTTGGGATATATCAATGATCCTCCTACCTCATAAGCAATGTGCCACTTCATCATTTCACCATGTTTCATCACTTAGTGTTGGCTGAAAAGTGGGTATAGGAGATATAGCCTAGATCGGGGTACTCAACCCTTGGCCTGCAGACCAGATCTGACCCCTGGGACTGTGACCTTGTGTGCTAGATTGAGCATGCAAAATGGTATGTGTCCCAATGCTAGCATACAGGGGCTAGTGTAAGGCAGTATGGCCAAATGTGGGTATCACCAGTCCCCTGATGCCTGATCCCAGGGCACAAGGGCCAGGCAAAGATGACAGAGGGCTCCAGAGCTCAATCGCAGCCCAGCAGGGCTGGTACAAGGACCTAAAGCCCAATCCTGGCCATTTGGAGGTGGCAGGATTGTTGAACCTCAGGGCCTGATCATAATGTGGGCCATGCATGATCCAGCCTATGAATCAGACCTGCACCAATCACTTGGCCCATAAGGCTGAAACTGTAAGCGTCAGTAGCCTAGATTAAGTTAAGAAATGCTGCTTTTGATCTCATTCACTTATGAGTTAAATTTGAGTCACTAGGTCAAGTTCTGCTGGATTAGACACGAAATCTAATTCTCAAGATTTCCACTACTCCAACCAGAGGGAAAAAAATACCCAATGGCTTTTGTGTCCAACTGAATTGGATGTCCAATGATTAACTGACATCACTTAAATGCTGCATATTGAATTATGATAATGTAAAAGCATAACAGCCTTTAAAGAGTTAATAAGTCCCTTTTGGTCACATGGCTATTGTAGGCCAAAGTATAAAAGGAAGGGAGAGTTTGGTCAAAGGGAGAGAGCTTTTTTTCCCCCTCCCACCCCCTCCTGATTGGCTGAGGTAAAAGACAGTCTATGGGGAATTATTCCCCAGTGTTTTTAGCTGATTTGATTTTGTGATGGTTGGCAAAAAACAAGCAAGCCCTGAAGAAAAAGCCTTATAAGGACTGAGGGTTGGCACTCTGTTTCCATTCCCTGCCTAGTGTCACTGTTCACCGCCTTGCACAGATACTCACAAGTGTTCCCCAGGCCATGAACTATTAATAGAAATTAATTGACGAATATTTTCTCACAATGAATCCGTTTGAGAAAACTCTGACAGAAAAAAAGAAGGTAAATTTACTGAGTAAATTAGTCATTGTGAATTATTCACACGGCTTTAGTAAAGACATCTGGAAAAAGTTAGCAAATGAAGGATGTTGATTGAAGTCTATAATGAGTAAAAATCAATCCAAGAGACATGTAGGGTTGCTTGTGGAAAAAAGATGGGATTATTTGAGTGATATGGTAAAAGAGCAGGAAAGTAAAACAAGATTTAAAAAGGGCTGGCATATTTGGCTAGATGGCTCTTTCCTGTTTTTGAAATATCTTATGTCTGAACTGGTGGCAGCTCATTCATTGTAGCTTTGCTGATTACTGCTATTTTACACACACGGTGTGAATCAGAAGGAATGGTCTCCATCATTCGCCTTTCTCAGTTCAGTCTTCAGATTGACTGCTTTAATATAGAAGTCAATAAACACCATGCATACTTACAGCATCCAAAACCAAAGGTATTGGAAACTGGCAAGCTTCAACTTTCTCCCACCAGGAAACCAAGTCTTGGCTTTCAGAATTCATATTTTTATGTGCTCCATATTTTTATTAAAGAAAAATCTACAAGTTTTTCAATTGCCAGATAAAAGCTGTTTTTGTTGAGGAAAAACTATTAACACCAAGCTGAGATTCAGAAAGGAAGGAGAAAACAGATTTGTGACAGGATCAGCAAATGTGTTAATTAAGGGTTTTTTTAAGGTTTATCTTTAATATTGTGTCCACCTTTACTCCAACTAATTCATGCACTAGATGATTTCATTGGGCAGTCTGCCATATTTTTAGTTTCAGACTGTTCATTTGGTTTTTTGTGGCCTGAGCCAAAGCCCATTAAAGTCCATGGAAAGATTCCCATTGACTTCAGTGGGCTTTGAAATGTTAAAGTGCTATTCTATTCTAAGAAGTGACCATAAAAAAAAAAACTTGTTCTGTGATTCTCTATTTGGTGTCTACAGGTAATTTCAATATTAAATATGATCATTATACTAGTATAACTAGTATAACTGAGATTTTTCTAATTCAAAATCAGGTGAGAATCAAGCAGGCTATATCCCATCAATTAAGTATCTGTTGTCTAATTGTGTCCTCTGTTGTCTATGTAAAAGATGCACAGAAGTCAGAGGACATTGGGTATAATGGACAGTTTAATAAATAAGGATTTTGTTTGTTTTTTCCCGTGTTTTTTGTTTGGTTGGTTTTTTTGAAGGTGCACATGGAGGAATGGAATCCAGCTTGGAGTCTCAGGCATTAAGTTGATTTTTCAATTCTAACTACAGAAGGAAGCATTAAATACATATTTTTGTTATTTAAGCAAATAAGTATTATTTTGAAAATACACAGGGAGCATATATGATTAATAAAAATGTGCCATTGTTAATTTTCTTTCAGAGCAGAACTGCACTTTAATACAGTTTTGGACTGTAGTCATCCCTGGTAGAACTGTACTGCACTCTGTTTGGACCTAAGTCCCCATGATGATACTGAGAGAAAATAGCATTTTAAGGTAAGAAATACTAATGCAACGTTTCCCCTCTTCTGGCATTTTCATGGAAAAATATTACATTCTAATAAGACGTTTAAAAATAATAAACAAAAATGGACAATCAGAAGACGGTGTGTCAGGAGAAGACGGCTGCAGGAGCTGCAGCCTTTGTTGTGTTTTTTTTTTCAACTATTGTAGGTATTAAAACTGACTTGTTAAATAATCACTAATAACATGCTGTATCTCCACTAGATAGATACACACTGAAATAAGAGATGGGTTTCCTTCCTTCCTATCTGTTTGTTGTTTCTGTTTCACAGGGTATTTCTTTAATAGTGTTTATAAAAAAATGAGTTTTATTTCTTGTCCAGAACCATCAGTTATTGGTCAGAGTTACTAAGGATGAATTGTCCTGTCACTTAACAGCAATCACCATATCAGTTTCTCACTCTTGTGACTATGTGTGCAATTTTCAAGTGAAAATCAGAAACATGAAGTTGGTGTTGTCCCCAGGTCTTAGACACATGTACGTAAGTACAGTAAAATCTGGTTAAGGGGCTTAAAATGATGACTAATTAGCCATGTGCCACTAATCAGTAGCTTTTCAGGAGATGTATTTTTGCATGTTATATTGAGACACAGTAAAGAATGGTTTTTAACATTTGTAATGAAGAAGAAATATATTCCAGAACTTCTGAGCACCAATTATATGTGTTCTGGCTTGTTAGGGACTTAAGTATTTATCTTAACTTATGACATTAAGCTTCTTGCTATGGAAATTTAGCATTCTTACTTACGTAGGAATTATATGATTGTGGTGATGTAAAATAATTGTTCAAAGATTTTTTGCTTTGTAGTCTTACATGCACTCGCTGCTAAAATAAGAGAGAATTTTGCACAGTGGAATAGAATTTCTACATTAGAGATGTCCAACTTTGGAGCATTCAAGCATTCAGGGACTGAAATACTTATGCCCTCCAGGGTACCCTCCAGGCTGTGTGGGCCTCCCACTGTATAGCTTTCCCCACTGTATGGAACCACCATAACCCCGTAACCTATGGGCTTCCTGGGCCCCATGTGCAACACTGCCCCACCCCATCCCTGAGGCAGGCCATGGAAGCCAGAGAAGAGATGGGGAACCCAGAGGCCAGTGACATCAGCAGCTGGGTAAGTGAGGGGACTGGCATCCTGGAGGAATCCATGGGCCACAAATTAATCTCGCACAGGCTGCATGGAGTTTGCAAGCTGAAGTTTGGATGGCCTTAATCTATATCTTACTGAACCAAGAAAAGCTGAGGAAGACACACCGCTTTGTGAACTTTAGAGGCTGTGGAGGACATCTTTAATAACAACTCTATTGGCAGCCAAGCAAGGAATCATTTGGAACTGGGCTGTGTGCAGAGGCTTATACATTTTCTATACACTGGAGATTGTCCCATTGAGACCCACCAGACAAAGTACAAGTTAAGAGCACCCTGCAGGTGATAGACCCTGGTAGCTACAAGACAGAAAAGGTGCAAATCACCGCTCCTAAGTCCACATGGCTGATACTGTACTGTACCCCAAACATAAAACTGGAATGCCTTTTTGCTCTAGATTTTGAAGGATTATTGGCTTAATCCTTCAAAAGGGTTCTGGGCATCTCCACAAACAAGACAGCAGGGCTATCTTCGTTTATTGTATTTGTAATGCTCTTAGGACATGGCTGTGGTCCAGGATGGGAGCTCTGAGGTGCTACCACAATAGAAATAATAAAATTTGTTACATGATCCCTGACCTAGTAGCAACTAGTATATCAGACTAGATGCCAGAAGAGGTAGGAGAGGAAGACCAATAAGATTATACAGTAACTCAGCAAAAGCAACAATGCAGAAGGATAGAGTACAGTGTTTTTGTTTGTAGTTAATTAAAAAGTAAAATAAATGTGATAGTTACCTAATAGAGTGTTGGTTACATGTAGCAGGAGTTCTGGTGAGACCTGCAAGAGCAGAGAGTACAGAGTAACAGCTACCCAGATATAATCTAATGAAGAGTTTCTCTTTCCTTATGTATTCTAAAATGTTACTAGTAAATTATATTAACTCTTAGCCATTAATAGTTCCTATTTTGGCCTCAATTGTCTTGGAAAAAATCTCAATTAATCCTTCAAATATGTATTATTTGCATTTATTTTCCCACCTTCTCTATTTTTATAAGTGAGGCACCTAATTACAGCGAGATGGATACATGTCTGAATGCAATTTGACTGAAGAAAGTAATAATCTTCAAAGCAGAAATTTCCACTGAGTATCTTGGCTAGGCACACAGCATTAAGACACAGGCACTGTGTCCAAGATGTCCCTAGAGAGGAGATGAGAGAACAAACAGTACATTACAGATGTTAAGGCATTTTGCTTTATGTAGTACCAGAAGGTGCCTAGTTTCTATGCTGGTGAGTTTGAAGAACAGAAAGGCACAGATGCAAATCCTGTACTCCTGACACAGGCTAAGCTTTCACTGAATTTAAAGTAATATTTTCATGTGTTAAATTCTGACTGTAAGCTTTAGCCCAGCTTGCTTTAGACTTTTCTTGCACTGCTGGCCAAGGATGATTATAAACATGGTTGAGCTATTTTTGCTGTTGAAAGTCTGGGCTATGTAACGTAATGAGATACATACAAACCCATAGGCACCGGTCCTCTGGCAGCAGGGTTCTGATCATACTGAAAATTTTCAGTCCACTGGGCAGGGGAATTAAGCCAGGAATTCCAATTGTTATTAATGGTAGCTGAGCACATTCCCTGCTGACCTCGCTGAAAACATGTCTCTGTGACATACATCTGATTAAAGAAACACATGATATAAAATGAAATGTCATTCTCGGTTGTGGGCTTATTATTGTACAAAGAACAGTAGACTGCAATCATTAGGGGTTCTCTGGTCTAGAATAGTTTAATATTTTAGAGGATTAAGATGCCTTCTCTACCCTTTCGTCTCCTGTACATATTTGTATGTCTACATGTGTATTTGTCACTATTTCTCATGTTTTCTTAAATCTATAAACCTAGGAATGATAGTAGTTTTATTATGCAGGTATTGAATTTAACTCCTGGACACTTGGATTCAGAATCAATTATTTTATATATTATTAATAACCTTTTTACTTGGCGGGGGAAAATGTAGCCAATGTATGGAGCAGACAATATGGACCTGATCCAAAATCCAGTAAAGTCATTTAAAAGACTCCCATTGACTTCATAGGTTTTGGTTCAGGTCCTATGGCTCCACTCCAGAACAGCTCTTGAATGTATACGTAAACTTAAGCATTTCAGTTTACTGGAATACCTTGTGAACTTAATTATGCACAACTAGCTATGCTTTATCATCAGTAGATGGTAAATACATGAGTTTTATCTAATCACCTAAATGGTTTTTGCAGGAAGAGGACAAAGAAGTATGAAGCACTAGTTTTTTCCAGTCAGTCTAGTAACTAGTAAAAGGAAATTATAATATACCTCTGTATCTACAGCTGAGTCATTGTTGCATTGTAGTTACAGTACTCAGATAGCTTATATCCTGACATTGTTAATGGGGGTGGTCCAGGTGCTGTACTGCTTCCCCCATGACCCTCCAGTCCTGACCAGGAAAGGACAATGTTAAGGGATATGAAATTATTTTATGTTCTTTTCCCCCTCTAGCTTCTCTAATGATGCTTCCAATGACAGTGATTCTGGAAATCACTTATGATAGTTATTTCTGATATACGGACAACTCTACTACAGCAACTGGAATGAGAATGTAAATGCATGCTAAATACAGTCAGTCAAAAACAGCAATCAAAAAGTCCATTACATTATACTGAATTAATAATTCACAGTGAATAATTTATCATTTACTCTTATTTTTTCACTGTGGAATGTCTACAATCAATTCAGTATTCATTCAAATCTACTCAGAAACTTTTTTATTTTATTTTTTTTTCTGGTAGAACAAGGCATTCGGTGTGGGTTGATACTGAGTGTCCAAATGCTAAACAAGTTTGATTCATTATGATTGACACTTACAACATCTAGAAGGAGATCATCAAAGGCACAAATGGCATCTATCTCCTTTCAAGTCTGCCTTAAAGTAATGTCTCTGTACTCTGATTGGACAAATTTAAATTATAATTCCTGATCAAACACAAAAATGAAGTTAATGCTTCCACTGACTTCGACGAGAATTATAAGAGAATTATAATCCTAAAGAAATAACTGTGAATCTCTCCACAAAAGGGACCTGCAGCAATTTAGGAAAAAGCAGCTAATAAATAGCATTGGAAGATTTTAATTTATTAATATTTAAAACACATTTTGAAATATTCAAGTTAAGAGGTATTCTAGAAATGCAGATTCATATTGTTTTTACTTTATTAGAAGTGACTACTATGTATTATCTTGTGGGTTTTCCCTTTAATTTCCATATAACAGCGTAACAACATAATTGTTTAAGCTCATTCCTTGAACTACTGCATTGCATTTAGTGATGGTAATGGAGAATTTAGCCCAGTCTTGGCAGTGATACATTCTGGGACAAAAAAAAATTAATAATGGCAGTGTTTAATAGTGTAATTATTTCACATTATTTCGACTTCTCTGACTTTGCATAAATGAAAGACATTGAATATTAAAATAGTCTTTTACAGAGGATTATTCAAACAAGACAATGTCACTCCTGAATATAATGTTAACTCTTTTTATGCATGCTGAGTAACCTGCTGTGTCTTGGCAGCTTTTAGACTGAACCATATCATATTCGTACTGGAAAGCACATAAATGCCTGAACAAACAATATGGACTGTGGCTGAGTACTTATTACTTCAGGAATGTTAATTATTACTTTTATGTGGATAAACTCTCCAAAGCTGCATTCATTTAAAATTCAACCATAGACACTGTGCACAAGTTTGATACAGTCTCAGTTTTATAATTTTCTTTGTTTACATATTGGTAATAGCATCATGCTGGTGTCAACAGACTGAGGCCTGATGAAGTGAATGTACAACTAAATATTATTGTTACAAAAAGAAAAGATGAATCACGGTCAGGAAAAACTGAGCATTTCAATAGTGGCAGAAAATGTTGACTGGAAGCACTGGGAAAGAGAGAAAGCCCTAGGTTGTTATTTTATTAAATATTAATTAATATTAATTAAGAAAAAGTAAGGAAGTCAAGAATGAAAGGAAAGATAACACAGTACGGTGTACAGGTGGACAGGCAAATTTAGTAAGAACATTTGTTTATTAAAAGGTAGGTCCTATCTTACCAACTACATTTGTGACAACAGTTTCAACAGTGCTTTAGGACCTGATCTTAAAAGCTATTGAACTGCAGCTTCTCATAGGGTGTTTATACACATGCTCTGGGAGGTGTGGGGGGGAAGGGGTGACGGGCGGGGGGGGTTGCTTTAATTAGAGCAGCTCCAAGAGCCCAGAGTGTCACATCTATCAGCGTCCCTGCACTGAAAAATGGTGGCGGGGTGCTTTAACTAAAGCTTGCCAAACTGCCCTCAGGAGAAGATGATGCTTGGGAGCTTAGAAGGAGCTTTCCCCAACAGTAGCAAGTATGCTGGAGAAGATGCTTGAGCTAAAACAAAAGGAATAGGAAAATGAAGAGAGAACGAGAAGAGAGCAAACAGGCTTAAATAAGTACATAAGTCCATAGAAGCCTGCTTTGCTGTTTGTTGGTTTTCATTTTAATACTTCACAACTTTATATATTTTCACACAAATCCCAGCACATATGTGTTGAAAAGGAAGAGTTGGGCCCTGCCACTCATCTAGAAACAAAAACAGACCAGTGAAGCACAAAGTGAGAAGCATGTGAGAAATGACTGTTGAAAATAGACAGTGCATCTGCCTTTGCTTGGAGTGGGAAATGCCATGGGCAAGATATGTGCCCCTATCCATAAAGTCTGAATGAAATGGCACTGGCACATGAACACAAATTGTAGCTCAAAAGTGCTTAAAATAGCTATTATACAAAACTATCCCAAATTAATATTGATTCTCAAGACAGCATCTCTTTTTTGATTGCCTACAATTTATAGTAGGAAATCCACTGCTTGACAAGAGGAGATCCAGTAGGGTTCCACATGCCAGGATCCAGCCCTGTGCAGCCTCAGCTGGCCCCCACACATGGGGTTAGGGGCCTGGACTAGCTCCACGTTAGGATCAAGCCTGAGGACCCACTCTGCCCCTGCCCAGCCCCATGTGCTGGGATCAAACTCCACTCTTCTCCCACCTGACCTCACATGATGGGATCAGGTTCTGTGCACCAGGAACAGGCCTAGAAGCCCCGTGCTGGTATCAGGCTCTGAGATCCTGCACTGTCCCTGCCCAGCCCCACACACCAGGATTGGGCCCTTTGCCACCCTTTATGCCCAATCTAGCATGAAGACCCATGCTGTACATCCTGTGGGACTCCCCATGGGTCTGAAGAAGCAGGGGTGTGATGCCACTACTCCTCCACTACCAAATATTTTAATTCATGGGAACTCCAATGGCCCAGATGGCATGATGCCAGAGGCCAGCTCTGGCTCACAGGCTGGAGGTTGAGTACCCCTGCCTCAGGCCATTGGATCTAGTCTGTGAATATGGGGCTTCAGTAGCATTTAGTAGTGGGGGCTTTCTCTGTGTGTTGGCAGGGAGAAGCAGCAGTAGTAGGCATTTTCCCTGTGCTGTGACAGGAAGAAGCAATGGCCAGATCCTAACACTGATATACATGCTTCTGATCAGAGTTGGATAATTCCAGCCCACAGTCTGAAAAGATCACCAACCACTAAGTAAAAATATTTGAACTAAGAAGGTTTTTTTCCAATATGATCAAATTTTAACCTCCCATCTATCTATAATACCAGTCATGTGTCAGTCGATGATCTCTGTATTTCATAAGACCTCTCTGATTACCCCCACTTTTGGAAGAAAGTAATTCTGGGCTTTTTTTTTTTACCTCTTCCTATTTTATAACAACCTATTGAAAGTATTTTAGTAATATTGGGGTGAAAGCCTTGTTTTAAATACTTTTAATTTGCCCTTTTGTTATTATGATAAAGCATAAATCGAGGAAGAAGAGTTTTGTTTTAACTGTGTTAAAAAGAACAGTGGGAGATTCTCAGAGATGTACAGGAACATTCCCAGATTAGGAATGTTCTTTTCAAGAGCAACAAGCTGTGAATGTGCAGCTGCAGGCTCCACTGTTCTGAATAATCCACATTGGGAGTCTGCAAAGTCATCAATATTTATGGATTTGTGGGATCATCCCTGGCATGCAGTAACGTCTGCCAACTTTCTGTACACTCCACATCTTTTCTCTGCAAGTTTCAGGTTCTTATTTCCTGCAAGTAGTAGGTTTGCACTTTGAAGCAGGGCTCCTTCAGTGAAACAGAGAACAAGTTTCCTGAATCATACTGAGCAAGCATGTTAACCATCTGCATCAAGATACTCACTAGAGCAGATGTATGAGAAATGAGAGCTGCCACTTATTACACTGTTTCCCAGATTTCACCCTGTTTTGCTGTATTTAGCCTGGTTTCTGTTATGACTTACTTTTCTCAGTACTTCTTTATATGGCAGTAGTCCCACCTCTGAACTGCTGAGTCAGTTGCCATTTTGAACTCGCATGTAGCCTTCTTTGAAGGAGATGAGTAGATACGGTGTATTTTCTCTCACAGGCTGGGCCTACTGCACTGGCAATATTTGGAATCATGTACTACAACCACTACCTGTGAGAGCATTAGTGGAACATGTATTTTCAAAGGGCTAGAGCTGAAGGAAATTTGGGATTTTGATAGGGCTGTATGAAGCTCCGGGTGCTGATTTGATTTGGAGGAGATTCAGCCCAACTCGGTGGCTGAATCTCCAAATCTGAATTGAATCGGGAAACCAATAAAAAGGTCCAAATCAATTTGAAGCTCTCCAAATCAATTCAGAAAAGATTTGGAGAGTTTCAAAGATTCAGGCATTGCCCAATTGCCACCGCAGGGAGCTGGACCTGGACTCTGTGCTGATAAGTAGAGGGTGGGGGCAGCTGGAGAAGGGAGGAGCAGACCATGGGGGGGACCCCCATCAGACCCCACCCCTGCCTGCTGCCCTGCCGGGCCCCAGGTCCCTGCTCTTTAAAAAAAAAAAGACCCGCACTCACTGCAGCAGCCATCGGGGCCTCTGTGGGGGCTCATAGAAGAGCCCCCCACACAGCACAGGGCAGTGGAGGGCAGTGGGGATTGCTTCCTTGCCTAGCAGGAGCCAGTGAGCACAGGGTTTTTGGGGGCGTTTTTTAAGAGCCAGGAGGCTGGGGCCAGGCGGGGCAGCCATTGATGGGGCTGGGAGAGCAGGTGGGGGATAGGGCCTTTTTCATTTGGAGATTCAGCTGATTCAGTGGTGGCTGAATCTCTGAATAAGATTCAGCCAAATTGATTTGGGACAGTGATTTGAATCACCGAATCAAATCACTGCCCCTCCCCGCAATCGGCCAAATCCAAATCCAAAGCAAATACTAGCTGCTTTGCACAGGCCTAGATTTTGATCCCATGGGAAATGATACTATTTGGGCATTTGGTTTTTTTGTTTTTATCTTGGTCCAGAACAAAATGCTGAAATGTCATGTGGTTTTTTTAACAGAACAAAAAGTTCAGGAAAATATCTGTTCAGAGGTCTCTAAATGTCTCCTTTTGACATTACACAGTCAAATGAAATGTTTCTGCACTCTTAAATCAATGGGTTAGGCCTTTTTTTACTCTCTTGTTTGTTATGCTTATAATTAAAAAAAAACTATTAACTGAAGTGTATGCTTGGATCTTGTCTAATGAAAAGCTTACTACCTGTTTTCTTGCTTTTCCTGGGCTCACTTGTATTTCAAAGCATTATATATGTAATACATACCATCCAAGCAGAATTGTTAAGGTTTTCTCAGATTCTTCAAATAATTTGGTTCATCCATGACTAAGCCTCATCTGTGTCTCCCATAAATAGTCATATGATTCAGTTGTATTGAGGTGGAACCCAATAGAGTAACTGAAGGAATTGGGGGCAACCTGGGCAGCAGCCCCAACACTGACTTGGGGAACACACAAAAAACCCTGCTGCTGTTGCTGGCCAGCCATGCTGTTACCTATGGAAGATAGAGACTGCCATTGTCTTCCATGCTCTGCCTCTGTTTAGGGCAGAGAGCTGTCCTGTTTATGCTTCTGGTAACACCTTACAAAAATTAATTTTAATCTGATAAATTGATCCCTTAGAAGTGCATCTTAAAACCACTTTTCCTCAGAATTCCCAGGAAAAGCCTAAAATGTAACTATTAAGATAATCAACTAAATGAACAGAAACAATACCTCATGCCCATTCACAACTCAACAGCACTGTTTGAATAGACAAGGTTTGAAAATAAGTCAGCAAATATAATAAATGCTTCAGAGAAACATATCTATTGGTGAATATCATCAAAAAATGGATCTAAATGTATCATATACATTATTCATTACAAGTTATTTACCAATTTCTAATATTCTGTAGAGTTTCATTTATACAAGGACTTAGTGACATTTTAAAGCAATAAAAACGATAAATAGTGCATTTAGCAAAACGTAGTATGAAAGAAATATATATTAAAGTGTGGACAAGTACATGCACTAGATGGAAAATTACAGAATGCTTGACATGAGGGAATAAATAGCTAAGAAGAGGTAGGATTTCTCTGTCTTCCTCTGACAAATACCTCTCTGTATTTATGTGGCCCTATGGACATGCAGCATAGTATGCCATATATTCCTCTGTTCAATTCAAATTAATGACACTGCTTTAAAACTGTCTGGTTCCTGAGTTCACGCTGTGTTCAGGCACAACATAAAAGGCTTTGATTTTTATTTTAAATGGTAGAAGTATTAATTTTTAAAATACTATATTCCCATGGGTTCAGCCTTAGGTTGTATCAGATGGCATCTAAAAGTCATCAAGGTTTCCATCTAGTAAAAACTGTGATTTGAGATTCTATCTTTGTGCCTGCTGTTTATCTGTTGATTGTGTTGTGATCACTCTTAGCAGAAGGTGCAAGTAGGTTGCATGTCTTCCTAAACTACCTGGTATATTCAGACCTCCCAAGCACCATTCATGCTAAAGCAGTAGTGCTCAATCTTTTGATGCTGTCAGCCAGATGAGCAGCATGGAACCTTTCATGGGCCCAGTTGGGCTTGCTTGCCAGGATCACGCTCTGCCACTTCATTCAGCCCTATGCTGCCAGTTGGATCAGGCCTGTAACACCTCTGCCTGGCCCCGTACTGCAGAATCAGCCTTGTACTGATCTAATGGCCTGTGAGTCTCCTCAAGAGTCCAGAAATTTGGTAGCAGGAGAGCAGTAATTGTTACCATGGATTCCCCACCACCAAATATTTGGACCCATGTGGACCCCTGTGGGCCAGATGGCATGGCTTTTTGGGCCACAAGTTGAATTCCCCTGTCCTGCAAGGAGGTTTTTCCAACCACACAGAACTCTATGGTATGTATATTTTGAATGGTTAGATGAGGGAGAAGACAAGTATAGATGGGTTAATTGGAGAAAGGGAATAGGAGGTACAGGGAAAAGATTCATCCTTAGATGAATGTCCTTTATCTTTTACCAGACAGCTTATGTACAGCACAAAAGACCGTGTTTCCACTTTTAAACTCGGAGGGGTCTATTTTATGTGAATGTGTGTAACTCTCATTAACATCACTGGAAGTTCCCAATGTGGATCAAAGTGAAACTAGAGAAACCCTGAGGATGTTTTGCAACTTAGCAGCATGTTTCTGAGGCAGTAAAACTTTTAACATCAGGGTTCAATGGCTTCAGATCAGTTGTTCCATGTCCTCCCATTTAGCACTTCTTATGAGAGTGAAGGGAAGGAGGGCACTAATGTGATCAAGAGATTCCATGTTTCACAGAGCACACAGGGGTTGAACCCCTAAGGGCTTCTGAAATTTTAAACAGTCAGAACAGTACAGTTGCACAAAGAAGCTTTCCTGAATGTTATAGTCTCATAGCAAGCATGAGACTCCAGAAGATACCAGAATGAGTGGTATTTAGATGACTGAACACTAAAAAAACCGGATTAATACCCCAGTCCTCAGACCATGTTGGGAGCTACCTGAATATTACAAATCTTCAGAAAGTTTTATATGAACTTGATGTATGAGTACATATAACTAACTTTTGAGTTCAACCTCTGAACCAAAAGTATTTTAAATTTTTTCTTTTTTTTTTCCCTACAAAAAGAAATAAACTATTCATCCATGCTATCAGGACTGGAACCCAGTTCTCCCCCTTCCCAGGAGAGGGACTGAAGCTTCCTGGATCTGGGGGGGATCCTGGGGTCCTCCTGTGGCTAATCACTGAGCCGGGGAGGCACGGGGGGGGGGCCAGCGCACTCCCCAGCAGACCCAGAAGTGGACTGGAAGTACTTCCAATCCACTTCCAGGTTCACTGTCAAGCACACGGCAGGGGCCCCCCCATGCTCATGTGGGACACTCCATCTGCCCCAGCATCACGGCATTCATGAGCCACATCTGGTACCTTGAGGTATGTAGAAAAAACATTTAAATCTGTGTCTATGGCCAAATTGCCGATTCTGTGAATCAGCATTGAACCCTCAGATCTGGCCAAATTGGAGACAGTGATTCAAATCAATAAATCAAATCACTATCCCTGATTTGGGCTGCATCTGAATTGAATAGGGCTGGTTTCGCACACCCCTAGTGTCACTAACTCAGACCACTCTGAGTTATGGCAGCACATGTAGTAAGATCACCACCTTCAGTTCCAAAGGACAGAAAGATGGATTAGAAACAAAATGCAAGATGTGCTTTTGTCCACCCTTGCTTTGATTCCTGTAGGCTTTGTAGCAGATGCTGTGTCTCTGACTTACAATTGGCTAGTCCTGCATGAGTGCTACAATCATGAGGGATATAACAATCTATTGCCACTGCTTTGGGCACATTCAGACCAGTAATCTAGAGGTGAAATATTCTGTACCTTGTATCATCCCTCTGAGCCAATTCTGTTTTCCCTGGGGGTGTTTTTGAAACCTTTCCTTCTGTCTTTTTGGTTTGATGCCACAGCCAGTGGTTTCCTCTACTAAATTCTAAATGCATTACAATATATCTTGTTATAAAACTAAAGTCAGCAGCCGCCAGCTCCTGATCTTTCTCTTCATGAATCTGAAGCTCTTGGATTTCATCAGTCCTTCCTGCTTCTCTGGTATTTCATCTCCTTTTTACTTGGATCTTGAAGCCAACACTGATTTTCATCAACCCTTTCTGTATTTGGAGGCTTTTCATCATATTTGCTCTTGGTTTTGTTCCAGCAACCTCATCTCTTGTTTTCACGTGTCAACTGTCACACTTGAACTGCAGCTTTTCTGTGTTAGCAGAGTGCACAATCTAGAGAGCCTATAAATGGAGAGGGAAGGACACACAAAGAGCCACAGATACAAGTGTTCCTTGCGTCTACAAGGAAGAGGGAAGAAAAAGATGATATTCTGCACTTACTGGTTTTTCTTCATCTATACCAGCTTAATTATGGTGTTGATATTCTTGGTTTATGCATATATGGAACCAAAGCAAAACCCAGTTACCTCCATTTTACACATAGCAAACCAAACCACACAGAAAATAAGTCATTTGTCAGAAACTGCACAGCAAACTATAACAGAACCTTGCTTTTCCATGGATTTTCTGTGTACTCTGTTCCTGTAGCATCTAAGCACTTGTTTCTTGACTCTCAGATGTATGTGTTGGTTTACACAAACCAGCTAATTGGGTTAAATGTGTGTATTGTATTTTTGTGTATATTGTATGCTAAGAATAGCAGATAAACCCAATAGTGGTTATAAGAAACATGAAGCAGACAATGGCAATATTTCCTTATAACTAGGGAAAGCTAATTGGAAAGTTTCCAAAGCAACCTATGAAAAATGAAGGTCATATCAAGCGAGCATTAGCTGTTAGAGTATCCAAGTAAGTGGAAGATTTAGGCTTTATTTATTAGGCAGCATTAAAGGCAGTGGATAATGTTCATTGCAACTGTGTAAACAGAAAACAGATTACAAGGCCAAGATTTAGAAAATGTCAACCACTGCTGTTCTGAGCCTATCCATCATCACGTATCAGGGGTTATCGCTGTATCCTGTAGTGAGTCATGAGTGAAGCAAGTGTTACATAAGCTTCTTTTACCTAGGGGAATTTCAGTTAGCTTTTTGAAATGGAGATGGATCATATTATGTGGTGCGCTGATATCGGAGAAATCCAAAATGTTGTTATGCACATAGCCATATCAAAAGCATTTCATCACCACTGTCTGGAAGGCATAAGGCAATGGGAGTCTCAGGTTCAGGCAGTGCTGTCAAAACTGTAACTTCATGTGTTTGCCAGGTCATGAGCAAGAAACCATCAATAGCTTGAGATGTACCACTTGTAAAACATAACCATACAATGTGAAGCATGAACTGCTGCATAAATATTTCTAAATAAATAGCTTTATTCTTTTTGGGAATCAATCTGTCAGAGGCTTAAAGGAACTTCACAGGTTCCTTCCTTTACCATTATTAGCTAGATATCTCACTGCAGTCCTTCTGAAATCCTGGATGCAGACAGAAGCTGTTTTTGGCATGACTGGGCCCATGAAAGAGCTCAGCCATGCCATGTGAAAAATTAACCCTCCTCAAATGAGGTATCAGATGAAGGTGCTCTTCTTTAGAGCACCTTAGTGAACTTGCATTCCTTAAGGTTAGTTTTTTGGGACTGAGCTGGTGCAGTCTAGCCCCACCCTTGGGGCTGTCAGCAGGGAGGGAGTGGGCAGCCAGCAGCAATGAGCTGATAGCTGGGCTTTGCCTAGCCTTAAGTGGAGGCAGGGGGTGAATCGGAGCCCCTCTCCCACTTTGTGCCCCCAGACCCCTTCCTCCTGGGGTGCTGAAGGAAGCCAGGCTTGGCCTATGATTTGGGTGGGATCCAATCCATACCCCTTTCCTCCAGCTCAGGCCGGGCAACTGGCAACTCATGCTGCTCTGTTCCTTTCCCCACCAATCTTCTTTGCCCAGCCTGAGCTGGGGGAGGGTAGATCAGAGCCCTGCCCCATCCCACCTTGTGGACCCAGCCTGGCTCCCCACAGCATCCCAGGTAGAGGGAGGGGCCTGAGGCAGGGGGCTCTGATCCACATGCCTCTCAGCCAGCAGCTCACAGCTGCTCCTTCCCCTCCCCCTTTGCTTTTCCCAGCAGCCATGCACTGCTGGCTCGGCTTTGGCCAGCCTGAGCTGAAAGGGGGATAGATTGGAGCCCCCTCATCTTGCAAGCCCAACCCAGCTCCTGAGATGGAGGGGGCTAGGGAGAGGGGCAGCTCCTCAGCTGGGGAATGGGGCAGTTCTTTGGCTTGCTGCTCACCTGCAGGCAGGCTTGATTCCACCCCCCACCCCGAGACCCAAAGGTGAACATTTATTGGGGGGTGCTCTCTAACTCATGGTGCTTTACGTAAAGTTCCATGAGTTAGAGCAAGGGCCTGAACATCTATCAGTGCCCCTTAGGTGCTCCCAGACCTTAGTTAGCAGTTCTGGATGTTCTACCCACA
The DNA here is from genome assembly GCF_001723895.1 of Crocodylus porosus. Taxonomy (NCBI): domain Eukaryota; kingdom Metazoa; phylum Chordata; order Crocodylia; family Crocodylidae; genus Crocodylus; species Crocodylus porosus. Next base: position 58,752,015 of record NW_017728943.1, read on the forward strand.
CTGTATCCTTGGTAATCCACACCCTTGATTATCAAAGCAACTACTTTGTAAACTTTTAATGGCTGGTTTTGCATTCCAAAAATATTTTCTTGTTAAGCTTTAATATAATACTGTATCTCTTTCAATGTCTGATGCAATAATTTTTAACTGTACTATTTTATTTAGCTGTACTGGGTTTAAAATCTGCACTGTTAAGTTGGGTATGATTTAATGTTGTGCATAATGTGTCATTCCTCATAAGGTGCTGTAGCTTGGCTTTGCTATCTGAACAGCTTTGCAGTGGGTACCTTTCACAGGAGTCTGGATGAACTCCGCTGGACTCCTAGCCCACCATCATGCCATAGTAACTTAGAGTTTTCTGAGGAAGAAAAATGAGTATTGAATCTTGTGTATTTCATTGATAGGATTTTCAGTCAAAGGCTGATATTTGCCACAGATTTGCTTTCTCTTTAGGATGTACTTAAAGCACCTGAAGATCACTGTTGAGGGAAATAAGTATTTGACTACAGGGAGACTAATTTTATCTGTTATACTCAGGATACAGGGATTCAAATTCTAGCAAGAATGGTAAGTCAGCTTTGCTGTCTCAAGGATATCTATCATGTACTGCGTTATGGAAAAGATCTTCTGATAAGTGTTATGTATTTTGAGTTTCTGCACTTCCTTTCTATACTCCTCTAGGGATACAACTTACAATGCATAGGATAAAGAATATGCGGATACCTGCCACTGTCTGCCATTGTCACTGAGCTGTCAGGAAGATGTATGGAGCTGAAAACTCCCTGAAGTTTTTTTGGAGTTGCCACTTTGGCTCATAAATGCAATTGGAGCCATGGGATCTTTGGTGCCAAATATATGAGCTATTATCACCTAACAAAGGAGCTCCTGTAGCAGGTAGCTGTAACCACGAAAAATGCATGCCCCCAGAGGCTGGTGGGGCAAGGAAACTGCCCACAGGTGGTGGTGGGGGCATGCCAGTGGGGAGCTCCGGCAGGTAGCCACAGCAGTATCAGCAGTGGCGACACAGGGGGCATGCTGACTGCCTGCAGATGCCACTGGCAGTGTCAACAGTGCTTGTTTCAGGGGGTGCACTGCTAATCTCAGGGGGTGCTTGTGCACCCATGTGCACCTCTATGCATCTCCAATGGCTGTAACATACTCTTATGGGAAGCCACAACAAAAATCCCCACCCTCCTGGTGTGGGTAACACCGTCCCCTGATACACACACCCCTTTCTCCCCTCCCTTGAAATTGTGTACCTTGTGTCATCCCCACATAAGGACATGCCCCAAAGGAAGAAGGGATCCAATATTATGATGTGAAAGCACATAAGAAGCAGGGTTGTGGAAGATCAGAATGACCACTAAGGACTGTACCATTCCCTCACTAAGTTACCCAAGATTTATGCATGCTTCTCTCTAGAACCAAGAGCAGAAACAGTAGTGTTAATCCTGCCTGTTCAAAAGAAAGAAAGAAAGAAAGAAAGAAAAAACTCTCCCCACATTTTCTGAACCCTGGAAGGAAACCCCCCATACGCACTTTTTCCTTGGCTTCAGGATGAAAGTTGACAAAATAGTTTTTAACTGCTGTTCCTCTACTCAAATCTAAGAATAGATCATTATGGTACAGCAAATTATTTGTCCCCCGCCCGCATCCCAGTTGGCCTGTTTCAAATGGCATTCAGCTCCACAGAATAGATATAACTGTACAAAGATAAATTGTTGGGTAGGATTTGATCTGATCTCTACAAGGGCCATATCCAAAGCCTACTCAGGACAATGGAAACACTCTGTTAACTGACTTAATGTACTTTGGATCAGGCTAGGTTAATTTCTTGAAGCATAAAGAATGTTTTTATCAATGATTCCTTTTAAGTATTTGAGTAAATTTGCATGTTCACCATGTTTTAGCATAAATGAGCACTCATTAAAGCAGAGACATGTGAACTGTGTAGCACAAAATCTATATCCTTTCACATGTAAAGAAAAGCCATGTAAAAGCCAGGCAGTAAATAAGGGTGAAAATATGTCCTCGCTGCTCAGTGTCTACAATAGAAAAGGAAGTTTTCTGCCTGGCCAGAGAGAATAGTATTTAAATCAACCCTGAGAAAAGAGCCAAATATTCTGCAAAGCTGCTGTTCCAGTGCTTTGTGATAAAAATATTGTATTCAGGAGTGAGCTACTGTTACCACTCAAAAAGATCCTGAATTATCATGCAATCAGCTCAGAGGAGCATTGGCCGTCACAAACACCTGTTGTACTGAACACTGTTCCTCCTTTTGGGTTAAAGGTTATCTCTTCCCAATTGCTGGCAGCTCTGGCATTCTGAATGATTATTGTATCATAGCAGCTATCTGTTCTGTGACCATAAGAATGTGTAACTTCTTAGTCTCAGAATACATAAAAATGCGTCCTTTGTGTTTTAACTATTCATATGTGTTCAGAGCAGATATGCAAACACTCATCTTCATACTGTAAGCCATTTTGGTAAATGAGAAGAACTGTACCAGCTAGGACTGTTTCACCAGCTTCTAAACGGCTTTTAGAACTGGCCTGTTACTTTTGCTTTTCCATGAACATTTATGCAAACTAGCTTTGATCTCCACAGTGTTTGGTAGGTGATTGTGTTTGAGCAAATACACGCATTTACACTGAGCTAAGCTTAGTTTGTATATCTGTTTTCATGCTGGAAGGATTTATCCAGACATTTTATTTATATCTGTTATCCACAAGAAAAACCCGCTAAAATAACATTAACATTTCATAGTCTAGAACTCAAACAACAGGAAATGCTTGATTTAAGGTTGCCTATGCAATCCTAATTCTTACCCTTTATACATGTGTTGCAATATTAGGTACATACTATGGCTGTGAATTAATCGCAGTTAATGCTCACAATCAATGCATTAATTGGTTCTTGCATTAATTTTTTTTTTACTGCATTAATTATGCACATGGTTTTGGAGCCTGTCTGGGCTCTGCTCTGCTGCCTCCAGGCCACCCAGCGGGGCAGTAGTGACTGTGCTGAGGTCCGCAGGGCATTCTGATCACAGCTGCGGGCAGCTGCAGTGGAGCGCACACAGACACAGATACACATGGTGAGGAAGGGAGCGGGGTAGGGGCAGGCGTGAATGGGGGGGCGAGCAGCTGCAGCCTGTATACTGTGTGTAGAGCGGCACCGCGCCAATGAGTCTTTGGAGGGGAAGGGGTGGGGAGACGGGTGAGGTGGAAGACTGAGGCCTCCATGGTGAGGGAGGGAGTAGGGCAGGGGCAGGCACTGGGGTGGGTCAGGGGTTGAAGCCATGGGCAGCTCGTCCAGGAGCATAGGGGTGAGGTGTGGCTCCCCACCTCTGCGTACACCCCTGGGCAATGGCAAAGCATAGGGGGTGCATGGGGGTTCACATGCACCCCCTGAGAGTGCCAGTGCACTCCCTGTCAGGCTGCACTCCCCATTTAGCCAGCGGAGAAGGGGGCAGGCAGGAGCACCAGTGCCCCCCTGCAAGCACCAGCTGGGGAGTGGGGCCACCAGCAAAGGCGGCTGTGCCATATCCAGAAGTGGCCGTGGGACTTCTGGAAGTGGCGTGGCCACTTTTTGGTGAATGAGATTGGGAGCAGGGAACCCCCCAGTCAGCACAATCAACTGCCAGAGGACTCCACCCCCTAGTCGCTGACTCAAGAGGCACCAGTCATCCATGCCCCCGGGAGAGGCATGGGGGGGGGTGTACCCCCCAGATTCGTGTGTGAGGCAGAGGCACGATGCCTGCTGTGGGCTGGGGCTCTGCACCCTGCAGCCTTTCCCCAGGAGCCACACATTGACTGCATGTGTCTCCTGTCCACCTGGCAGCGGGAGCACAACATGGTGTCACTTGGCTCCTGGGGCAAAGTGAGTAGGGCACAGAGGGGAAGCCTGCCCTTGCCCCATTCACATGCCCCCCATGCCTTCCCTAGGGCTGTAGTGGACTGCACTCCCTCCCCACCCACCCCCGTGCCCCTGAATGAGCCACCCATGGCTCCATCCCATGACCCACTCCGGCCCCCCCATTCACCCCTGCCCCTGTCCCTACCCCACTTTCTCCCTCACCATGGGGGCCTTGGTCTGCTCCCCCACCCCTGGCCCTTCACAGACTTACCTGCTGTCTGTGTGTGTGTCTCACTCCAAAACCACTGCCCCCTCTAGCCTTGCTGCTGTCCCTCACTCCTGACCCACAGTACCCCACATCCTACCAGGGCATGCGGGGATGCTCCCTTCCCAGGCTCCAACCCCTCCTCCCCACACACACACAGTCCCCTCACCTTCACAAATTCTTCCTCCACACACATACACCCTGCACCTACTCCCCAACAATACAAATTACCTGCATAATTTTGCATAATTTTGAGTTTTTAAAAGTGCAATTTAAATCACAATTAATTGTGATCAGTTTTTAAATCATTTGACAGCCCTAGTACAGAGTCATATGCTATGCTACCTTCTAAGTGTTTTTGAAAAAGCTCAGACTGAAAAGATGGAATACAGGAACATAGAACCATCTTGTGTCATTGACAGGACTAGTAACTTTAGAATGAGTACACAAACATCACTAGCATTTGACCAAAATGAGTAGTGGTTCTCAACCTTTGTAGACTCAAGGCACCTCTTGTTAGATTCAAGACACCACTCAGGAAATGCCAGCTCTTAATTTTCACTCGTGTTTTTACTATAGAAAAACAATAGAGCAATTCCTGTATTGCAAAAAATTCAGAAAGACTGCAACAGGTCAGAATGTTTTTCATGCTATGGATTTCTGTTAGAAATCTCTGTTTTTAAATTATGAATCATATTTTCACACCTCACAGTCCTCATACTATGTGGCACCTCGTGTTATTCTTGAAAGGATTTCAAGGCACTCCAGGGTGCAGTGGCGCCCTGATTGAGAATCACTGAAATAGAGTAAATGATAGTAGTTATCTGTTATCCCCTATGTGGACTAGCCACTAGATGGCAACAAGATATGCCTTGTCAGTGGGTTTCAGAGCTTTTGCAGACAGCAGAAGAATGGTGAGACTCAGGACTTGCCTGTTCTGAGTTTCATATGCTGTAAAGTAGTTTGTTCTTTGGTTTATAGACCCTTCTGCAGCATTCCCAAACCTCACAGCCTGTCTCTGTCTCTCTGCAACCTTCTGTGCCTGGTCCCACTCTAGCTTCTATCTTGGTATTCCCATCTGCTACACCACTTGGCTCCTGGCTCTGTTCATCTCTGGGCCTTTTCTGCCTGTGTTCCTTGCTACTGTTGGTGACAGCCAGCACCTCTGTCCACTTTTCCCTGCTTCTCACACCCCTTCCCCTTAGCAGTTGTCACCCCTCTTCATTGAAGTCAGGCAGTTCCCCTGTTTTCCTCTGCCTGGGTAACAGCGGGGAGGGAAATGAGCACACACATGGTGCAGACAGTCTGACTGCCTTCAGTTTTAATGCCTCATGCCATCTACAGGTACTACAAGGACTAAATGCAGGGACAGTTCTGGTCAGCCTTGGCAGCACCACCAGAGATCATGCTCATTTGATCTGTAGGGCTTGGAGCACCCAGTTATCATGTAGGAACTCTCTGAACCTAGAGCATGCACAAAGCAAATAAATCTTTGGAGAATTAGCCATCAAAGTCTCACCAACCTCTAATGAGAAGTTTCCGGGGCCTATAATGGCCAAATTGTAGAAGATTTTTACAGACTGGAAAGGACATGGTCTTGGTTCTGTTTCAAGACCCCTGTCAATTTCAAGCTCCTGCTCCAAAAATGGAGGCAGGAGACTGTCATAATAAATAGTTAAAGGACTATTTTTTACGAGCACAAAGAATGTATCCTTCTCTTCTTCATTTATAGAAGCAGCCAAACTCATTTTAACTACACTTTTAAAAAAGGTCAGACATTCTGGAATATTCATTCATGGACTATTTCAGCCAGAAGTGCTGTAGTCTGGCAAAGTTATAAGCAACTACAAATAGGGTCTTATAATAGGAGGTGTCAAGCCACCTTAACTATAAGGTCTGCCTGATCCACCCATAATAAAATAGATCAGTATATTTGAATGCAGCTGTTAAGATGGGAAAGGTGTTGGGAAGCACTGGCCACATCTACACATTCATTAATGCACTATGCCTACTGCACATTAAATTTAGTAGTTGCAAAACACCAAATAAATAAATGCTTAGTAGGCTGTTCTACTACACATTAGTGCAATCACATGCTTTTTTCGTGATGGCTAATGCTCAGTAGACTAATACTACTGCACATTAGCCTAAATAGCATGGTTTTTGCCATGATGTTATAATGCACAGTCACTTGGTCTACTAAGCATTAAGTGTCTCATGTTGACATGCCCATTGGGTTTCTAAAGTGCAACAAATATACATAACACCACCACCAAAGACAATGAGGAGTGAAAGGAAAGTTGGTGAAAATTGTGATATAGTTATAAAATTTGCACATTGGGAAAAAAACTCAAATAGTTAAATTTAGGAGATAAATTGTTCAGAATTCATAATTCAACCAATCCTACAGGAACATAAGTAAACATACAGCTTCCAGCTAAATGTTATAACATGCAGAGTAAAACAAGAGGTTCCAGTTGGTAAATATCTACAAGTAGTAGATGGTAAATTATTTATTCCAAAAGGTGCAGACCTTTACCATATGATTAATTTTAAACATTTGAGTAGTCCAACTAGCTGTGAAGATCAGAGTCTATCTGGTATAGCAGGATAACTTGTTAGGAGATATCAGAACTGTTAAAAAAAAGAATAAAAAATGTTATGAAAAGTGACAAAAAATTTTGATGAGTTGTTTGGAAACTACTTTTTGTTTTCTTCCTCCCAGATCTGTAAATAAACTAGTATTACTGTAGCACAAAATAGCAACATACTTAGTCATATGAGCGAGACCTGATTAACTGGAACATGAATATGAGCCAGCAGTGCGATGAGGTTGCTAGGAAAGCAAATAGAGCTGTGGCATGTATTTGACAATGTGTGTCCAGTTAGATCCAGGGAGGTGTTCCTCCCTCTCTGTTCGGCACTGGTGAGGCCTCAGCTGGAGTACTGTGTCCAGTTTTGGGCACCGCACTTCAAGAGGGACATGAATAAGCTCAAGAGGGTACAAAAGGGGCCACCCACATAGTCAAAGTCATGGAGGATAAGCTGTATAAGGACAGACTCAGGGAACTGGACCAGTTCAGCCTGAGTAAGAGAAGGCTGAGAGGTGACCTGACGGCCGCCTACAAGTACATCAGGGGAAAACACGAAGATCTGAAAGAGCAACTCTTCAGGAAAGCACCTCAAGGGAGGGCAAAAACAAATGGACAAAAGCTTATAGAGGACAAATTCAGGCCCGATATAAAGAAAAACATTTTCTCCATAAGGGTTGCTAGAATCTGGAACATACTCCCACCAGAGGTGGTGCAGTCACCATCATTGGAGGTGTTCAAAGAGGCTGGACAGACGCCTTGCTGAGCTTGTCATCAATAACTTCCTGTCCACAGCAAAAGTCTGGACCTGATGATCATACAAGACCCTTCCAGTTCTACAATCCTATGATGCTATATGTAGGTGGATGATTTACATGTTTTTACATGTTTTGTAATTTATTGTTGTTGAACATTTTGGTAAAAATGATCTAGCCTTCAGGGAATATGAGGATAGGTAGAAAAATACTTGTTCCCCATTATGCACAAAGGAAAGAAAAACTGACTTGTTATTTAATAACTGTTGCAATGGAGTAGTTTAGAGGACAAAGTTGAAATTTGGCATGGGAACCTTCCTACTGAGTAGTGTGGTTACCTGTTTTGCTGAAAAATGGTTTTGACTTGACTGTGCTATTAACAAGTGAAGTTTGCTGTAATGGTTATTATAAGGCTGGAGAAATAAATGGTAAGGGAATTCTGTATTATCTGATAAATAATAGGTCAAATAGTCTAATATATAGTCTATATATTAGAATAGTATATCTTTATCTAGAATAGTACCTATAGTCTAATATAACTGTTGATTATACTGTAATGCATATATGCAAAGGGCTGAATTGAAGATGACATATTTTCCTTATGGTTTCCTGAATTTGAGTCCTTAATACTGCAGTTGTAATATAGTTTTTGTATGGACTGTGGTAAGAGGTGCTTATAAGTAAAAGAAAATACTTTGTATTTTTCATTTTTATTCCTGTTTCCCAGCTTGAAATTTGAATTTTTGCTACAATTTTGAAATATATTACTGACACCATTATCGGTAGAGGTGCTTGCAATTATTCAGTGGGGATATGACTTTCATATTGTACTTTTATGAGAATAGTCTTGGTGCAGACTGTGTAGACCGAAATTAAAAGCGTGCTTCATCTTTTGACTTAAAACGATGTGTTAAAACAGATGTGCTGCTGAAGTCAGGAGGTATACCAGGGAAGGATTTGACAGTGCATTCTCCAAGCTTTATAGACTTCTCATGTTAATTTGCTGTTTTACAAAGTATCGAAGAAAGGACAAACTGTACAAGCAGCAGAAACAAAAAGCCAGAAGAGCAGAATAGAGCGAGCCCCTCATATGTACATTCAAGAGACTGTGTTTTACAAACTACACCATCTCTTAGTATATGCAACCTTCTCCCCCCCCCCCCCGTGCATCTCTTGTGGTGTGTAAGAGAGAATTCCCCATGTTTGTGGGACCTCAAGAAGAGGGCCTGACTAGGCACCCTAGGCAAAGATGACCAAGAACAGGATTGGGCAGGGTGCCAAAGGCTGAAAAGTCTTTTGCTCCTGCACACGGGCAGCTGCTCTTGTACAGCACAGGCTCCCCAGGGCCTGCCAGAAATCAGTGCCCAGGGCTACTGACTCACTTTTGCACCCCGAGTTACACCAGTGAACTCAAGGTCTGCATTTGCAATGGGGTTGTGCATGGGCTACACAAGGAGAAAAGTTTTGATGCACTCCTGTGCAACCTGCCTCAGTGTGACCCACACTATGCCTGCAGAAGAGGTTTAAAGTTAAAAAACATGATTATAAATCATAAAACAAGTTATGAAACACAAACACACTCTACCACAAAAGAAGGCAGCAGTTAGAGTGGAAATATGCAGTCCTATTCTCACATCTTCCACCTGAACTGCCTTTCCCTAGTGCCGCCTTATTTTTACTTTCTTTCAGTGGGATGAAAGCTGTACAGATAGTAGCCCACACTACCCTGTCCATGAATACTCCAGAGAAGAAAAAAGAATCAAAGGATTATTATCAGAACAAAGAGAGACAGCATGTCTCCGAAAGCCACAGAGATAAATGTGCAAGCTGGGAGGGAAGTTAGGTAAAGCAGAGTCACCCTGTCAACAGTCTGTATCGGATATTTCACATTCACAGAAAATATAAGGAGCTCCCTTATGTCTGTTTAAAATTTTAAAAAGAAAAAGGAAATATCTTTCAAAATAAGCCAGGTGGGTGGGTTCTATACTACTTCACTCCTCTGCCCCACTATGGCAAAACTGCAGTGCCACCCCTTATTCACACTGAGTAGATCTTTCCATTGACTACTGTTTCTACTTAACATGAGTAAAGGAAGAATAATATGGATAGGGCCTCTTCTGACCAAATGTTCTCACTGGTCTTTAAAAAAAAAAAAAAACAGCCCTCCACCCATCTTTAAGGATTGTCTTATCCATGTCATGTTGATTTTGTTTAATAAGGTAAAAAAATAGTGTGGTAATTAAACAATAGGGCTTTGTTCTTCAACAAACAAATTCAACCCAAACTCTCAAATCTGTACAGTCCAACCACCCAGATCTGAATTAACACACTGCATGCATAGTCCCATCTATGGTGCGTCTGATGTGTAAATCACACATCAATGAATTTAGCATCTTCAGGGCCCTGTGACATAACTAAGCAGTTTAACCTGGTAATATATATAAACAAAAGCACATAGACATTAAGATGTCCATTTTAAATTTTGAGTGAGTGCCTCAGTTTTCAGGTACTAAATGTGAGAATCCCCCCAAAAAGGAAGGCACCCAAAAATCAGTGGCCTCTTTAGGAAATTTGGCTTCATGTAATTTGATCAAGGATGCATCCAAGAGCCAGTAAAGGGAAATTGATCTCCTACACTTCCTTTACCACAATATCATCCTTCCTCTATAATTGCCTGAAACAAAACCCAGAGCCACATTACTCTGACCTTTTAGGTTATTTGCAGTCTAGATTGTGATGTTTTAGCCTGTTTCTCTACTACCAGGAAAGACCATTCTTAATTTTGATAGTCTCATGCAAAATTCTCTTCCAAAACTTTTAAGGTACTCTTTGTTGTCATCATAAATGCATGTGTTTTTAAATTAAACAAGTTGAAATGGTTGATACATTTTTCTTGGCTTTTATTTACCCCTTGATCTCAATCCCAATTTAAAAAGAAAAATAGAAATTACCATTGTCTAATTAAAGTTCTGCATCTTACTGCATCCTAGGACAGGTATAAGTTCATAAACTTTTACATCGTAAGATACTCTCTTGTGTTATATTTTATAACCAAAAGCATAACATTTCATCCAGTTACTTTTCTATTAAACCCAATTCTAATCTTGCAAAAGCCTTAGTCTGTCTGTCCATAATGCTTTATTCTCACTGTGATTGGCTGTCTGAAACCAAGAGTATACTGGACAGGAGGAAGCAGCGAAGCACTGCCAGGATGGTGGGAACAGAGCAGGGGGGGCAGAGGGAAGGCCAGCACTGCTGGGCTCACCCCACCCCAGCCCTGCTCCATGGAAGTGGCAGTGATAGCGTTGGGGGTCGAGGCAGTGACGGCAGTAGGTGGAGTGGGTCCAGACTCCAAGAGGTGGCTGCAGGAGAGAGGGGCATCTCTCTGGGCCCCAGGCCTGATGCAGCAGGGGGAGAGAGGGGATGAGCGGGCCCAGCCCCAACTTGCGGGGGGAGGAAGAGGAGCAGGCCTGGGCCTGACATGGTGGGGGAAGGGGAGGAGCGGTCTGGGGCCTGATACGGCAGAGAGAGGAAAGGAGGAGCGGGCCCAGGCCTGATGCAGCGGGAGAGAGGGGGGAGTGGGGCTGAACTCCAAGTGGCAGGGGTGGAGGGCGGGGAACAGGCCTGGACGGGGGTGGGGGGGAGACACAGGGCTCCATCCCCACCCCCATCTTTCTTAACAGGCAATTTGCTAATAATCTATATGTGACATATTCCTTGGATATTTCAGCTGCTATGTCTTTACTTTATCATCAGTTCAATTACCCTGTAAATTTTACTACAGTTCTTTCTACCTATCAGCCTCACTTCATATTAACCAATACAAAGGCAGAAAGAAGGTGGCACCTTAGGGCATCTTTACATGTGCTCTGGAGGGGAGTGAGTTTTAATTGGAGCAGCTCTGAGAGCCAGTCTAATTAAAGTGCCTGCAGTGTCTTGTGTATTCAGCATCCCTGTGCTTCAAAATGGCAGCAAGGTCACTTTAACTAAAGCTTGTTGAATGAGCTTTAGTTAAAGGGCCCCTGCCCACCATTTTGAAGTGTGAGGATGCTAAATACACAAGACATGGAGGCTGCTTCAGGTGACTCGATTTAAGTGAGTCTGCTCCATCACACTAATTGCAGTGCATCAGCGCAGCAATCCCAAATGTCTACAGCCCCCCTTTGAGACTTGTTCAGAGAAGCATGAGCTTTCACAGGCAGCAACCTACTTCAGCATATGCTCTGAATGGAAAGAAAGGATTTTATATAGAAGGGAAAGGGACAGAGGAATGATATGCTGCTGAGAGGAGAGAGGTAAAAAATAAATTGACTGGATCAACTGAGATGAACAAGGCACTTAACACCTTAAGAGACACTGGACTTAACAGCTAGTCTGTGTAATGGGATAAGAATCCAAAGACACTGCCAAGATGACGGTTAACACAATCCAGCCTCTAGATGATTTCTTTATCCACAATTTAATGTTCAAGTTGTCAGCTACACTGAGGTCAGTGATGAAATGTCCAAAGAGGTTGAAGTGTTCTGTCACAGGCTTTTGTACATTTCTGGAAGTGATGTCAAATTGCTATCTGTGCATTCTTTTATGCAGGGATAGCCCTATCTGGCCTATGGAGACAGCACAGGGGCACTCTAACCAAGTGATGGGTATATGATCTTGGTAAAGGAGCATGTAACCAAACCCTGGATATTGTAATTCATGTTGTTTGGCCCAGTGATGATGTGCTCTGTTGTGATGAGGGGTACAGTAGAATCCAAGTTTGTAGCAAGTAGAGGTACAAAGATGCATCAGATTAGCACCGATATAAAGACATTTTTTTGTATCGGAAATCAGCCCAATACAGCTGATTAATTTGTCCAATAAATGCCTGTGCATGCATGCAGATGCAGCATACCATGTAGGCAGGGAGAAGCATGGCCGGCAGCATGGAGAACTGCATGCAGCTGGTAAGTCTGGTGTGATGGAAGGGGAGGAGGGAGATCAAGGCCCCCGCAGTGAGGGAGGTTGGGGGGTTGGGGTTGGAGTTGGAGCTGGGGCAGGGGCTGCCCAGCTGAGGAGGGGTTAGCATGGGACAGAGCCACAAGTGGCTCATCTGGAGGGTGCAAGGGGTGTGCCCCCTGGATCTGCATGGCATGGGGCAGACTGCAGCTGTGGGGTGGGGCTGGGGCAGACACAGGATGGGGCCATGGGAAAGGAGGCAGGGCAACTCCTGCTGCTATGCCCACTGCTCATCCAGGTGGGTATGGGGGGGGCAGACATGTGCTCCTAAATCTGCCTGGCTGGGAAGAGCCCAGTGCAGCCCTAGCCCCAGACCTCCTTGTGCAGACCTGCGGGCACATGCCTACCCCCCATGTCCTCCTGGATGAGCGGCAAGAGTGGCAGTGGAAGCCACCAGATGAACATTGGATGAGTCCCTCCCTTCCCGTGCCCCAGTCATGTGTCTGCCCCAGCCTGCAGCTGCAGCCTGCCCTGCACCACACCGCACAGATCCAGGAGGCACACACCACTCCCCCCTCCCCCCCCAGGCAAGGCACTTGTGATTCTGTCCCACACCCCTCCCCTCCCTGGCTGGGCAGCCCCTGCCCCAGCCTCACTCCGTCCCTCACTTCAGAGGTCTTAATCTGCCCCCCCACACCTCTTTCCACTCCCCTTCTACCACACCAGACTTACCAGCTGGAAGCAGCTCTTTAAGCTAAAGAGCTGCATACTGGAAATTGGATAGGTATTGGCTGATATGCCTCCTTAAAAATCGACTATTGGTCTCACCCCCAACAGTCTCCACTGGTGCACCCCTAGTAGCAAGACCCGGGGGCTTGGTGAGAATTGGAGTTAGGTAGTGGAGTGATGTTGTATGAGGTTGGTGTGGGCTGCTTAAGCCATAACAGGCCTTCCCCACAAAGTTAGGTGTTGGAGGTTATTAATAATGGCTGCTTGCAGATGTTAGCACCCCCACCTTCGCCTCTGCAGAAAAAAATGTGCTTTACTGAAAGAATCAGTGTGTTACTTCAACGCAGCTCTGCAGTGTCTATAAAGATCAGGCACTTCATCAGGGCTTTTTGGCACTTTTAGCTAAACCTATTAGATAAAAGCATCCTGTCCTTGGCCCATAACCTTGTTGTGGTAGAGAGGCTTGTGTGTTCCAATGACCCTCAGAGCTATGTTTTCAGAAGTCTTGTATTCCCGGTAGGGTCTCCCCAGGTACCAGACTAAGCATGGTCCAAACTCCTGAAGACTCCAATGGCAGAACAGGGGTACTTGAGGATCTGCTGGTTCTCCATGGCTGTGAAGGCAAATGAGGGCTGCAGCAGGGTGGAGATCTCTGATTGTCTTGGACATCCTTGCCACTGGGTTCAGAGTCCTTCCTGTCATGTGTGTGTGACTGTTGCTTGCTCACTGGCTTCCCCACATTAAAAGATGACTAACACAGGCCTCTGTCAGGGATGTTAACATCTCCCACAAACCAAGCCCTGTGGTGATGGATGAGTGGCAGTGGGGACAGGAACAGTGATCTCTCTAGTCACAAATCTGCACGTTGGCAGGAGTCATGTGATGGTCATTTTACACTTACTGAGACAGAAGTACAACTCAGCAGCTGCATCCATAACTAAATAGTCCTCATTATGATCCCCTCTTCTCACCCGGAATAGGGAAGGGGCTAGAAAAGGTGCCTTAAACATAAGCAGTCTCAAACCCTCCTGGCTGGATTTCTACATCCAGTGGGATCACTTTCTTGTGCTGGAATTCACCACATGGAATGTATACATTCTCATGGACTCCCTGAACAGTGAGTGTCCTGAAAGAAGAATCACCATAGTAGCTAGAGAACTTGCAAGATATGATACTGATCTTTCTGCCCTAAACAAGACCCACTGGGCAAATGAAGGGCAGCTGAAAGGAGGAGGAGGTGGCTACACCTTTTTTTGGAAAGAACAGTCACCTGAGGAGAGGCACATTCATGGGGTTAGCTTTGCAAATGTGCAGAGCATGACTTGCTCATCATGAATACTATCTTCAGACAGAGTGACAAATATCAGACCAGTTGGAAACACCCATGCTCCAATCACTGGCACCTTCTTGACTATATTATTGTCAGAACCCATGATCCAGCCAATGTCCATATTACCAAGTCCTGAGAGGTGCAGGTGACTGTTGGATGGACCACCGCTTAGTCAGATAAACTATGGACATGCAGCTTGCACCACAACACCATAAACAACTGAAAGGAATGCAGAATACATTTAACATCAAGGCACTTCAGAACAAAGCTAGATATGAGGCTTTTCAGAAATGCCTTACTGAGAAGCTCTCTGACCTACCTGATGACATCAAGGACATCTGGGCACATTGAGAGAAATTTAAGAATGTTATTGACAAGGCCTGTGCTGAATCAATTGGATATTCCACTTACCGTCACCAAGATTGGTTTGAATGAATGAAAATAAAAAGGAAATCCTAGCACTTATCCATCAGAAGAGAACCACATCCTACAGTTGGCAAAATGAACCCTCCAATCAGCACAAACAAGAGGATTACCACTGGCTTAAGCCTGTAGTTCGGAGGAGGCTATGGGACATCAAGAACCAGTGGTGGCAAATGAAGGCCATGGAGATCCAGAGTCTCGCTGATCAACATAACATGAGAAGGGTTTTTTTAGCAATAAAAACCACCCAAGGGCCAATCCTATTGCAATCCCAGGATGGCTTCACCTTTCTCACAGAGAGCATATCCATCAAACAATGCTGGAAGGAGCACTTCAAGATTCTACTCAACCATGAATCTGAGGTCTCAGCTGCCACCATCGAGTCCATCCCTCACACCCAGTAGTAAAATCTCTTGCTGATCTATCCTTCAAGGAAGTCTGGTATGCCATCACTCAGGCCAACAACAATAAGGTGCCAGGACCAAATGGTATTGCCACAGAGGCCTTTAAAGCTGGTGGAACAGCACTAGTGCAAAACTTCATCAACTTCTCATCTAAATATGAGTTAACAAGGAAACTTCACCTTACTTAAAGAATGCCAATAGTGATCATCTTCAGGAAAGGCAACAAGTCAGTGTGTGGAAACTACCGAAGCATTGCCCTCCTCTCCATTCCCAAAGATTCTTATCACATCCCTTGCTGAAGATTTCCTTCCAGAATCCCAGTGTGGCTTTAGACCATCACAGTACCACTGATATATTTTGGGTTGCATGATAGATCCAGGAGAAGTGTAGAGAGCAACACTAAAAGCTGTTTATGGCCTCACTAAGGCCTTCAACTCCATCAATTGCAAAGTCTTATGGAAGCTGTTGACTAGGTTTGGTTGTCCACTGAAGTTCATCAACATCCTCAGGCTACTCCATGATGGGATAACTGCCACAATCCTTTGCAATAGATCAGAGACAGATCCATAGATTTCATAGATTTCATAGACATTAGGGCTGGAAGGGACCTCGGAAGATCATCGAGTCCAGCCCCCTGCCCAAAGGGCAGGAAGTCAGCTGGGGTCATAGGATCCCAGCAAGATAAACATCCAATTTACTCT
>NW_017728943.1:58768108-58803910 GCF_001723895.1 Crocodylus porosus
TCTGAAAAAGGACTTTTTGTTGTCCTTGATGCCTGAAGCTAGTTGGAGTTCAGTTGCAGCCTTGGCTTTCCTGGTTTGGTCCCTGCAGGACCAGACCAGCGCAGAGTAATCCTCCTTGGAGGTGAATCCCGTCTTCCATCCTTTGTAGACATCCATAGTGATGTCAAGCAGGGCTGCATCATCACTTCAACCCTTTTCTCCATCTATCTTGCTGTGATTTGGATTCTCGTCCATGACCACCTTCTGTCTGTAATTAGGGTTGAGTATCAAATGGATGGTCAGATTTTCAACCTGTGGTGCCTTCACAGCAAAACAAAAGTTACCAGGACTGACATCACCAACCTTCAGTACACTAACAAAAGTGTTTCATAGTTTCACAGTTAGTTCCATAGTTAGTAGGGTCAGAAGGGACCTGAGCAGATCATCTCATGCACACTGACACCAATCTGCAGTCCACCCTTGACCTTTTTTCAGTTGCCTATTATAGCCTGGGACTCTCCCTTAATATTGGGAATCCAAAGGTATTCCATCAGTCTGCCCCAGTACAAGCTGTTCCCCTCTCCCCACAAATTAGTATTGGTGGAGAACTCCTGGAAAATGTTGATCATTTCCTATACCCTGACAGCTACCTCTCCCAGTCATGTGCCCCAGGGCTCCCTGTGCCTGCAGGCTTTTAGGGTCCTGAGGCTGGGGTTGCCAGACTCAGCCCAGCTCTGGGACAGGAGACGTTCCCAGCCCTGGAGCCCTGGGGCTAGCCTGAGACTGGCCCCCTAGTAGTGGGGCTGACTGGAAGCAAATTTGCTCCCAGTTGGCATCTACAAGTGCATTGCTGCAAGTAACTACTCACAAGTAAATTTGTAACTTGTATTTGCAGGTAGCAAATTTACTTGTGAGAAGTGATTTTTACTGTGCAGTAAGTGTGTGCACATGTAGACGTGCATGCTTACTGCGCAGTAAACTATGCTACTGTACACTAAAGCATCTCATGTAGTACTTTTGACAGAGCTAATGAGCCTCACTAAGGCAGCTGTATTATTTCCTGTTCAAAAGGTAATGTGATGGAGCACAGTATGTCAACCTATTGCTTACATTTTTTTTTCCGGGGGGGCAAAGGAACTAGGTATCTCTTTTCAGCCCAGCTTTAAAATTTCCACAGCCCACTTCCACTAATTTAGTGGAGCAGTCCTACAGGTATTTCATACAGTGTAATAAAGCCTTGCTAACCAACAACGTGAAAAACTTGGGGCAAGTAAAATTAAGTGAAATAAATGCAAATATGCCCTATTTACACCATTGTAATGGAATAGATTTGGATCCTGATTGTTTTGGAAGTTTGTAAATAATTACATATTGGCTTGAGGAATAATAAGAAAATGTGGTCATTTGTGACTGCACTCGAATCCTATTATGCTTTTGAATAAAAGCATTCCTGTCTAACTGGGCTGCTTGTCAAAGAGCTTACTGAGTACAACTAAGCAATGGATAAACAGTACGCCTACTGTATTTGTGAGCAGTCTATTTAAATGGCACCCCTGGATTTGTCAGCAAACTTATTCTCTGAAGTTAATAAGTGTAAACTGGTATTTGCTAGTGTAAAAAATACTTTGCCTTTTACACAGAAGATGAATGTAGCCCTTAATCGATCTGGCAAATTAAACTTGACATTTCAAAGATGCCAGTTTGCAAAGTTGATTAAGCTTTCAAATGTATTTTAACAAAATGAGGCTGATTTTTGTTTGAAGAACAGCATCCCTTACTAAGCTAAGAGAAGCATTGCATAGCTGGGGATGATGCCAGTGTAAACATGGAAATAAAGACAGGCTTAAAAAGATTGAATAAGGTTACCTATGGCAGAATTTTTACTTTTGTGTGTGTAAGATTAATCTGCCCCAGATCTCACAAAACTTCCACACATGCCAGAACTAAAAGCCTTCTATGCTGTCCATGAAACTGAAAAACAATGTAGGTTTTGAACACGCTGTCATTCAGTAATATGAGTGGAGAAAGTGGTCGGAGGAATTTTGTATTATCTTGCAGTGTTTCACATGTTTTGCACAGTCAAGTAAAAAAACAAAACAAAAGAGTTAAAAAGTTTGTTCTTGTTTTCTTACCCTGCAATTTCTGAGTTAGGGCCCTGACTATTTCATTCTTCCTTCATTCTCAATCCTACTTTACATTCTACTTCTGTATTGGACATTTGGGCTAACACACTTCAGTAGTGACAAATACATTTTATTCAGTAGCTACCAAATTGGACAAGATGGGGTTTTTGTGGAATACCTACAGAAATAGCCATGGCATAAGCCATTTATATGAATTCTGACTGGTCTATTGGGTTTTTTAATGGAGAAAATTCTCCCAACCATTTTCTAAGAAATCTGAAATTTGATTAAAACCACACAGTTCTATGTAATGCCAAGCTGAACGGTACCAGAAGCAGTACAGCAAGTAAGAACCATGTCTTGCATGAGCAAATTAGTTTTGCTTAGAAGCAGCTGGCTGTCACTGAGCTTTTAGGTGCAGGAATATATGCAGAGGGAGGTTTTAAATGGAGAAACAAAACACTTAGCCTTCACTGAATACTAGCTTGAGTATCTCTGCAAAGTATTGTGCCATGCACATTTTCTGTAGAGGATACACTTGAGCAGAAGTTAACTAGCAAGAATGGGAATTGTGTGATTTATTTATTGCTTTACAAAATTTTCCCAAATGGTTGGAGAATTCCTAGAAATAGCGGCTCTGTTATCCAAATATAAAAGTTCATTGTACGAGCAATGCAAAATATTGTTGTATGTGTGTGTGGGTTTTTCAAGCAGACAAGGTTCTTTGGGTGAATCTGATATCTTTTATTAGACAAACTTCAATAGTTGGGAAAAAAAAATTAAGCAAGCTTTTGGGTTCAAAAACCCTTCCTCAGCCTGACAAAGGGTTTTTGAACCCAAAAGCTTGTTTAAACTACTTTTTTCCCCCCAACCATTTAAGTTGGTCTAATAAAAGTTATTAGATTCACCCAAAGAACCTTGTCTGCCTATGTTCTAGCTACAACCTGTGGGTTTTTTTAAAGAACCCCTACTAATTTCCACTGGCAATGGGAATGAATGTCAGTTTCATTACCAATTTTTCGTTCTAAATCTTAACACTGAAGACTATCTATAATTCCTAGTTCTTTGTCTGTTGTCTAGTTAAAAGTGGGGAGGGGGAAGAAGCTGCAAGAGGTTTTAAATGCAGAAACAAGAGTCTGTAGGTGCTTAATTACTACAAAAGAGGTGATGCTTACTATAAACAGCAAAGGGGGATGATGATATGTTTCATCTGGTTAGTGAATACCTGTGCTGGTTAATGATATAAACATAACCATTTGGAGTATTATTCCATGCATGTTAAACTGTCTGCATCATTGTGTCTTGATGAAAAAATGACTGAAGATGTTCAAAATACAATCTTTGGATAGTTCCACCGAGAGATGATTTTAACACGTCACAGACGGTAGAAATCCCTGGAGCTCCAGGAGATCAGAAAATTCCTGTAGGAGGTGGCTGACAGTGATGCACAGCAGGAACTGGTTCCATGCGGTATCACTGATTAGCAGGAATCTCACCTTGCCAAGCCTCTAAAGCCCTGTGGAAAATGCACCAATTACGTGTTCAAATCTTCAAGCCTTAAGCCATATGTCAGGGGGAAATAATTCACTGGCACAGGGCTGTGGGTCAAGCTTCTTAGCACATACAGCTGATGTGATAATGCTTTAGACCTGTAGGAATGAGTGACTTAACTATTGTTTTTCTATAAAGGTGAATTTCAAAGAGAATATATATAAATACGATTCATTAAAATCTTGGTATTGTCAAGGGGTAAATGATAGGTGAGGAGGGTTAAAAATCCTTTTGACTCCCTAAAAATTCCCTACAGACCTGTTGCTTTGGTCTCTGCTGCAGTTCTAACAGTGGTTCAGCCATCCACTTCTTAAACCTATTAAACAGCAAATCTGAGGGCAGACTTTGGGGAGGAGGAGAGGAGAAGGATTTAGTTTGCAGGAGGGAAGAACTGATTTTGGGGGGCTAGTGAGGCAAGTATGAGCATTCACTGAGCAGAGGACCATCTGTTAAGGGTTCAGCTGAATTAAGTAAGGGTTGCTGAAGACCAATACCTGAAAATCTACATCCTGGGATCACCCAATGAGATTGCCTATATCTACGTAGTAAACTTACTGTCCCTGCCAGCCTGCCCAAGAAATACATTTTTTTCAACTCCAAGGACAGAGATAGGGAGAACACCTGAGGTTCCACCATAGAGAGAGTTATACTCCATATTCTCCATCCCTTATAGCTCACAGAACACAAACATTGCAGGATACCAGAAGGTTGAAATGGCCTAGAGCATCTCCTTGAAGATAGATGTTGAGCATAATTCTGTTCCACCCTTTACCCCACTTTTCAGAAGAGATAACTGCAGGTAACGAGTGGGAAGAAAGAAATAAGATGGCTGTTTGAAGGGGAGGAAGTTGTGTTGACAATGACATAGTCTTTATGGGTATTTTGATCTAACTCAATAATCAATATTTTGACACTTTCAAAATTCATATAAAATCTTAAATTCTCTAAAATCCACTCAAATCAGTCTAAAAATGTATCTGAGGTATTTATATGCACCATCTTTCTGTAATATCTGAGCACCGAATATTTAAATATATTAACCTTTATATAATCCCTGTGAGGTAGGTGTTATTCCCATTTTATACACAGAGACCTGAGGTGTAGGGAGACTAAAAGCACAATCCATTCTCATCTCAGAGGAATCTAAATTGGATATAGGTGGAATTTAGGCACTGTAGTTTCAAACAGCAATTCCGTTTGATTCCACTTTATAAGACACAAAAATCAGTAAATGCCCAAGCTCATTCAATTCCTTTGTTTTGCAAGCTATACCAGGTGCCTAAATTTTGGCTTCTTTGCACGCCCAGAAATCATCCAGTTTGATCAGGTAACTCCTACCTAAGCTCCATTTGCAATCCAGGTTGGTGTTGTGGAGGTACTTAAGCCACTTGATCCATTAAGTGTGCTAAGTGCATGCCTAACGCACATTTACAGCATTGAATTGAAGTCAAAAGCTGTAGAAGGAATGGTGCCTTCCTTTTGTCCACTGGTAAGAACACGTGTCTAGGAGGTGGGTGACCTGGGTTCTAGGGTTTCTTCAGTATGAAAGGATTTTACTAGGTATAGTAACTTATAAGTGGATTAAACCTGCCAGTCAGATGGGGGTTCCAATACAGCTTTGTGCTTAGTGTTTCTTACTGGCTATCTCTAGGCATGTCTGAGATTTTCTGCATTGTTCTTTGGAGATGTGTACTTCTTCCAGTCTTTGCATAGAGCACTTTAATGTTTAAATTTAGATAAATTAAAAAACTGTTTTGAAATATCTAAGTCTCCTGTTGAAGGATCCTGTGTGCACATCTATACATGCTATTAATGTGATTGAATAAACTCTGGTGCAGTCTGAGCCAAAGTTTATTGCTCCTGGGTGCCGTATTTATATGTGCATCTGGGACCACAACATGTTAAGGCAGATTGGAGCAGCTCCAGCTGGCAGATAGCCTAGGGGGCCTTCTGCCAAACCAGGGCTGCTCTGACACAGCTTAACATGCTGTGGAGGGGCTGGCAGGGACATAAAAATGCTCCAGTGCAGGGCTGGCTGGCAGGCAGCCCCCGCACTGAAACACCCTCACGCCCCAGCCAGCCCTGTCAGTGTCTACGTGTGCTGAGGTGCATCAAATAATGCCACCATAGGATAGTACTTGTATTTCAAGTACTAAGCTATGGCGGAGGTAATTAGTTGCCTGTGACCTAATGGGGTTGTATGTGTAGTCGCTAGGGCTATGTGAGGCTTCAGACAGCGCTTTGGATCCGGAGAAGCTTCAGACACTTTGGGGTCCAAAGCAGAACATCTGGGTCAAAGCGCTGGCCTTGTTGGGCTTCCCGAAGCGGTTCAGAGTTTCCAAAGCACTTCAGAGCCGCCTCGGAGATCCAGCCATAGGATATAATGGGGAAACAATAAAATATCTATGATTTTGTTGTTTTTTGTCTGATTTGAACAAAACCTTCAGGGGTGGTAGACTCTACAGAAAGAAGGAAGCCTGCCATGTTTCAAGAAGATTGGTGGAGGAGTTTGGGGGAAAACAGCACCCCAAATTCTTGAAAGCAAAACTCATGTCACATCTAGGCATTACAACATAGTGGGGTGAAAACTGCAGGGCTGGTAGCTCTTACTGAGGCCACTAAGTCTGCCAAGTTTCAGAAAGATCGGTCCAGGGGCTTGATTGTCTGTATTGAGTCTTTCCTCTCCTTAGCCTGGTTTTGTAGGTGTTAATTGATGGCAATTAACTGGCTACATTAGCTAGGTCCTATGTATTGAGCTGGTCCCTGAGTGAATCATGATTGATTGGTAACTGATAACATAGTAGCTTAGCAGCCAGGCCTGCAATAGTGTGTCCCATGCCCCAAAACAAACACAGTCAGTCCCACAAGCACCCATGTCATGAGTTTTGCCTGTCAGCAGCTAGGGGAGCAGGGCCCCAGAGCCCCCCTGCACCGATCTTCTCACCATCCCTGCAGTTTTCACCCTGTTACACCTTAGCACATGCAGTGTCAGCCATGTCACAAGTTTTGCTTGTCTGCAGCTTGAGGTGCAGGTCCCCCCCAAACCCCGGCACCGATCTTCTTGAAACTTGTCAGGCTTTGTGGCCTTGGTAACACATAGACATGACAGGAGTTTGGCTTTCAAGAATTTGGAGTACAGTTCCCCCCAAATCCCTACACCAATCTTCTTGAAATTTGGCAAGTTTCCTGCTGTCAGCAGAGGCTACCATCCCTGTGAGTTTCATCCAAATCAGACAAAAACCAACAAAGTTATAGATATTTCATTGATTCCCCCATTATGCCTTATGGCTGGATCTCCGAGGTGAATCTGAAGCTTCAGAGCCACTTCAGCTGGATTGAAGCGGAAACCCGGTCCGGAGCTCTGGATCAGATCGTGGCCATCTGAAGCAGCCATATCCGAAGCCAGATCAGATCACTGCTGACTCGCACAGGCCTAGTACCCAGTGGTATGGAAAACAAGCAGGCCCCAAGCATGCTTGTTTCCAGCATTCTTGGGTTTATTGACTCACTTCTTGAAAAGGCCTTTAAAGGTTCCAGTCCTGCAAACACTTGTGAGTTTAGCTCTCCTCACGAGAGGAGTTTAATTAAAAAGTCAATGTGGGTATTAAGGATTTGCAACACTGGGGCCTTACAGCATCAGCAAAGTAGTATTAAAACACCCTACATTGTAAAATCGATTCAGAGGGTTCTGATTCAATTTGGAGAAATTAAAGGGTCTTCTGATTCAATTTGGATTTGGAGATTTAGCTATCTAATCTCCGCCAAATCAAATCAGGGACCGAAGCTTTGCACAGTCCTAAGCTCCACAGTAAACCTCTCGAGTAGACACGCCCTGAGTTAAAAACCTAGACCTTATACAGACATTCAGTGTCTCCTGGGAGCATCGCTGTGTACAGATAATCAAGCTTTGTCTCCCAGAGTAAAAATGGCCACTCTAGGAGAAAAATAACCCAGGCATATAACCAGAACTAAATCATTCCTGGAAGAGTGTCTCCTGATAGAGTGAATGTCTGTACATGCCACTAGTCAAACTGATTCATGTTCTTTTGCTGAGACACATACATTTTATTTGTTGGGGTAATTAAAGCTAAACACCTCTGAGAGCAAGCTAGAATTAGCCTTAAATGACTTGACTGCACAGAATCCTTTGGTAGGACAGGGTGTTCTCAGTCCTAGACCAGTCACTACAACAGACTGTCTTCTCTTCACATCACTCAAAGATTTGTCCCATGCACATTCTTCAAAATATTGACAGCCTTGTGGCAGATGTTGGTCACCATGCAGGAGGTGTATTGTACAATTATTTGTAAATGGCAAAAAGAAGAAAGAAATTCATCTAACTACAGTCACTCAGGCAAAGGGCGAGAGTGTAAAACATTAGAGAATGAGAACAAGTGGACTTAAGTTTATTCTAAAAATGAGTCTCTCCAGCTGCCCTCAGTTGTCTCAAACACCACCCATAATATTGTGCACATTTTTATTTTTACAAGGTTTCTGTGTAAATGTTTATGTACTGTGAATTAAATCATGCACTAAAAAGGGCAGGAGATGAAATGGAAAACTCACTAAATATAAAGATGGATAGATTGTTCATTACTCACATTATAGGATGGCAAGTACTGGCAAAATGTTTCCATCTCAAAAATATTCCTTACTAAAAAGTGCCAGATATGTTTAAAGAAGAAAGCTAATTTCACATTTTTTTACTTACTTTTGTGAGGCGTCTTGATCCCCCCCTGCAGAGTAAAATATGAGAAACTATATGACTGATAAATAGCAGTCTACAGAATTTGAAATCCTTAACTTAGGTTTTACTACTCAACTATCTATTCTAGGAAATGGGTGAGGATGAAAAAGAGTATTGTACAATTTATTATACTTGATTTCCATGACTGGCTTTCTGTGATTAGTAGTTAAAGTTGGTGACAAGAATATATTCTTCTTAAATCTAAACATTTAAATCTTCCTCTTTAAAAAAGAATGGGAATTTAGCCACACTGCCAGATTTGCACTCATCTCTGTCAAACTTTCCATTTATTTCAAGTCTGGAAGACTATTTAGAGATGTGTACTCAGCCAGCTGCTTTCCTGTGTTATCCTCAGCTGTACAAAGGTGTCTGCATTATGAAAACAGGTTTCCTAGGCTCTCATGATCTATTAATTGAAATGTGTCTTTTTGAAAGATAATTCAGATATTTTATAAAAGATAAATAAAATTACTAAAATGACATACAATGTCCGAGGATCACATTTTTTAAGAGAATGAAATCATAGTCATGTACCTGTATATTTTTATGTTTAATTCCCAAAGTTGTACATGAAGATGAAGTATTTGCATATATATAAGCTATTTGAGGTATAGGCCATCTTCTTTTTAAGTATTTGTACAGACTGAATATAATTTGGCCCTGATCTTTGAGTGGTTTTCTAAGGCAATGGCCTCAGAGGCTATGGCAATTCCCAGAAACACAGAACTGGACAGATCCCTGGGTCATGGAGTCCAGTCCCTTGCACATGCTGGCAACTACATCCTATAATCTTCCCCATAAATTAGTCGAGCTACATCTTAAAACTAGTTAGGCTTTTTTGCTCCCATTATTCCAAGGGGAGACTGTTTTAGAACCTCATTCCTCTTATGGTCCTAAATCTTCTTTCAGTTTCCAGCCTAAATTAATTCTTTCTGCTTTTATATCCATTTCTTTTTGGCCAACATTCTCCTTTACCTTCACGAGTTCTTTTTCCCCTGGAGTTTACACCCCGAATGTATTTATAGAGAGAAAACAGCCTTCATTCTGCTAAACTAAATAAGCCAAGTTTTTTAGTCCTCCATTCCCGAGTCATTCAAGTTTCACCTTCTGCCC
This sequence comes from Crocodylus porosus, assembly GCF_001723895.1. Taxonomy (NCBI): domain Eukaryota; kingdom Metazoa; phylum Chordata; order Crocodylia; family Crocodylidae; genus Crocodylus; species Crocodylus porosus. Next base: position 58,777,622 of record NW_017728943.1, read on the forward strand.
CTATTCTGCACTGAATTCTGGAACATACATCTTGACCATGGGTGGCCAGTGTACATGAGACTTCACTGATGACTTGTACACCAGCATTAATAGTTACCCATTCCTACTAGAATTCCTTTGGCTGGTACATTTAGGGCTGCATTTTCCTTTTTCATGGTTGCATTACATTGTGACTAATAGCCATCTTGTGATCAAGAAGTGCACCAGATTTTTCTCTTCCTCTGTCATTTTGGACTGATGAGCTCCCAGCTTAAAGCAGAATTTTTTCTTATTTGTCCATATGTGCATGACCTTTTATGTTGCTCAGTTGAATTTCATCCATTGCTAGTGTTCTAGTCCTCGAGGTCAGTAATGTAACAAAGGATGAATGACCAAGGCATTGGTTATAGATGCCAACCCTGTAGGGGGAGAGGAGGGCTACAAAATAGAAGCAGCTGTACTGCCAGACTCACTCTTGCTGTACTGCCAGCAGCACAGCCAGTGATAGTGCCCTACCCACACACCATTTTGCTAAGAGTGCTCAAGCATCATGTCATGCCTCTACTCAAGGCTTCTGCAACCTTCCTGCATATTTCATCCCCTCTACATTCACAGTGCCTCCTCACGTTGTGTCATCAGCAACTTACAACAGTAGGTGTGCCTACTTCTTGTGCCAATTCACCCACAAGACTGATCCTTGAGGAACTCCTTCAGCCTGATATTTCTCCTTCAGCCCATTCCTTACCCATCACACATTCTTTCCCTAATACAAAGAAAGAATTCAGATGTGGACAAACTTCCTGTTAATGGGAAGGATGAAGAAAAAGGTCTGAAAGTAGTTGGGAAAATCACAGAAGTGCATAGTAAGAGCACACTGTAAGAACACTGTAAACAGGGAGAGAAACAGACTGACTAGATCTTGGATTGAAAACTGAATGAGGTATACATCCATTTGGGAGTATGTCACCATGCAAATGAAATCGGGTTAGAAAAAAGAACTATATGGAAGGGTTTTTAGAAAGAAAAATAAACTCCCCAAAAGAAGACAAGAAAGTGTAAGTTTGTAGGTTTGTCAGAGAAGGACTGAAAAGAAAAACTGAAGATTTTCATTATGGTCTCACAAGAACAAGGTATTCTCACAATATCTGTCATCCAAAGGCAGATGATAAGAAAGAGGCACATCCAGAGAGCATGGGATGTGTGACTCCGCCCCAGGGTGATCCATCATACCAAGCTGGTCACAGCATAATATGTGGAATTTGCAAGAAGTGTAGACTAAAGGCTAGAGAGAAGTGTTACCACCAGAGTTCACACAAGGCTTTAGAGAATAAGAGCATAAAAACATGATGGGATTTTTCAGTTGGCACGTTTATGCAGTATATTCCACCAGGCCAGATGTGGTGGTTATAGAAAAGGAAAGAGAGTACTTTATTGTGGATTTTCTTCTACATTCTATGAGAATGTTCAACTGAAAATGCAAGAAAAGGTTGACAAAGATGATTACTTACAGCAAAAAATTAAGGAAGATCTGGAGAAGAAAAATGTAGTACCAATTGTTTGTGGTGTGCTAAGACTTTATGATGGAGTTATTATCACAACAGCACTCCATAAATTGGAAATTGGCTGTGTTGTAAGGATTTGGGACCTTCCAAAATTAAGACAGATGGGCACGACTGAAATACTGAGGAAGGAATAATGTACTGATGGTTAGCTCTAAATGGGGGTGTCTTCATGAAAAGTCTACTGCTCAGTAAACAAATTGGCTGTACAGTAAACATCATGCATCTACACATGTTCCCTTATTAGGCTGGATTAAACTAATAAACTCTGCCATAGGACAGTACTTGTAAATACAAGTACTATCCTATGACAGAATTTTTAGTGTGCAGCAATGCACATGTGTAGATGCTGTCCCAGCTGCCTGGGGCATGTGGGTTCTTCAGTGCAGGGGCTGCCTACTGGCTAGCCCTGCACTGGCGCACCCTTGTACCTCAGCCAGCCCCTCCAAAGCATGTTGAGCCAGGCTGGAGCAACCCCGGGCTGCCAGGCAGACCTCCCAGGTGCCTTGCCAGCTGGGGCTTCTCTGACCTGGCTCAACAAGCAATGAACACCAGAGTTTATTGCATTGCATTAATATGCAATGCAATAAACACACCAAGTTATACCCACATTAGCAGTTGCGTTTTTCCCCATGATTGAGGGCAGTATAGGGAAACTAATAGTTATGTGAAGTTTTCATTTTTATATGCAAAGAAGTGTTATATATACTTGTGCAAAGCATGTAATAAGTCAGTGTTTTGGGTCTCAAATTTTTATATTATTATGTGTGTCAATCTATCCTGTAGTTTGACACATACAATAAAAAGGTATAGTTGTCCATAGAGGAGTAGATAGAAGTGATTAGCTGATGTCTAAAATATGTTCACAAATATTCTCGCAAATAAAATATTTTGGCATATCTTCCATTGGGTTCATTGGGGCTAGAATTTCACCCTTTGGATTTGTTTTTTGTTTGCTTTGTTAAACTTTTAAAAATAGTGAATTTTAAGAAGCTACTCTGAGACAATGCATTCTCTCCTGCCCCCATGATCGCTATCTATCTATCTACTTATCTACCTATCTATCTATCTATCTATCCATGTATAAGAACCCAAAATGTAAATAATATTAGTACAATCAGAAAATTTGAAAGTTTTATAGCCCTGTAATTCCTTATTAAGTTTTATCATTCTTCCTATATGAATATAGCTTCTGGAATGTCAATAAGAGTTATGTATGTATAGGATGATACATCCTTCCGCACTTAATGAGTTAAAAGATATATTCAGGTCATGGAGGGTGAAACACTATAGAGATTAAAATTGTGTCCCTAATATGTTGAAAATCTGGCAACAGCATGTTAAAATTACTCTTCCACAGTGAGGTTAAAATTCATAGGATCACAGGAAAATAAACCTAGAAGGGACCTCAGGAGGTCATGCAGTCCAGCCCCCAACTCAAGGCAGAAGCATCTCTGACTAGCCTGTCCCACCAAGTATCTGGATAACCTGTTCTTGCTAATTTCCAAGGATGGAGATTCCCACAGTTTCTCTAGGTGGCCTGTTCCAAAGCTTAACCACCCTCATGGTCAGGAAGTCCCTGCTAATCTCCAACCTAAATTCCTCCTGCTGCAGTTTGTGGCCATTGCTGCTGTCAGAGAGAAAAGCCTATCTCCATCCCCTCTGTAATACTCCTTCAGGTATCTGAAGACTATTCTCAAACCCCACTTCGGCTTTGTTTTCTCCAAACTAAATAATCCTAGGTTTTTCAGCCTTTTTTCACCCTCCCAGACCCCTAATCATTTTTTTTTTTTTGCTCTGTGTTGGATTCTTCTCAAACTACCCTTATCCTTCCTGAAGTGTGGGGCCCAAAACTGGACACAGTACTCCAGGTGACACCTCATTAGTGATGAATAGGGTGCAAGAAAGAATCACTTCCTTTAATTTGCAACTGACACTCCTGATAATACAACCCAGGATGCTGTTGGGTTTTTTTGCAACAAGAGCATACTGTAGGCTCATATTCATCTTATGGCCTACTGTAACCCCCAGGCCCTTTTCTGTAGTACTGCAGCCTAGCCAGTCATTCCCCAATCTGTATTTTTGCATGCAATTATTCCATCCCTAATTCAGGACTTTGCACTTGTCTTTGTTGAATCTCACCTGATTGTTTGCAGACTATTTCTCCATTCTATGCAGGTCATTCTGGATCCTAACCCTATCCTCCAGAGTGTCTTCTATTCCATACAACTTTGTGTCATACAAAAATTTGCTAAGCATGCACTCAGTCCTATCATCCAAATCATTAATGAAGATATTAAAGAATACCAAACCCCTGCAGAACCCCACTTGATTTTTCATCCCAATTAGACTTGAACCATTGATGACTACTCATTGAGCACCCACCAGTTATGTATCTACCACACATATCTTCCATCTAATCCTGTATTTCTTAAGCTTGTTAATGAGAATGTAATGGGAGGCAGTTTTAAAAGCTTTGCTAAAGTCAAGGTGTATCACATCCACTGCTCTCCCTACATTCACAGAACCTGTCACCTTATAGAAGGAAATTAGGTTGGTAAACCATGATTTGCTCTTAGTGAATCCATGCTGGCTCTTCCCGATCACCTTGTTTTCTTCTAGGTGCTTAACAATAGATTCCTTGGGGTCCTGCAGGATCTTTTCAGGTATTGAGGTCAGACTCACTGGTCTGTAATTCCTTGGATCCTCCTTCCCTTTCTTGAAGGCAGGAACTACATTTTCCCTTTTCCAATCATTTGCAACATCACCCAACCTCCATGAGTTTCCAAAGCAAGTAGCTCTAAAATTAGTTTAGCCAATTCCTTCAGTATCCTAGGGTGCATCACATCTGGTCTGGCTAACTTGAAACCATCTAGCTTCTCTAAGTAATCCCTAACCTGTTCTGTCATTACTCTAAATTGTTTGTCTCTTTCCCCATCTTTGCTGTCAACTGCACTCATTATCTGCTAGCTGCTCCTATTTATAAAGACTGAAAGCATTAAATACTTCAGGCTGTTTTGCATCATCTGTAACTAGATTGTTTTCTATATCCTGTAAAGGATCTGTGGTTTCTTTAGTCTTACTCTTACTTTTGATGTACTTGTAGAATCTCTCCTTATTGCCTTTTAAGTCCCTTGCCAGCTACATCCCCTGCCTTGGCCTTCCTAATTTTTCCCTGTATGCCTATGTAACACTTTTATAGTCTTTTCTAGCAGTATGACTAAGTTTCCATTTTTTATAGATTTCCTTTTTGAGTTTTAATTCATTGAAGAGATTGCTGTCTATCCAGGCTGGCTCCTATTGCACTTCCCATTCCTACGTCACAGTGGGATAGCTTGCTCCTATCACCAAAGGGCTTCCTTAAAATACATCCAGCTCTCCTGCACTCCATTTTCCCTCAGACTTGCCTCCCATGGGATACTGTCCACAAGTTCCCTGTATCTAGAGCTTTTCAGTACAAAATTGGATGCTGGAATAGAGAGCTTCTTGAGCAAATTGCAGAACCTGAGTGGAAGCCTTGGTGGTCATTGGCCATGCCTGAACAGAGCCCACATAAATACAGGCAGAGGAAGAGGTGGCAGTGCCAGGGTCTTTAGCACTGCGCCATTTTCCAGCCAGTCTGTTGATTTGCCTGTTAGCTCTTTCTTCCTCTTCGACTGCTACATCCTGGAAAAAAAATCTTTTTCTTCTTTCACCTGCTTCCACTCAGCAAGGTTACAGTGAAGCAAGGGTGAGAAAAAAGGTGGCTGGGCAAACTCCTCAGCAAACTCCTTCTCAGACTGCCTTGTTTGTTGGCCTGTTCACTGGTGTTGTGCTGCTGGCTTGCGATCATGAATAGAAACCACACATCATAGTTGTTGGTAAGTGAAAAAAGTGTAGACCATGGAGCCACCAACCTACAACCATGGGTTGGATTTGGCCTGCCAAAAAATCTTATCTGGCCCGTAAAGCTGCAGTAACAATAGCAATTTAGTGATGGGTAACCAATGGGAAGCAAGCAGTGGCCTACTTACAGAATGAGCTGCAGTAATTCAGTCCCCTGCTCCTAAAAGGTAGCTGACTCCTGGTGTAGACAATAATGTATATTTTCCACCTAAAAGAAATACAAGCCCATCCACTGTGAGATGACATAGCCATTTTCTCCTTTTGGCTGGTTGCTGAATACAAAATTCAGAAAATTAAAATGAGATAAAATAGGGAGATAAAATAGTGCATTTTTAGCATGCAGCAATTCAAATAGAGGACGATGGACTCATGTAGTGCCTCCATGTCCTAGCCAGATGATGTCTAATGCAACATTTCAGAAACTCTTTCTAATGACATGCTAGAGCAGTTTTATTATTTTAAAAGAGTGGTCATTCAAATTGATTTCAGACCTGGATCATATATAAGATGGGTATCAGGATTCAGAATCCTAGGATTCAGACTAGGATTTGTTAGTACCAGAATACTGCAAGCTATCCTTATGATGTTCCAGCTCCAAGTGATGGCAGTCTTTTGAGATTGATTTGGCTCCTGTGGTTTCTGCCATCTAAAATGCCAGTTTTTATTCACATTGAAACCAGAAGTTAGAATTCTCCTGGTTTGAGGTCAAAAAATCTTAAAAATGGGTCTGGGATTGGGGAATAAGTCCAATCCTTTGGAGTACTACACTCTTTAAAAATGAATGTGTTTATTTTTTTAAGTGGCTCAGGTTCAATGTTATGTTTTCCCCTCTCCAATTATTACTATTTTATAGCATCCTAAACATGCATATTACATCACATGTAAACAAAACCTTATGCAATTGATTTTACAATCAATATTTTTAAAGATTGCTGTTTTGTAGTTGCTGTTTACTGAAGTAAATAAAGAAAAACCTGATTTCTCAGTTTTTTGCTACTATGTGGTTCTTCTTAAAAAGTGTCAGTTAAGATCGGGAGTTTTGTTTGCTAACTAGTTGGACCGTGCTTACATAAGAGTTAAGGATGGTTTTGTGCAGTCTGAAATCCTAATAGCTGGTACAGCAAAATTATTATACTATTATATACATTTTACAGCTTTGGAGAATTGGCTTTTCAGCCTGGAGGGTGGCTCTGAGCTTTGAATTTAGAAACAAAACTACTTATTAAGCCCTGTGAGTAAAATGTTGCCAGTTATACACAGGGATTAGAGAATTTCATTGCACCTTGATTTATGAATTAGCTCCAAAAAATTGCTCTGACAATGAAATTGTGGGACTAATCCATATTCATTGTGTCACTCTGGGTCCTTAGTCCACTAGCTCATTTTGCAACTGAAGAAAATAAATTCTTGAAATTAGTTTCTACAAGTTCTCTCTATGTTCTTTCTATCTCACACACCATCACCAATAGTAAAGATAATGAGATTCAAACTATTCATCTATACCAATGTAACAGTTGTCTTCAGAATCTGCCATCAGTGACATCTGGGCCATTCATTTGCAGTTTGTTTGATGGAAAGGCCTGGTTTGCCTGGCAGACATCAAATTTCCTAGAGGCCCACAGCTAGAAAAACATCTCTGCTTGCAAACTGAGCAAACATACTGTGGAAATGAACAAGATATAATGATCATGGAGCCCCACAGTATCATGCATAGTGGAAAAATCTTTGGAGTAAAACTACACTCTACCTGCCAATTGCACAAGGGGGGATTAAATCGATGGCTTGGGTTTGCTTTTATGTGAACCAATAACAATTATTTTAAACATTCACATATTATTTTGATATTAACAAGTTTACCAAAAATCCTCTAAGAAATAAATCCAACATGCTTACCTGCCCCACCCTCTCCTATTTATTTTAAGGTTTAAAGTAAAAGCCACTGCACTTTTGTTTCTCAGATATTTTTATGTATTCACTAAACTAAAAGGTCATATACTGCACAGGAGAATTCATTCAATTTTCAGGACAAGTAATATTGCTCCATTCAACAAGTACTGTACATATAATCTTGAGAAAATGAAACTATTTGCTTTATGTGCATTTCTGTTCCTTTAAAAGATTTGGCAGCAAGTTACACCAAAGGTTTTCACTTTCAGTCCAACGGTCTTTGGATATTATTCCAGGATTTCCTGTGTGCAATACATGGCAAGAGATCAAGTCTACAGATTCCACTCGATTAAACAGATCATCTAAATCAGGTTGTGAAAATGAGCTTGTGGAATATATTTGTACTGCAATCACTGTATCATAGGTAATATCCAAGAGAAATTGCTCTTCTAAAGATTTCATCCTGTAGCCAGATACAAAATTACAAGAGATCAGGGGCTCACCATGTTTAGTTTCTTCAAATCTAGATGGGATGTGCTCATTAGAAAAGGAAGGGGGTGGGGGGCAAGAAAAAAAACCCGGTTATTTCTGATTATGCTACTCCTAGTACAGTACTACTGTCCTACAAAATGTGTTGTCATTATTTTTTATCGTGCATGCAAACACTGAAAAGGTCAAGCCTGACAATAAAAAGATCTAGTCTTAAAGACTGGACATCATGATATTGCCTTTAAATATGAAAAGCTGAGCAATAACTAATGGGCGATATGCAGCTTGCCTGTCAGTTCAATAAGTATTGAATGACAGATTAGTCAAGAACTTAGTGTTTTGGTTGTGTGTCTCCTCCCTCCCCCCATCCCCTTCCTAATTTTTGTCTTGTCTACTTTCTGTCTCACTGGAATGTAATTGTCTTAATGGAATTGGAATGACTGAGCAGGATGCTGTTGGTATTTTGGAAAAGATAAACTTTTATTTCTCCTATTTTTTCAGAGGAGAAATAAAAGTTTCGACCTCAGAGCTGAGCTGATCTTGCCTCTGTATACAGAGTTTATTGTTGTTCATTTACATTGATGCCTTTTTTTGCAGTGTCCTTTTGGAATTCTAACTTTTGTCTTCCAAGTGGAACTAAGTTAAAATACTTTTCTGCTGATTTGGCAGGATTAAGAAATAAATTAAAGCACCCTGGCTGCCTAGAAGTCATGTTTTACCAGCTGCTTGCAAAAATCTACTAATGATTACATTTTAAGTCCTTTTAGCACTTTGGGTTCAGCAGGTTAAGCCTAGTGGACCTAGTGGAATGGGAGTCATGTGTCTTCAGTATCTGAGAGATCAATGTTTTATTGCAGGTTGGCTTAGCAATAAACAGTGAAAAAAGAACCATCACTTTACACCTAGTTCTATTAAACATACAGTACTACCTAGTCTGTGTGTCTAATGGCTAAGTAGCCTCACTGGCAGCCACGGTCACTTCCCTGAGCTGGAGCTGTCATGTGAACTCATATAAATCTGTTCCATTTGTGGAAAATGAAATATTCAAGAACCATGAGAACACAAAATGTAATTAGGAAGTTATTTCACCATCCATAAAGGGTTACTTCATTAAATGTAAACATAACATGTCTCTACACACATTACATTAAACATCAAGTTAGGGAAATGATAGTTTATAAAGGTAGCAAAGAAAAAAATGCAGACCAAAACTTATTAAAAATATTTCTCCATTCTTTTGGCACAGACTCCGGTTTGTTTGGCAACATTGTAGATTACATGGAGGCAAAATCTTGCATGAACTTGGATCTGTGATTTATTTTGTAGTTTTTATTTTGTCAAGTTATTCATAGGGCATCAGGTATGAAAACAAATCAAGTCACTTTACTGGAATTGTGAAAAGTTTAGACACACTATTATTGTCTGTAACTAAATTAAACTTGCCATGACTTTACTAACTCTAGCATTCTTAGGAATCTTTCTAAAAGCTCATGGAGCTTATGTTTCAGATAATTTAGGTTACTCTAATTCTCAGTTTGCTCTAATTCTGGGTATTAGTTTTTTTTAATTCTTATACTTAGCTCTTAGCTGCACTGGAAAATGTCTTTTTTCCTAGTGGATTTATCAAAATCAATAATCATTCACAGTTTCTCTCTCTTCTGAAATTAACCTGACCTTTAAAAGGAAGTGTATGATTTGTTTGGGCCGCTTAACTATTTGATCTTTAGAAACAAGGGTCAGTTTGGATAACATGGTGAACTTGAATTACATTCACCAAAAACATTTCTGCTGGCTTACCCTTTAAAAATACTTCAAGCGATAAGTAGGGTCTTAGAGCACTTTGGCTATGTATAGACAGTCAAAAGCCCGAGGCAGAATCAATTCAATCTTTGGAGGTTTCTCTCAGCTGCATTAGATTGAACAGACACTCAACTGATGTTCCATTTTCACTTCGGAAAGGCAAGTGGAGGCTGCACTGTCTAGAAGGTGTGGGGTACTAAAGCATGCCTCCCAGTCTGCCAGCTGTTGCCCACCCCAAGTGGAACCACCCCTAACTGGCCACCCAGCACATTCCCCCAACCCCCTGCTGTCCCCCACAGTAGGGAGAGGAGAAGAGGCCCCCTCCTGGTACCAGCCTCCTGAGCCAAGTGTTTGGCCACAAGGGGAGCCCCTTGCCTCTCCCCAAGCCAGCCTGGGATCCCCCCAGCCCTGGTCTGTGCAGCTGCAGGAGGGCAGATGAGGGGAATTCCACCTCCCAGAGCCAGCCCCAGCTGGGTATCTGCCCATGTTGGGGGAGCCCATGCTGGGGATCCCCCTCAAGCCCTGGCCTGCCCAAGTGTGGTGGAGGATGATTCCCCCCATACGGTTGAGCTGCATGAGTCATTGATGCACAGGGGAGAATGAAGCCCTCCACCCTGGTCTTGGCCCTCAAAGCTGGGGTCTTCATAGCTGGGGGAAGCTGGGCCCCGGGGTTGTAGGGGAGCATTTCCCCTGTCCTTTCCCAGCTAATCTGGCTCCATAGAAAAAAGGATCAGGCCCAATTGCCCAGCACAAGCCTCCAGGCCACCCAGTGTGTCTTTCCAGCTGCTGCTGGTACCAGGCTTTGGTGGGGTGTGCTGGGCAGCCTGGGGGCTCTGCATCAGGTGCCAGGAATGGGAGCAGCCCATAGGGCAGGATTGGGCCCCATCACCCAACACAAGCTGCCAGGGCTGCCTGGCACATTTCTCCAGAGCCTGGAGCTGGCAGCAGCTGGCAAGATGCACCAGGCAGCCTGGGGAGCTTGCACTGGGTAGCAAGGCCTGATCCTGCCTGATCCTGCCCTGAAGCGCTTCCACCCCTGCTGCCCAGTGCAAGGCCCCTGGGCTGCCTGACACATTCTGCTGCAGGAGCCAGCAAGATGCGCTGGAGAGCCCCAGCGGGACTTGTGCCAAGCAGCTGGGCCCAGTCCTTTTTTCTGTGAAGCCAGCCTGGCCAGACAGGGACAGGGGAAACTCCCAGGGCTTCCTCCCCCACCCCCCACAGCTGGGAAAACCAAGACCAGGGTGAGGTGCTTCATACCCCCTTCCCCTGCATGTCAGTGACTTGTACCAGCCTGGCTCTTTGGGGGAGGAAGGAAGAAAATTCCCTTGGCTAGGTAGACCAGGGCTGGCAGGAATCCCAGGTCAGTTGAGAGAAACTCCCCAGAGGCTAGGTCTATACTCACATGGGAAGACACCAGGGTCAGAGCCATCCCAAGTAGGAAGGACTCCTTTCCACCTCCTTCTAGTGGGTCAGTGACTTTCACCTGGGCTGAGGGTGAGGGGGAAGCCCTTGCACACCAGAGCTTAGGGCTGGGGCTGGGGAGGGGGACTCTGTTCCCCCACCTCCCCTCCCATTGCCCTGAAGAGCTGACAGGTACAGGCAGGACCAGGCTGGGGAGCAGAGGCATTAGTGCCTCAACACTGTGAGAGCCAGGGAGCAGGGTCAGTCCTGGCTCAGCCAGAACAGAAAGCACAGCTGAGGCTATTCTGCCTGCCCTGCAAGGGAGCTTAGTGGTAGGACCAAATGCATCCTGGGATGCTGGGGGACTGGGACATCATTTGAGTCAGGAGGGGATCTGGGACAGAAGTTCCATAGACTAGTCTAACTGCATCCATCCAGGTTTATCTTAAACTTAGTTTAGCCATTTTGATATCAGTTTATGTGCACTGAACATCTGTTCTGTTACTGGTTTGAACTAGTTTCTGATCACTTATACCAGTTTATGTGTAATTTCTTTCCATAGCCTTCATGACATGATGACATAGTTGCCTTCATTTATTGTCACAAGAGATTTTTGACCCACAAAATCAAGGATGCCTCAGACAAGTGAATTTATAACAAGCTTTCTTATGCTGTAGGGACTTATGGATCCCTTATCTTTTTAGGAAGGTGGCTGAATTATGAGGAAATGCTTAAAAAACTAGGGTTAGTCTAGAGAAGAGAAGACTGAGGGAGGATTTGATAAGTTTTCAAATACCTTAAGGGCAATTATGGAGAGGCTGGAGATGGGCTTGCTATTGAGGACATGACCAGGAGCAATGGCCTCAAACTAAACCAGGGGAAATTTAGGTTGGAGATTAGAAGGAACTTAGTCAAGCATTGGAACAGACTACATAAAGAAATTGTGGAATCTCCATCCTTCGAAATTTTCAAGAATAGGTTGGATCATAGGTGCCTCTTGAGTCAGGAAGAGAACATGCCCTCCCCACCTCGACACCAGTTAGCGACAGGGGCAGGTCCCCTGATGGCCAATCCCACTGACTGGGGAGAGGTCCCCCAGCAGCTGATCCCACTGACTGGGGTGGGGAACTCGGCAGCCGATCTCACTCGCCATGACAGTGGCCGCGCCACTTCCAGAAGTCCCACAGCCACTTCCAGAAGTGGCGCGGCACTTTTGCTGGTGGCCCTGCTTCCCAGCCAGCATTCACAGCGGAGGCACTGGTGCTTCTGCCTGCCGCCCCGCCTGCTGGCTAAACAGGGAGCATGGCCTGGCAGGGGGTGCACCAGCTTTCTCAGGGGGTGCACATGCACCCCGGTGCACCCCCTACACGTCTCTCCTGGGTTAGACAGTTGGCTGGAATGGTTCAGCCGGGGAACTAAACTAGATGATCTGACCTCATGATGTCCCTTACAGACCTACTTTCTTAGGATCCAGGACCCTTTTCTTTAGCACTTTGAACCTCAACACCCTATAAGTACAGCACATTTAAGGAAGGGCATGAATACCTAACTGATAAAGTTGCCTTTGGAACGAAAGACAAGGAAACTCTTTCTGTTGACTTCTTGCAAGCAGGAAAAATAAAGCATCAGCTAATAATACCAATAAACTAGTTTTTCATTTTATTTTTCATGTATATATGTGCCGTGGCATTCAGGAGTTTCCTATTATGAAATGTTCAGGTGCCTCTTTGTGCCTAACTGGTACCAGTGCCTCTTTGTGTTCATTTTTCCCAGTGTTACATATGCCACATGCCATAAGCAACCTTCCCTATCCACAGCTTTGCTATACTTCAGACTTCAAAACCACAGTACCAATCATCTGATTATGTCATTCATTTGATATGGTTGGGATAGAATTTTGAAATGCTAAACTGTTGAGGGATAAAAATATTCATTGTGGGCCTGAGCTGCAAATTTTGTATCTTCATACAGGGGCTGTTTGGATCTTGGCTTTCATATTGGCTCAATACAAGAACTAATCGGAGAGATCAGAAATGTTTTTTTGACTATTGCTCAAGTGTAGCTGTAATTGGGACTGGGTTTTAATTTTGGCTTAGTTTCCAATCCTCACGCTTGCAAGCATTAACCTTCACTGGGAAATAATTAGACCACCTACTGGAAAAGAAAGTACAGTATATAATCAACTGCTAAATACAGTAGTCTCTATATTCAACTTCTTATGTGCTGCTCTCTGTAAATGTGAATCCAATGAATAATTTCATGACCTGTATATTTAATACTTAAATTTGTCGATTAATAACAAAAAATCCATTTAACGTTTTCATGGTCTTTACAAATGTGTGTTAATCCTTTGAGTTTTTATCTTTAAATGAAGAAAACTATAGAAAGGTATATTGAACTCTTCCTTTCAATATGACTAACAGTACTGTAGGGTTTTTCTATTAAACATTTTTTAAACAATGATTAAAATAAATAGCATACAGAGGCATGGAGAAAAATATTTCCTATAGCAGCAGGATATGCTTTTTTCAACACAAGTCCCAAACAAAGCTGGAGTCTGTGAAAATCAAAGGCATTTCTTTAAGATAGAAGACCATGTGGAGTTGACAGATTCTCACTTACGGAATCTATTCAGTGTCTTAGCCATAGAAATTACAAAAGGAATACCAGCAAGACTTTTAGCTTCCTGAAAATGGTTTTTACCCTCAGCATTTGATCATACATGAAAGTAAAAGCTACCTTTTTATGAGTTGACCATTAGCTCTTCTGAGATTACATCTCATGAAATGTTTATCAGAGTTAGTGGGACCAACAGAACGAAGAACCATCTCATTTATTTTACTGCACAAAGTAAATGCCTGTCAAACAAACATCTATATCTGTAAGTAATATATTCATTTTTACACCACCCTTATGAAATCAAAGTATCAGGTAAATGAATTTTTAAAACATATTTAACCATTCAAAATTACATTACACTGAATAAAACCAAAACAAAAAAGTCTCTAAATGTACACTTTGTTAAATCTTGTAAATATACTATTGGATGATAAAACCCCCCAAAATAGCTCATGGATTAGAAAATGGAAGTGAAGTCCAAGCATCTTTGATATGCAGTATATTTATTTTATTTATTTCTTCATATATCTAAGATAGCCATAAGTGCCTGATCACATGTCCACTAGGTTTAAAAAAAAAATCACATAGCAAAATTCTGCTCTCAAATATATCTACATGTCCTCCTCAGGAGAGGAAGGGAAGAAGGAAATAAATAGGCCCTAAACTAAATTGTGCCCAAACAAGCATGTTTAGATAATATGAGTTCATAATGTAAAATGTTGATGTCCACAGGATATGGCTTTATTCCAGGCATTAAATACTTCTGCAGAATCATTGCTGGAATAGACTAAGAATGGTTTTATAAATGTTTACAGTCCAAAGACAGTTCCAACTGACCTCAGTTCCACCTTTTAGGATTTGTTTTGCAGGAATTTGTGTCCCCAGGTGGGTGTAATGTGATCAAAGGGTGTATGAAACAATGACAATTTGAGTCCTGTCAAGGCAATGGAGTTTAACCATCTTATTTTCAGCAGTCATGTCAGCCATATAGCATGCCTGGTGTTTTACCTGATTATAGTCCATGTTTCTGACCCATACAGAAATATTGGGTCCAGACTTTTATAGGGAGATTCACCTCCTTTGTATCCAGACTCCATGCAAGTCTCTTACAGCAGAAGTTGCTAAACTGATTTTTCTCAGCATGTCTCTTTCTCTGCACCCATTCAGTGAGAGTTTGCAACCTAGGTAAATTAATTTGTCCACTGCCTCAATAATTTGTCAGTTAACTTGAATGTGTCATATCATGATATTTGTCTTCACACTCTGAGTTGTAGTCTTTGACCAAAGAACCTGTAGCCCCAAGTATGACTACCTCATTTTGAAAGCTCTTTGAAATCATTTGTGTTTTGGCCATGGTAGATGACATCAACTATATAATCCAGATTGGACAGAGATGTCTGTCGGATGGTTATGTTGCTGTTTTCAGAAACACCTTTGAGGATCCTAAGTGCTACACGGCAGAATAGAGGTAATGTCTGAGAGAATACATACATAGCCTCTCAGATATATGGTTCCCCAGTCAGACACGTTCCCAAGCTGTTATATAGATCTTGAATTAGCCTCAGGAGGATATCAGTAATACCAAAACCTCATAGATTATTTCTGTTGATGAAATCAGTGGTTGCCTTGAAGTTTACATATGCTGCTACCAAAGGATGGTTGAATTTTCAGTTGATCTCAAGTAAGAGATGGAGAGCAATGTAACATCCATTGTAGAACACCAAGCAGCAAAGCCCAATTACCCAGGTCAGAATCATTTTACTAGGAGTAGCCAAACTAAGCAAGTAAGATGTATGAGAAGACTTTTTCTGCAACAAAAATGGGAGTTATTAGCCTGTTATTTTTACACTCGGTATTTGAACTTTTTTCTATGAAGAGTCAGATTAAGATCCCTTCATTCCATTCCACTGTACCTTCCCACTAATTCAGATGAGAAAAAAATATTGTGGGCTTGATGATAAACAAAAGAAGATCAAGAGTTAAACAATTTGGTCCAGAAGCAAAGCCACTTCATGTTTCCTTTGTATAGCTCAACAGAACTCTTCCGTGTACACACATCAAAATGTGTCTCCAGATGAGGTACTGCATCTGTTACTAGCATGTACATATTCTGTTCCACCTACTGGTACTTAAGTGCCTAAGTGTGATTCTGTTCCACTCTGTTCAAGTCCAGAAACTTCATTTAAGCATCTTCTTGTGAGCTGAACATACGCTGTCATCAGTATGAATCTAGTGGAGTGTCCAGTGTTTTGGTTGTAGTGACTGGATAACCTTGAATTCATATCACAGGTTATTGGTTCTGATTCCTTCCATACCCAGAAGGTTAACATTCTTGCACTGGAATAAGGTAAGACTGATTTTCAAAAAGGAATACCTCTCACAAAAAAGTGCCTTTCCAGCACCTGTCTCCCAAATTTTTCACAGAAGGCAAATATTGAAATATTTTGTTTGAATATGAAGATATTTTTCTAAAGAATGTATTTTCCTAAATAAGGGCCAAGGGCCCCAGGGATCCCCAACTCCTGAGCTTTCTATCAGGCCCCCTCTATATTTTATAATCTGTGGTGGACCTGTAGGGAGTGCTCCTGCGTTAAGCCACCCACCTCTCTGCACCCAACCACCTTCTAGGCTCTGAGTGCCTACCCGGGGGCACCTCACATCTGGCCACCCCCCTTCTTGAAGCACACCTGCAAGCCTGGGGGAAACACAGGCCTAGTCATCTTTGAGGGTGCTTGACCCATTACAAGAACTTGGGGTGCTTCCCTCAGTCTGAAGCACAAATAGTGGTCTCCCTTAGTCAGCCGAAGCAAGGGGACCCCAGGGCATAATCTAGGCCCTCTCCCAATAAGTCTCCCATGCTATGTACAAAGGAGAATTTTACTGGTTATAAGGAGTAGGTTTGGAATAGGGTACAGGTTAGAGCAATATCAGAGAAATCCCTTAGAGCAAACAGTGGCATGGTAGCCTTTGATTACACATCTGTGTTACTGCAAGCTATATATCTAGTTAGATCTCAAGTAGCTTACTCACAAGTATCATCCAGAGGCAGGTAGAGATTTCCTCTGGACACAAGCAGTTCATTGACCATGCGTTTCAAGAGAAAGAGTGAGTTTTAGATGGTCCAGCTTCTCTCGCATCATGGCTGCTGCCCCTTCTCCTGGGCAGTCCTTAACTTTTATAGACCTTATGAGCTCATTTACCTGATCCAATGAAGGCTAGGTATCCAGCCAACCAATTTGAAATGCATCACTGGTTGCCAGGTATATTGGCAAGATCCCTAGCCCCCTCCCAATCATTATGGCATTGCTTAGAACAATAGGGAGTTTAACCCCCTCCCCCAGGTGTGTGAGGCCAGTCATGTAAGCAGAGGGAGCAGGTTTCCTCCTCTCTCAGAAATGTATCTGGCTCAGGTTACAACTCAGAGTTATCTGAAGCCGATGGGGCCAGAGGTGTCTGCCTGATAACAGAGTTTGGGGAGAGACAGAAATGGCATTCTGCCACATAGGCATTGTGCATTTAACTGGTTTCCCTGCACCCTCAGGGCAGGGTATGATCCTTCAGCACCAGGGGTTTCCCACAACCCTGGGGTGGGGAGATCACAGCAGTGGTGATCCTCCAGTCTGGAGGGTGCATGCATAGTGTGCCCCTGCAGCTAGGAGCCCCTCAACTGTGAGGCTCCATGCTACCAGAGCTTGCTTCTTGCTGGTGCAGAGCTCCCCCTGAACCAGCAATAGGGTGCAATGGGATCTAATGCCCAATCCCCCAATCATGCCTCCTGCCATGCATGTGTGGCATGGCAGGAGGTGTGGTTGTGTGACTTGCACGTTAGATTTCATTGTGCCGATTCCTGCATGTGTAGAGGGGGCCTTAGGTTGGCTACTGTTGGCTTCTTGAAGACCTGGCTCTATGGTTCCCCCCAAGCAGATTGCCAAGGAGCCAGGGAGGCTGGCAGACAATGGGAACTTGTCTGGCTTTTGTAAGAACTGTCATCAGAATCAATATATTCCCATGGAAAATTTAGAATTCGGTGAACTAGCACTTCCCAGTTTCATTGGAAAAATCTGTTACTAACATTAGTTGTTTCTCACATTTAGACCACTGTAAATGAAAGCAGAATCAAAAGAGACTAAAAAAGTGACAAGCCTTTTGGCCTCTAACATGGCAACTTTGCAAACAGGAAAAAAATGGACACCCCCGCTCCCCCCAAACAAACAAACTAATATTGACTTTGTCCTTGTTAAAGGGAAAAAAATCAGTCACACATTGATCTCATTAAGTAAATGATTTACTGGAATTTCCTTCTCTTTTGCAACTTGATTGAGAACATTTTCAAGCACAGCTACCTCAGGCCTGGATAATTTCAGATGGTGCACTTTCAGCTATGACACAGCCATTTAACACTGTCACTTTTCTTGGCCACCTCAATTCAGTGTTTGTTGTTGCTTCTTTCCCTGAAGTAACAAGACTGTATTTTTCTAAGATACCGAGGAAGTGTTGTACAGACACCAGGGGTTTCTGGTATGACTGTGTTAATGTGCCTGAGAGTTCAATAATGATGGAAAACTTGGGCTCAAGTTGCAAGGGCCAATCCTACCTTTTTCATTTTCCTAGAAGATTTGTTCATAATGGGTCCCAGTTGTAAAAAAGATTAGGATAAGCAGTCAAAAGTAGGTAATTATGGGTATGTGGGGCTTGCAGAAGTTTCTCTGATTATCTTATACTTCTTGTCTTCATCTGGCTGGACCCAAGAAGTGAAGAGCTGTGACCAGTTGATTACAAGTTAAGGCTGTTGATGTGTTGAAGAGAAATGGAATGAAAAAAAGGAGTAAAGAAAACATTCACATGTACAGGCAGTTAACAAGAGTGAATGCTAATGAAAAAGTAATGTAACAATTAACTTGAGACAGAGCTGACTGACGTCTCATATTCTTGATTCATTTTCATAGTCTTTCATAAACAGTAATGAATCTCCCACATAAACACACAATTTACTTTGTTAACCTGTAATAATAAGCAGAAGTCATTAAAAAAAAATGTGCAAGACTGACTTTCGGCTCAACTCACAAAGTTAAGACAGAACCCTTTTGTTGCTAAGCTTCTGACATCAAAGAAACCTAATTAGATATCTGAGCATGGGGTTTTCAGGCACCAAGAATCAGACAGATTATCTGGTATCTAAATGCTGCCCACTTATCAATGATACCAGATTTAAAATAATTATTGATTCACAAATCAACAATGGGGTCTGTTTCTGAAATAGCAAATGGAATGACTTTAGTACCTCCCTTCTTATCTTGTCTGTGTCAGCAGATAAAATTAGCTGCTGATAATAGAAGGATCCCAGCAATCCAGTGTTTGTGAATACTTAGTTATTCACTTTTTCTAGTGAAAAACTTAGTGAAAAACTAAGAATAGAATGTAAAATGACATTTTTTATCATCAGAAAGCAGTATTTTATGATTTGCAAATATTGTATGTTCGTCAAAGGACACACCTTTACTGCAGAACCTATTTAAACAGTGAAAACACCCAATTAAGCCTTATAATGCCCATATCTGTCCACTGAGAGAATCAATTACAGAAGGATCAATATGCGGGCCCCATTAAATGCAATAATGTTAATAGGTTAAAACTGGGTCAATAGGAGTTTTAGATTAGCAAGGAATGCAGGATTAGACCTTAAAACCAGATTGTCAACTGCTGTTAATTGTCACGATTCCATATGGAGCTACACCAGTTTACACCAGCTGGAAATCTGGCATAAACATCTAAATACACATTAGCTGCCCAAGTATTTATTGTAGGCTGAAACCTCAGAGGTGCACCCAGTATTTGGAGGAGGTGAAGTCAGCTATATCATATTTAAATCATAGCCCTGCAGAGGGTTGAAGTGGAGGCACTGAACCACACAACAGGATCCACAGAGATATTGTGCCTGAAGCAGGAACAATGATCCTGGGTCTGCCCACATTTAAATCCTGTGTAAACTCTGTGATCCCATGTGAGTTCACAGGGTGTGAGTGTGAGGAGAATTAGAGCTGAACACATGCTGGAATGTCTCAAGCAATGCTGGGGCAACACGACTGTTGCCAAATTCTTCGAAAAGGCGCAGGGTTCATCCCTGTCCATTGGCCCTTAAGAGTTTACGGTCTTGGAATATTGTTGTCTCCCAAAACATGGGTGGGGACAGAATGCCCTGTTAGCTGTCTAAGCCTAAATGGATATAACCTAGCCCTGCCTGGGTTTTTTGTTTGTTTGTGTGTTTTGTTTTTTCCAGAAGATAAAGGCCATGTTCTGTGCATTTTAATTAAAATGTAATTACATAAACATTTTTTTACAACCTCTGATGTTGCAACATTGTGTGGGTTAACCTTAGAGCTTCCCTAGTGCCTTCCACTGTATTTCTTCATCCTAAAACATTAACGAGTTCCACTTGTGCCTCCTTATCAGCACAGCATGACAACGGGAAGAGAATTGCCTGTAAGACACAGGGTGCCTTTTTAAATCATTAACTCAGACTTTCTGCGTAGGGTTAAGCATGGCAAGGTTCATACTGCACCCTGAGAATCTCCATATGATACTCAGAAGAATCTATCAGCCCTGCAAAGGGAAGTGTCTAGCAGGCACCGCAAATTCTGCTTTCTTTTAAATTAGGATTCACAGGCCTAAACTCATCTCTTGTGTAAGTCTACTGAAGACAGGGAGGAACCTAGCCAATGGGACTGCACATTGGTCATTGCACAAGCAAAGAGAGATGAAACTGATTGTTAGTTCTACATAAAACTTGCTAAACCAAAAGCTGCCTAAAATGCGTATGGTTTTATATGTTGTTACAAGCTAGAAGCTCAACCTGGGTTTATCAGGTTTCTTAACATTCACAAACCTGCCTCCAGTCTCAAACAAACCTCAGTCAATTTAAGGCTGACGTCAAACTCATGCAGTAGTTGCAATTTTGACTGATTTTGTGGTTTATTTTAATAATCACTAGAATTTGAGACTGAAAGCAAAACTTGAAGGAATGAACATAGAAGGAAAGGAATTTGGAAGGAGAGATTTGTACAAGACCTATAGAGGGGAGAGTCGTTTTGTTTTGTTTTTTGTTTGAGGGTTTTTTAAAAAAAAACATTCAAATAATAGGATAGTACTGAAGGGGTGGGGGAGAAGAAAAATAATAAAGATGATGTCAACCCCCTGAAAATGAGTGCAACCCAGTAGATCTGCAATGGTTGTCAACCTATAGCTCAGATAAATAAATATTACCTTATGACCAGGACCTTTTTAGGTTTCTCATCTAATCTTTCTCCAGAATATAGTTTCTTAATCCATTTTGGGTTTTTAGAATAAAAGGATCTATTCAAAAATATTAAAAATAATATGTCGTACCCACACAGTGCTATAACTTCCACATTCTAAATGTGTATTATGAATGATGAACCTCAACTGAACTGAATATAATTGTGACAGGGGCACACTCGGGGCCAGATCTCATGTTAGCCCACCCACTTGTCTCAGTATGGCAAGCCACTGTGTCTCTCCTGCCACAACTTGCAGTTTCTTAACCTAGTGTAAAATATGGGAGTTTGCCCATTTTAATGCCCCAATGCCAGGGGGCACTGTCCATGACTCTGTACCATGACCCCTACACCATGGCCCATGCCTCGCAGATGGCATCCAAATTATCACTACTCCTTCAACTTAGGGCTGAGCCAAACTCAGTCCTGTGTTGAGACTGTATCACTCTGCCCTTCACTGAACCACACACATACCACACCCTCTCACTGGGCCTCTTGCATACTTCCCATCACTAGGCTACTCTCTACCCACTGTGCTCCCCTGAGCAGCCCCTCTTGGGCCATCAGGCTTGCCTACTCTCTCTCTGGCCAGACCCCACACAGCTCTTCGAATCACCTGAGTTTCCCTGCTCTACGTGGCTCCAACCTTACCTCACACAGGGCTGACTCATCCCCAGCACCTCACTGGGTAACTTTCCACATTCATATACTCATGGGGGTTGGCCCACATGCGGCTCTTCAGGCCGCCTCTACAGCCCTACTCAACACGACCCCGGTGCAGCCCTTCAGATCACCCCTTCAACCCTACTTTACACTTTGCTTACACATAGACCTTCAGGTTGCAAGGGCACACCCAGCTTTGTTCAGGCCCAACATACACTACTGCCCCCCTTTGGGGCCCTCTCTCTCCAGGACATACTATTGCCCCCTGACTGAGGCCTCAGGGTTCTTACACCCCTGTGGGGCTCCAGTGTCTGCAAGCGTGCCTGGCCCCTGTGCCTGTCCCTAAGTCTGGGTAACCCACCAGGATGTGGGGGCTGAGTTTTTAAGGCACCCTTCTCCACCTTTCACTGGGAAAGTAACTGGCCTGGCATTTCTCAGGAGCTCTCCTGCTATGAGTAGCCCCACCAAACCATCCTTCCCCAGCAGGGTGCAGTTTTCAGCCATCCCCACAGCTCCTGCCCCTATGTCCAAGGATGTTCTGAGCAACTGTTCAGCCAGGCGTTGTTCTTTTGGCTGCTAGTAGCAGACTGTTGGCTCAGCCCTGTGGGTCTAAAATGGAGAACTAAAATGGAGGCCTCAACGGGGCTGGCCCATACCTGCCGGCTGCCTGCTCTCAGCCTTAAAGTGGCAGGCACCACAAGTGCTCTGCCACAATAATATAATGTATTTTATTAGAAGTAAGACTTATATTGTGTGTAAAAAAAATGCCATTTCAGGGGGCGGGGGTGGTAAGAAGGGGAAAAGTTTAGAGAGGGAGCATGCATCTATAAAGTGAGGGAGGTGGTTTGATTGACTCAGTCAGAATTTCTGTCTAGTATTCAAGAAGGTAGGAGCTCAGCAATGCTTTCACTTCCCCATACGCAGGTTTTCATATCAGGAGAAGAGGCCTGTAATGATACCATGAGTGGAGAAAAGTGGAAAACTTTAATGTGGCTTTAAAAACCATCTTAATCTAATCTGAGACAGCAAACATGATTAGGCACTAATCAGGTGGTTATTGCAGAGTACTGCCACAGGGCAGAGATTTTTTGGATGCCTTACTTCAACTTTGTGCCTAGCTCAGCATATTTGAATTTATGTCACGTTTAACCTTTACTCTGAATTTCCTGGGCTTGTAGCACTTGTTTGAGGAAAAATTACATATCCTTCTAGTTTTACCCTGAAGTTACTGGTTAGCTCATTTTTATGTAAATGTTACACAAGAATATTGACTAGTATGTCACTTGTAGCAAACAAGGTACTGAGTTAAGTAGAAGGTTTGCTTTCTGCTGGCTGCATTAAGCTGCAAGGAAATATACAGTGGGCATATCTACAGGTGCATGCAGCAATAAACTCTGATGCATATTGCACCGGAGTTCATTGCTCCTGACCATGCACTTGGGACTGCAGCACATTGAACAGGGTCGGAGCAGCCCCAGCTAGCAGGGGACCCCAGGGGTCAGCCTGCCAGCCCAGGGCTGCTCCAACCTAGCTCAATGTGTTGTGGAGGGGTGGACTGGGGCACAAGGTTGCTCCAGCGCAGGGGTAGCTGGCAAACAGCCCCCGCACTGAAGTACTCCTGTGTCCCAGCCAGCACCATCAGTTTCCACAAATACTACCCTGCTGCAGAGTTAATTAGTTTCGTGTGGCTGAAAAAGGCCACACATATAGACACAAGTTGTTTACTGCAAAGCTAAGTAGTCTACTCCTTGGTAAACTTCTCATGTAGATGCACCCAATGTGTCCATGTCTGTGGTGTGCAGAGCAAACTATGTGACCCATTATCCCATCTACCAACATGTGTATTCAGTAATGAGTATGCCTAAGATAACTGGTAGAACTTACGGACTTTTAGGGCCTTTTTCTGCAGCAATTTCATAAGATTAATGAGAAAAAAATTGATGAAGAGATCCTGAGAAATTCTAAGAGAATATTATTGAATTTAAGCAGGAAAAAATAAGGAAACCCAGGTAGCCACATTGCTACATTTACAAGAGTGTTAATTACAGGGGAACTATTAGAGAAGCTGACAACTTAACTTCACCCCACTCTCAACAAATAGGAAGTAGACTATGACAAAAGCAAACACAGTCAAATACTAACTGTTTCTATATTTCTGTTTGCAGCTAGGTATGTATATACATATACACGTGCATCTTCTTTCTTTTAGGTTTCTGACCACACAGCTCACACTATTTTAGTGCAGAGCCATATATTGAATGTTGAATACTTAATGACATTTAAAAAAATCTGAACAAAACTGCATTTAGAATCAAAATGCTTACCTTTTGGTTCAGCCACAGTCCCTTGCCTTGAAATTCTGGCTGCGATCTGGAAATGGGAGCAGACTTTAGCAAGAATACAGATTTAGAATCGTTAACCTTGTCTAGTCCAGTGATGTAGGCTTGGTTCTGGATGTTTGAGCTCTCTATGGTCAGTTGGCACCAGTTTATTTCCAGAACTATAGTCTCAGTTTTATTTTCATGTGCTGACATAGCGATTTAAATCACAAAGAATGGGCATTTGTGTGTTTGACAGTTATTCAGTCATTGAGAGATACATAAAAGTTATGAAGACCATCATAAACAATATAAAATGTCTCTGTTCATTTTTTAAAAATCTCAAAGTTCCTAGTTCAAGCATGCTGCCAATCAGGAGAAAAAAAATTCTAGATCCACCAGCCTGAAGGTGTGTGTAGCCATTTTCTTTAGATTATCTCCCAAAATGTTTTACAGGAGTGAGCTGCTGTTTATACTGGCTGACAGACATCTGCACTAGAAGAGATATTATGTGGATGTTTCAAATGTAAATAATAAAAATCGATTCTTACTCCACTGTTTGTTCTTTCAAACAAGTGGACAGTCCTTTACAAAAATCCTTGTCTGTGTCAAAGGATGTCTCCTCTCCAATGCTACAGTCATCTTTCACTATTAAAAAATAATCTTTAAAAATATGCTTAGTACAAATTCATTGTTCATAGATTTATAGATTTCAGGGTCAGAAGGGACCCAGATTATCGAGTCCTGGGCAGGAAAGAGCGCTGGGATCAGATGACCCCAGCCAGGTGTTTGTCCAGTCTCTTCTTAAAGACCCCCAAGGTAGGGGAGAGCACAACCTTCCTTGGAAGCCCATTCCAGATTCTGGTAAACCTTACCCTAAAGAAGTTCTTCCTAATGTCTAGTCTAAATCTGCTGTCTGCCAGTTTGTGGCCATTGTTTCTAGCTACTCCAAGGGGTGGCCTGGTAAACAGAGTATCTCCTATTCCTTGCTGCCCCACCCCCCGACAAAGTTGTAGATGGCCACCAAATCCCCTCTCAGCCTTCTCGTACAGAGGCTGAAGAGATCTAAGTCCCTCAACCTCTCCTCATAGGACCTATCCTGCAGCCCCAATCATACAAGCAGTCCTCCTCTGGACCCTCTCAAGGTTATCCACATCCCTCTTGAAGTGAGGCACACAAAACTGAATGCAGTACTCCTGATGTGGCTTTACCAGTGCTGCATAAAGGCAAACTATCACCATCTTAGACCTGTTCATGATGCACTTATTAATGCGTGATAGATTGCAATTAGCTCTATTGATTGTTTCATCGCATTGCTGACTCATGTTCATCTTTAAGTCAACTATGACTCCGAGATCCCTTTCTGTTGCTGTGCTGCTTAGAAAGTCCTCCCCCAATCTGTATGTGTGTTGGTAATTCCTTCTCTGCACTTATCCTTATTAAACTGCATCCTATTTTGTTCTGCCCACTTGTCCAGCTTGTCCAAATCCACCTGAATCTGCTCTCTGCCCTCCAGTGCTTTGCCCCATAATTTAGTTTCATCTGTGAATTTGGACAGTGTGTTCACTATGTCCTTGTCCAAATCACTGGTGAAGATATTGAACAGTGCTAGCCCGAGGACCGAACTCCGGAGGATTCCACTGCCTACATCCTTCCAGGTCTATATTGACCCATATGTCACCACTCTCTGGGTGCATCCCATTAGCCAATTTGCTACCCACCCGATTGTGTAATCATCTAAGCCACAGCCACTCAGTTTTTTATGAGAATGGAATGAGACACTGTATCAAAGGCTTTTTTTTAAATCCAAGTATATGACATCCACCTTGACTCCTGCATCTAATTAATTTGTGACCTGGTAGTAAAAAGAAACAAGATTTGTCAGGCAGGACCTACCTGCTATGAATCCATGCTGGTTGCCCTTCAGCCTTACTTTTCTTGCTGAACTCACACAAACGTTATCCTTAATAATTTTTTTAAGGTTTTCCCAAGGATAGAGGTGAGACTAACCAGTCTATAGTTACCTAGATCCTCCTTTTCCCCTTTTTGAAAATAAGGACCACAGTGGCCCTTTTCCAGTCCCTGGGACCTGCCCTGAGTGCCATGAGTGCTCAAACAGTCCTGTCAGTGGTTCTGCTATGACACTAGCCAATTCTTTCAGCACCCTTGGATGAAGATCATTTGGGCCTGCTGACTTGAACACATCAAGTCCTTCCAAGGATAGGATCTTGTGGCTGCCTACAACCTTATCAGGGGCCACCAACAGGGACTCGGGGAAAGTCTGTTCACCAGGGCCCCCCTTGGAGTCACCAGGAACAACGGCCACAAGCTGAGGGAGGATAGGTTTAGGTTAGATATTCAGAAGAACTACTTCACGGTAAGGGTGGCCAGAGCCTG
>NW_017728943.1:58804010-58808354 GCF_001723895.1 Crocodylus porosus
GGCCAGAGCCTGGAATAGGCTTCCCAGAGAGGTGGTGCTCTCATCTTCCCTGGAGATCTTCAAGAGGAGACTGGATAGGCACCTGGCTGGGGTCTTATGACCCCTGTCACCGCCAGTGCTCCTTCCTGCCCATGGCAGGGGGTCGGACTAGATGACCTATCTAGGTCCCTTCCCACTCATTGATTCTATGATTCTAAGTGCACCTTCACTAGGTTGACACTAACCTTTGGTGGACCAGTATCCCCCTGTGCCTGTCTGTAGTTCAGTTGGATGATATGTCTTTATCCTTGTTCAGGAATACTGTACAAAAAACTCAATGAAAAGCTCAGCTTTGTCCCTCCTATCTGTCACTAATTGCCCTAGCCTGCCCTGTAGGGGTCCAGTGTTACCCTGCACCCTCTTTTTGCTTCCTATATACCTGAAAAAGGACTGTTTGTTGCCCTTAATTTTTGTTTCCATCCTGAGTTTCATTGCTGCTTTGGCCTTTCTTACTAGCTCCTTGCAAGTGTGAGCCAAATAGGTATATTCCTCCTTGGTGGCTACTCCCTGCTTCCACAGTCTGTATACCATTTTTTCATCCCTAAGCCATCCTGAATTTCTCTGCTCAGCCAAGAGGGTTTCCTGGCTCCCTTGCCACCCTTTATGTGCAATGGGATTGACTTCTTTTGTGCCCAAAGGATGGTTCCCTTGAGGAATGACCACCCTTCCTGGACTCCCATCTCACCAAGGCTCTTGTCCTTCAGTGCCTCACTTACTAACCTCCTCTGCTCATTGAAGTTAGCCTTTTTGAAGCCTAGCACTTCTGCCCTACTTATTATCTTTCCTACCTTTCAACAGATAGTGAATTCCAGTAACTGGTGGTCACTATCTCCTAGATTACCCTGTATCTGCAGATCTCCCACCAGGTCGACCCCTGTAGCAAACACCAAATCCAGTAAGGCATTTCCCCTAGTGGGACCATGTACTTCCGGCATTAGGTGAAGGTCCTGTATGCAGGTTAGGAACCTACATGAATGGTCAGATCTGACTGCACCTCCCAGCAGATGTCAGGGTAGTTAAAGTCACCCATGACAACCATCTCTCCTGAGTGTACTGCCTTTGAGAGCTGCCTTAAGAATTCTAAGTCTAGCTCATTCTCCTGGTTTGGCAGTCTGTAATAGAGTCCTATTACCAAGTCACTTTTACCTCGACCCCCTTGTATTCTGACCCACAGTACCTCAATTTGCCCCTCTTCAGATCCTGTCTTGACTACCGAGGATGTGTATTGCTCCCTAACATAGAGAGCAACACACACACACCACCCTTTTTTCCCATTCTATCTTGTCTGTGCAGCCTATAGCCCTCAACGCCTACTGCCAAATCGTGGGTAGGGTCCCAACAGGTTTCAGCTGGTCCAACCAAGTCAAAGTCTTTGTTATCAAGCAGGAGTGTGAGTTCCTCCTGCTTGTTCCCATGCTCTTAGCATTCGTATAGAGACACTTAAGCCCCCCGATGGGTACCATTGGTACCCCTCCATCCTGATGCCTACCAGACCCTTCAGTACTTACGTGGACTTTTCCAGTGCATGGTTCCTGGTCCGTTGTTCCTAGGTTCTTTCTGTCTTCTGAATCCCCATCCCCTGACAAACCTAGTTTAAAGCCCTACGTAGGACAAATGACTCCCTCCCTGTTAACAGCCTTTGAGCTTTCATTCAAAACTTCAGCATAGGCCACACACAATTATTCTACTGTTTTAACTGAACTACTGTACCTAAACCACTTCCATTGTGTGGATGCCTATAGCTATTCCTATTATACTAATATAGCTGTTTCCACAGGGAAAAGGAATATGCTGTAACATTTATAATGATATAACTCCATCCACGCAAGGCATTGTACTAATGTAACAATTTTGGTTAAAAAAAAATAAATACCCACAACTAAAACCATTATACCATTACCAAAACTGTGTATGTATGGGATCTTACATTAATGTGGATAATGTTTCTTCTTCTGTCTTTTTTCTTTTTCTCTTTTTGACCTTTGACCTTTAAACTGGGGCAAAATCAGAGGTGTCAAAATACATTGAGGAAAGCTGGAACTTTCTGAAGGGAAGCAACAAAGAGCAGTAATGTTATAAGACCTGGTTATTTAATATTTCCAGCCCAAGATTTAAGATTCAGGTGGCTAAGACAAAGCAGCTAAGCATTTGTACTTTGGGTACCTGCCCAGACCATCTTATCCTATGAGCAGCTTTGATTCTTGTATTTTGATTTAGCCAGTAGTAAAAAAATGTTGGTATATGTGGAAGTCCTCTCAGGACTTTAACTGCAGTAAGAAATGGACATTTCATACCTGGGTCAGTGCAGATTGTCAAAGAGAACACATGCAGAAGTATAGCATGCCTTCTCATAGTGTCCCTCTTTGTTTTTGTCTTTACATAAAATAAAAGCCAGCCCATATATAGGTGGATGCTCCTTGTATACAGAAAGTACAGAAACAGACAGGTGGCTTGCATATGCACTATTTTGCCTTTTAAATGTAGATCACTGCTCTATATGAGTGGAAGATTGAGTTCAAGAAACTAGCACAAAAGTACTCTACTAGATGTCAGGCAGCGATCACATGGTTTTGCTGAATCATTTTTTCATACTTCAAAACTGGTAACTTGAATCAACCAAACCATATTTAAATATCCAAAGGTTAAGAAGGAATTATCATTTTTTCATGTAGACCCTTAGGTTGCTCCCTCTGATGTCACTGGAAATAAAACTGAGCACTTGCCTGAGATATTTTTGTTTCAGCATTTGCCTCCGCAGAATTAGTATGTACAGCTGGCACATGCTAAACGATTCTCCCATCCGTGGCCTTTCACTGTACACCTTGTAATTCCACAGATGCTATAACCCAAAAGTCTTCAAAGTGCTCCAAATGCAAAATAATGGCCTACTTAATCTGTGAAAGAATAACAATGGAATATAGTAAAACTATTGGACACATTAAGGTAATAAAAACAGTTTTTAAAGCTGACTTTTAATAGGCTGCAGAGTTTTAAAGAGAAAAGAAATACATCAGTGCCTAATCATAACAGTTTATTTTGCAACACACTTGCAGATATCAAACGTTCTGCAACATTTATTTAGAAAAGTTTAATCTAATTCACTTCATCCATTTTTCTACCATTAAAACACAACTGTTAACTTTACTGAAGTGAACTCCTAAGTGACACTGGTGAAACTAAGAAGAAAATCTAGTTCTCAAGTCCCTAAATGTGTTTATAACTCCTTTAGTTATGTTTCCATCTTCCTACATTGGAAGGAGGCCACTGAAAAGCTGAAATGTTCACTGCCTAGCTTGGAAACATATAGGAGTTTCTATCAGAAAGTTGATACAAATTCTTTTTCCTATTATCTGAGAGGCAGTCTGCAATGTCTAGCCCTGTTAAATCTGTCTTTTATGGGACTGGAGTTTTTGGCAAGTAGCACTCTGACATTCACACCATTCTTTGCTCATACCTAGAGGCAACAATCCTCCACGAGCTTCTCATTTTAAAGTGCAGAAGACTTCTCTGCCAAATGTTGTGTTTAAATTCAGCTGTGCTGCACCTTTTGTGATGGGAGCTCTCGTAAGAAGGCTTTAGAAATACTTTCTTTCTCATATTAACTGAATCTAGTGAATCTAGGTAGCATTTTCCAAGTGGTGACTGCCATATTTACTTGAATCAAGACAAGATTTTTTTCTCTGTCTGTCAACATGGGAAAAATAAGTTTTGTCTTGTATTTGAGTGCCAGCATTCCAGCTGGGCCCTGACTCAGACCTGGGCCTGGGGCTGAAACTGCAGCTGTCAGGGCTGCCACCACTGCTTGAAGTCAGCAGCTATGCAGGCAGCAGTAGTACAGTGAGTGCAGGCCAGGACCAAGACTAGGTGCTGGGATTGGGCAGCAGAGCAGGCTGAGGAACAGGCAGAGAGGATGGGGCAAGCAGCATGGGTTGGGAATGAGTGCCAGATAGAGCAGCAGCATGAGTCAGGGGATAGGGCAGTAGCATACACTGTTGATTGGTTGAGGGATCAGGAAGTAGCCCACATTGGGGGATGGGGCAGCAGAATGAGTCAGGGGAGACGAGGGCAGGCATATGTTGGGGGATTGGGGTGGCAGGATGTGCTACTATTTCATCCCCTAACCCATGCTGAGGCTCAACCCCCCCGACCCCCCCATGCACTGCTGCAGCCCTATCCCCTGATGCATGGTTGCTGAGCAGGCAGCAGTGCAGATGATGTAAAAATCATGGTTCGTTTCTTTGGAGGCTCAATGAATAATAATCCTTAGGCACACATTGTTGGTGATACAAAAGGTATATATTTGCA
>NW_017728943.1:58808806-58926589 GCF_001723895.1 Crocodylus porosus
CCTGTAGTTAGCCGGATCTACTCTCCTCCCTTTCTTAAAGATCGACACCACATTGGCCTTCTTCCAGTCTTCAGGCACTACACCAGAGCGCCAGGGGCTGGGCTATGATGCTCACCAGCTCCTTGAGTACCCTGGGGTGCAGATTGTCAGGGCCAGCTGACTTGAAGGTATCCAGCTTCTTAACTCACAATATCTATCACTTGGTTTAATCATTTAATAAATAATTCAGGGGTTGACCCAAAACCCATTGAAATCTAAGGAAAATCTGCAACTCACTTCAGCAGGCTTTGGATCAGATTTTCAGTCCACATGTTACTTCCTTAAGACATATTTTTATTCTTAAATTTATTGTAAACATGTATCATCATCACAGGAATGTTAGATGGCTGATAGTAGGAAAGAATCTGAAGGGGAGTATCTCTTTATGCATTACTTACTGAGCACATCTACGCATGCATTTAATCCAGCCTAGATTTTCTCTGATGTAAACTAAGCCAGAGGAAGCATTTTGGGGCAGGTGTCTACTATGGTTGTGCAAAGCTTTGGATCATGATTCGGATTCGGAGATGATTTGGATGATTCAGAGGCCAAATCTACAAACCCAAATTGAATTGCTGGAAGCTTTAGTCTTTCTGAATCGATTCAGAGCTTCCAAATCAGTTCGGAAAAGTTTCAGCTATTTGGAGATTCAGCCATAGGGTATAATGAGGAATAAATTAAATATCTATGACTTTGTTGTCCTTTGGCTGATTCAGATGAAACTTGCAGAAATGGTAGCCTCTGCTGAGAGCATGATGTTTGCCAAGTTTTAAGGTGATAGATTCAGGGATTTCTGGGAAACTGCACCTCAATATTCTGAAAGCAAAACTCATGTCACGTGTGTGTAGTAAGCCACAGTGGGGTGAAAGCTGCAGAGAGGGTAGCTCTAGCTGAGGCCACAAAGTTTGCCAACTTTCAAGGAAATAGGTATAAAGGTTTCTGGGAAACTGCACCTCAAACTACTGACAAGCAAAGCTCATGACATAAGTAACACTGTATGTGTGTTAAGGCACAGGGGAGTGAAAACTGCACAGATGGTAGCCCCTGTGGAGGCCACAGAGCCTACCAAGTTTCAAGGAGATAGGTGGAGGGGTTTGGGGGAAACTATACCACAAGCTGCAGGCAAGCAAAACTTGTGACATGGATGACACTGTGTGTTAAGGCACAGCGGGGTGAAAGCTGCAAGCCTGCTAGCCCCTGCTGCAGCCACAAAGTGTGCCAGCTGTCAAGGAGATAGGTGCAGGGCTTCTGGGTTCTGGGGCCCTTCTCCTCTAGCTGCTGACATGGAAAACTTGTGTCGTGGGTGCTTGTGCAACTGTGTCTGTCTTGGGGCACGGGGTGGGGGGAACTACTGCAGGCCTGGTTGCTAAACTACTGTGTTACCAATCAATCATGATTCACTCAGGGATCAGCTCAATACACAGTAGCTAGCGAGGATAATGAGTTAATGAGCAAGGATTAACACCTACAAAACCACAAACTAAGGAGAGGAAAGAATTAATACAGAGCCAGGAACTGCTTCTGCCCCAAGACAGAGACAGTCAGTTGCACAAGCACCCATGTCACAAGTTTTGCCTGTCAGCAGCTAGGGGTGCATGGCCCCAGAACCCCCTGCACCTATCTCCTTAACAGCTGGCAGGTTTTATAGCCTCAGCAGGGGCTAGCAGGCCTGCAGTTTTGACCCCACTGTGGCTTAACACATACATGTAACGTGAGATTTGCTTTCATGAATTTTGGGTGCAGTTTCCCCCAAACCCCTGCACCTATCTCCTTGAAACTTGGCGGTCTTTGTGGCCTACAGAGGGCCTGCAGTGCCCTCAGGCTTTCTGGTGAATGTGCCCCAGGTCACAATATGTCTTCAGGCTTTTATAGCCTGAAGATGGGCTGCTCAGCCCTGAAGTAGCCCAGACCTAAAGCAGGAGAGGCTCCTAGCCTGAAACTCTGGGGCTGGCCTCAGGTCAGCCCCCTAGTGGATGGGCAAACCCAGGAAAAAGCCCACGTTGGGTCTCCAAGTGCAGTAACTAATCCTGCTTACATTTGCTACTTCTATTTAAGCAGGATTATGGGTTTTTACTGCACAGTAGGTATACACACATGTAGACACGCACTTACTGAACAGTAAACTATGGTAATGTGCAGTAACATGTAGATGTGCCCACTGAGTACAAAGACAGAAAAAGAAGTAATTCAAGCAAACCTACTGTAAAGTCCAGTATAGGCCCTGTCGCTATTGGAATAATTCCATCAAACTAACATTATAACTCCTAAAGGGATTTATGCTAACATTAAACCCAGCTCATGGACTGATCATCACTTTCAATAGGGGTGTAAACCTTAATAGGAACTTAAAGAACATAACTCTTATAAAATATTCCCTATGGAACCCACAAACAGGGCACAGTTTTATCTTTGCAGCTGTGCGTAGGAAGACACCAAAAGTTCCTCAGACTTCAGCATTCACACAATGGTGTGTTTCAAATGAATGAGTATCTCTGTTATGTGCTACTAGTAAAATGGATCCTTCTTACATCTGAGGCCTTGGCTCTTCTTATTTTTTATAGCTAGGGGGAAACCCATTCAGGAAGGAAGATGTTATCTTTGGAATCACATTTGGAATCACATTTTTGAGAACAGTGGATGTATGCCTTTATACACAAAAAGAACAAATGTTCAGCAAGTAGTTTGCCGTACTCTTTTTCTGAAGGCATTTTTAAATATCCTAGGTCTCAGTTCTTTAAAAAACTAAACATAAAAAAGCCCACACTCACTGGCTGCTGCCAGGTGGGAAAGTATCTCCGCTGCTCTCCACTGCCCCATGCTGTATGGGGGGCTCTGCCACGAGCCCCCCAACCTCCACCCACTCTCCCAGCCCCCGACCCATGGCTGCCCCACCTACCCCAGCTCCAGGTCCTTTAAAAAAAAAAGCCCCAACTCACCAGATGCTGCCAGGCAGGGAGCAATCCCTGCTGCCCCATGCCTGCATGAGGGCTCTTCCATGAGCTCCCAGAAGCCCCAAGGCCACAGCTGCAGCTGATGAGTCCATTTTTTTTTTAAAGGCTGAGAGCTGGGGCAAGTGGGGCAGCCATGGGAAGGCCTCAGGGAGCAGACAGGGGTCAGGGGTCCCATGAAAGAGCGCCCATGGAACATGGGGCAGTGGGGGAGCAGTGGGGATTGCTTTCCCTGCCTGGCAGCAGCTGGTAAGTGGGTTTTTTTTTTTAAAAAGCTGGGAGCTGGGGGTGGGGCAGCCATGGGGGGGCACTCAGGGGAGCTGGGGGAGCAGGCAGGGGATGGGGCCTGGCAGAGGTCTCCCCATGGTCCTCTTCCTCCTGCCCCCCCACAGCCGCCCACTACTTAACAGCATGAAGTCTGGGTCCAACTCCGTGATGCAGCCAGCAGGGACTGCTCAAATTGCCAAAGCTCTCTGAATCTTTTCTGAATCAATTTGGAGAGCTTTGAATCAATATGGAGAGCTTTGAATCAACCTTTTAATTGGTCTCCTGATTCAATTCAGATTCAGAGATTCAGCCTCCGAATCGGGCCGAAACTCATCTGAATTAAATCAGCACCCAAAGCTTTGCCCTAATTTATATCTGGCAGCATATTATACTATAGAATTTATATATGAAGGTAGATACATATATTTTTATTTCTATACATTTATATCTTGTGACATATTACACTATAGAATTTAGATAGGAACACAGATACATTTATATATTTTCATAAAAACAAGACACTATGCAACACACCATGAAGTGTCATGGAAAGGCAGATGGCAAGCCTTCAGGGAGGGGCAGAAGATGGGGTAGAGGGAGATGTGTAAGTTCCACCCCCCTCCCAAAACTGAGAAACAGCCTCTTTCCTCCAGCAGGCAGGATGAGGCTTACAGAAGCAGCAGGGAGAGGGGAGCAGTGCCAGTGCCACTGCCTGTACCTGAGTCTGCATCCCCTCCAAGAACACCAGCTGTAACCCCACCACCACCACTAGCACCAACACTAGCACGACAGTCTCCTCCACCCCCATTTCACTTCCCATGCTGAGCCTTCCAGTGCCAGAAGAAGAGCTGGAACTGAATCTGAGTGCCATAGCAAGGGGAATTGGAAGGAAGGGGAATTATCTGAGTTTGTTTTCCACACCCCTCAAGTTTCCCCTAGAGCCAGGATTCCTTCCCCAGAAGGCACTTTGGAGGAGCCTGAGGTAGAGGTTACAGAGGCAAGTGGCTCAGCTGAGTCTGCTCCTCCTGTTGCTGTGCCTCTGCCTGCTGAGGAGGAGGAAATTCCAGCATCAACACATGCATCTGCACCCCAGAAGCAAGTGGGTAGTGCGGTCTGGGATCATTTTGAGCTGGCAGGTGATCCCACATAAACTATCTGCCTGCACTGCTGAGCCAAAAGCAGCCGGGGCAAGGGAGCAAAATACATGAGCACCACAGGGATGCTGATGCATCTCCGCAGGCATCACCCCTTGCCCTTTCTCCTCCTCAGCCTGACACGAGCAGGAGTGTGTCCGAACGGAAGTCCCCCTCTTGCTCCAAAGCTCCCATCCCCCCAAAGCAGAGGCAGGCTGCCCTGGGACAGTGGGGGAAAGGGGGGCAGAAGGGGGGGCACATTGCAGGGGCGAGCAAGATCACCCAGAGCACTGGGGAGATGCTTGCTGTAGAAGGCCAGCCGTTCTCCTTAGTTGAGTGGCCAGGGTCCAGGAGGCTAATGGCACTCATGGCCATATCCTACCAAGTGACTGCATGTACCACCTTCAGTAGGATGGTGGTACCCTCCCTGTAGGAGGCAAGGTGAGAGCACCACCTCTCTGGGAAACCTATTCCAGGCTTTGGCCACCCTTACAGTGAAGTAGTTCTTCCTAATATCTAACCTAAACCTATCCTCCCTCAGCTTGTGGTCATTGTTCCTGGTGACTCCAAGGGGGCCCCTGGTGAACACACTTTCCCTGTGTCCCTGCTGGTGGCCCCTGATAAGGTTGTAGGCAGCCACAAGATCCCCCCTCAGTCTCCTCTTGCGGAGGCTGAAGAGATTCAGGTCCCTCAGCCTCTCCCCATAGGGCTGGCCACAGAGGCCCCCAACCATACTAGTGGCCCTCCTCTAGACCCTCTTCAGGTTCTCCAGGTCCCTCTTGAAGTACGGCACCCAGAACTGGACACAGTACTCCAGCTACATAGCCCTATTGTACAGCAATACGTGTATCGACACTGACCCTGAAGCATTTTGTCCCCAGTCAGCCCAACCAGCAGGGGGCTACATTCCTGCCTGCTGCTGAGCCATATGGCTTGGCACCTGTAGGTGCCTTATGGTACAGCTAGATCTTCTGCCACCCAATGGTGCCACCTGGAGCCCATGCCCTACCTCCCTGCCCCCCACCCATGCTCCCTGCCAGGCCAGGACTGCCTGAGGAGCCTGGCCCACAGTTTTGATGCCAGCCAAAGCCCAGGGCTGACACTTGTTCCCCCTGCCAGGTCAGGGCTGCCCCCAGATCCTGGGCCACATGTACCAGGGCTGGAGCCCAGGGCTGACCCCCATATTCTCTGCCAGCCTGAGGCTGCCACCAGAGCTCAGGCCACATGTCCATCACCAGCTACCACCTGATGGTGCTACCTGGTGCCCGGGCCTGACTTCCTGAGCTGCTGATCACCACCTGCCAAGCCTGCTTCCAGCTGCCACCATGTTGGGCCTGCATCCACTGCCACCCAGGGATGGGGGCCTAACTGGACCCGTCAGGAGATGGCCAAGCTGGTAGCCATCTGGGGGCATGTTGAAGTGCAGCAGCAGTTATCCCATGCCATATCGGACAATGCCTTCATCTATGATGCCATGACTCAGCAGATGTAGCACTGTGGATACCAGTGGAACAGTCACCAGTGCCACATGACAGCTAATGTCCTGTGGGTGCAATGGGTCTGCATCCAGGACCACAACAGACAGTCTGGGATCACCACAATGTTTCTCTGGGAGCTGGAAAGGATCCCGGGCTGTGTCAGCAGGCTGCAGACTACTCAGGGCCACAGAAGCATGTGGCTGCGGACCAAAGTACAGGGCATCCTTTTATGCAGAAGGGCTGGCACTCAGACAGCTGTGGCCAGTCTGGAGCTTCCTATGGCTGCTGCAGAGGGACAGAGCAGGGCAGGAGCAGCCCTTACTGATCCTCCCCTGCTAAGTTTACTGTTGCCCTGGGTGCACAGTAGATGCTGTGCCTGGGAGTAGTTTACTTACTGCAGAACAAATCACTCCGCACTTTATTCATGCACATTAATTGCACATGTAGATGTGCCTAGTGTCATCAAAAGGAACCTTCTTAAAGATTTTTTTATATGCTGTTCTTACTTAGGCATTACTCACAGAACGCTCTGGGGTTCAGCCTGCCAGCCTGGGTCTGCTCCAATGAGGATCAATGTGCTGTAGATGGGCTGGTTGGAGTACAATGTTGGGTAACCACTGGCTACCCCAGTACTGAAGTGCCTTTGTGCCCCAGCCAGCTGGTCAACATTTGCACATGCACTGCTGTGCATGAAAAAACTCTGTAGCAGGGTAGTACTTGTATCTTGCTGCTTGCAAGTACTATCTAGCTGCGGAGTTTGTTTCATGTTTCCTAATAGGGGAGTACATGTAGACGCTGAGACATTTGCTGCACAATTAATTAGTAATTGCGCAATAAACATCTTGTGTGGATGTGCCCAATGTGTTTTAATCCCTAAATGGTAGTTTCTATAGCTTTGTAAAAGATCATAATTTTGAAGCTGTCTGCTGATTCAGACCCCTTTTAAATTACCCCTTTTAAGGCAGCTTTCATAGTCCCTTTGCATTTCAGGAACTGTAGGAAAGGTCTGGACCAGGGACCAAGAAGTTGGTCCATTGACTTTTCACTGAGTATCCCTACAAACTTACCTTCCCTGGGACTTTGGTCCATGGCTTCTTTTGAGGCTGTATGACATAGTATCTTTGTTACTGAAAAGCTCAAATGTTTTCTGATACATTTTAATACTTCTGATATTTTATTCCCATGTTGACAGGAGACTCACCCCAATTTTTAGCTGAACCTGTCCTAAACAGACACCTGTATCATTTTGAAAAAAAAAAAAAAATCCCCTTAATATAGGGCTGACTTTATAGTAGCATAAAATTGTTCTGTGTTTTGGTATTAGAGACTATCTTCAGACAAAAGATGGAAAGGATGGCTGGCAGAGTTAGTGTCTGTGATTAGAGACTTCATGGAAATTTTTTGTAAAGACATCTAGTTGATGGACTATTGAGGCAAAGACATTGAATTCGTACAGTCCTATTCATGACCTAATAAGTGCAGTTAGAGGGAAATACTTTGAGTATGTGTGCCCTGGTCTATAGAAGACATGGCAGGTTTTCCTCCTGCACCTAAAAACATCCTAGAGGACCAGAAAGGGTCTCAGGAGTACCTCTGTCCAGACTGGCAGAATATCAGCTAAGCAGGGGGCATGGAGGTTCTCATGTCTACTGCAGAATTTTGTATCTGTTTGCTCTTAAATTCTGCACTTGGACTCTAGTTCTTGTTTAGACAGTTAAATCTGATTTAACACTTCACTTGTGCACAAATCCAATTGTGAACAGTGTCTGATGGTAAAATTCTGAGACAAACTTCCTGCTTTCAGATGGTCCTAAACATACTATGCAGCCCATCTGTGCTGCACATATACCAGTGGCATTGATAAAACAAAAATTAAAAAAATTAGACTTACAAAAATATAGGATCAGTATATATCTTCTCTTCACGTGTTTCTACACCAAACTGCAGGGTCAGCTAATCTCTCTTTGAGCTAGCAGCTCCTTTGTGGAACTAGACCTCAAACATCTGAGCACAGGCTCTGCTGCAACCGACCAACCAACCCACCCTAATGAAGGACAGTAGCCAAGGGAAATCCTTCTCTGAGGCAGGAGTCCAAGTGATTGCATCAATCCAACTGAAACAGTGGGATTTCTTTTAACCAAGCATTCCAGTTGGGCCCACTTTTTCCTCACCACCACCACCCACTTAGTCTTGTTTGTTCCTACAACTTCAGGTACCACAGGCTAACCTTCCCAGAAACATAGCTCTTTCCTTACTCAGTGGCTGCCATCCATCACTGGCCTTTACAACAATTATACCCAGGCATGGGTCTCCTGTCTGGCAGCTTAATGCACTCTTAGCCAAGTCATTAAGGGTGACCTTCTTAATGTCTTTTTGATTGGTGAAATCATTCCCTCACTGCTCCCAGAAGCCCTTGGTAATGAGTCCCCTTGGTTTTCGCTGTGCTTTGCAGTAAGGCAGCACTGAACAAGTGCAGACCTCCCTGCTGCTGAACTTGGACAATAGGCTGCTCATAATTCCAGCAGATGTTTTTGCTTTTTAGGCCATACAGGGCAAATTTATTTTCCTCCCAGGAGCAAATGCAAGCATAGCCAAGACCAAGAAATTCAGAGCTAACTTACAGAAACTAACTATTGACTTATACCATTCTGCAGTGGTTACACTAGGGTCCACCAGTAATAGGGGTATCTCCTGCTAAAACAGTGGTCCACTAAGCTGCAGTCTCAGGAAAGAGAAAAAAAAGGAACAACCCCCTCCCTACCCCCCCGAATCCCTCCTTCCTTCCTCACCTCTCCCCTCCCCACCTCTTCATGATAATTCTCATACTCTGCTCTTGGTTAACTGAGTATACTAAAGGACTTTGTCTGTTTTGCATATGGCGTTTGAAATAGCAAAGATTGATTTTCTTCTTGATTCACTAAGGTATGAAAAACTTATCTAGCCGAAGTCAGCATTAACAAAAAAACATACTCCAGTAACTTACACTACTTTTTTTATACCCTGTAAGCTATTTTTGGCGTTTCTTGTTTCATTGCTCTGTTTATGAGATCTGTAAAAATTAGAGCATAGATACAGAGGGGAAATGCTTTAAAATGTTTAAAGTTCTTGGTTAACAAAACTTTAAACTAGATTTCTTGTTTGGATTCAAAGAAGCAAAATATAAGACTTTGATGTTCTTCATATGCCTATTAAAAAGAAAGCGAGAGAAAGAAACCCACCAATAAGCTGAAGTTGGCAAGCAGCCCCCTTTGACACAGCAAGCACAATGTTAAGGATTAAAGGTCTAATCTAGAAGATATATTGCACCCTAAACAGCGGAACCATTTAGGAGAACATTAAATGGCACTTAAGCTAAACAGTTGTCCTTGGGAACTGTAGTTTATATGTGACTACTCTAATATCCATATTAAGCTCACAGGACTTTGAAAACAAGATGTCATTGTTTTATGAAAACACACGCATTTAATCTTCCCTTCTGAGGCTGTGCTTGAAATAGCTGGCTGTTGGACTGGCAAAACATTTTAGAGGAAACAAATGGGACTGGTGTCAAAACTAGTACTGTTGTACTTTATTTCAAATACTATTTGCATGTGCTTAGTTGAATATTTTCTGGTCAAAATAAGCAAACCACAAACTCTTTCAATGATAAAAGTCCCATTTAATTTGTTAACAGTATTCCCACTGTTTTATAAGCAAATAATAATAATACAGTTTCAGGTAACGTGAGAACACCAAGAAAGTGGTCAGTTATACATTCACTTGTGTTCTGGGTTCTTCATAAATTAATATTTATGGAACTATTAGGAGTCTTCAGCCAAAAATAAAGACCACCCAGAGTAAGGTGTCAATTTTAGTATTCTAGGCACAGTTCATTAAAAAAAAATCCAACAACAACAAAAAAAGCCTTCTTATTCACTGTGTACAGTACATGGATTTTCATGCACATCACTCAGTGAACGTGTGAAGCATATTTCATTCCTAACAAATTACAGTATATGCTTTTACAATTCATTCACTGCTTTTGCTCATTGAGAAACAAATAATCATAACCAAACAGGCTAAAAACAGCATAGAAAAACACGTAGCGAGAAGCCTTCCCTTCTTCTTCAAAGATATGGTACAATTCAAAATCCTCTTACATTTTAAATTACCATATGGAAATTAACATTATGTAAAGAAAAAATGGTGACTGTCTGTCTGACTGTGCAGCCTCCTGACTTCTTCCTCCACTGTGCCAATATTACCATTGATTTCAAAGAAACAGTTCTATAAGGACTATTTGAGTCAGGGTTTCAGAATCAGGTCCACAAACTTACTGAAAAATACTACATAAGGGGCCAATGGATGAATGATTATGAACATAGCACAGAATCTATTTTAGTATGTTACCTGAAATCCAGCCCCAATTGGAAATGACTCTAATGTGTTGCCATTTGAAAGCTCTTCAGTAATATATGTGAAATGTGTTAGGGCTTTTGGTCAAATTTCAGCATACAGGAGACCACAGTACAGTGAACACAAGTTAGTCAACACTGTTGCAGGAGAAGCCAAGGAGAGAGTCAGTAGGGAGAAGGAACAACCTTCTGAACCCTAGTGGTGGTCCCAAATACTGCCAGGCCAGGGCTAAGGAGCACTGACAAGGCAGGGTTAAAAGTCTTTATAGTTACTGTACCTATGCAGTGAATAAACGCAACCTTCAGTCTCTGAGGAGCAATTCAGCACTCTTCATAATGAGCACTGAACCTGCCTGAGAAATGTTAACATTTTTTTAAAGCTTCTCATTAGACTTCATTAACTATACCATTCATTTTTTTTCATCCTTGGTCATCATATGTTTAACCATCAGGGCATCTGCAAGGCTGTTCCAGTCAGGCTGGGATTGATTCCACTTAATTACTTTTTTAATTAAAAATAGCAGCTGATGGCTTGTGGAAAATATTCCGTTTGACAACAATGGAGACTGTATGCACTGTATGTTTGCCATTGTCTTCTGTCCTCATTCCGTATCACTTGTAATATTGTCAGGAATGCAGTGTTAAAATACGCAAAGAGCAGTTGCCATGCTGAGGCAAGCTCACATCTCAGAGAGCCTTTGGTTCAAATGGACAACAAAAGGAATGACGGTCTGGAATGCTGCAAGAGGCTTTATTAGAACAGAATTTTTGATCGATTCTCATTTTATTGAGCCTTCTTTCTGGAACAGAAGTTGTGGCCCAACTCAGCATATATTTCTCTATCATCCCAGCCCCACTGAGAAGTCATCTAGGATGCCTTCTGTCCCTTCTTACCTTCCAAGAAGTGCATCACAGGTATCCTCCCATTCCTGGAGCCTTATCTTCTTCAAGTGAGATAGCCTAAATTAATTCCTGTTCCGCCTCCATCCCCAGCACCACACAGCTGGCACAGGCCACCCCCAGCTCAGGACTGGCAGCTCAGAGCAATAAAGCAGCAGTGGGAGATCAGGAGTGCTCGGCAGTGGTGTCTTTTGCCTGGCATGCAGTGCAGCCAGGGCCCACAACACGAATAGGCCCCACCTTGGGCGCAACTCAGGCGAGCCCCCTGGGAAGAGCCCAACACCACTCTGGCTTTAGCCCGCAGCGGCAGCTGCCCTGGCCAGCATGCAGATCCGGGGACAAATGCCCCCTGTGCCCTCCTGGGCTTTGTGCCCCCCCTTCCCCGTGGCCCCTGGACAAGCCACTCATGGGTCTGCCCCACATCCCATCCTGTCCCTGCTCCAGCACCACTGCCTTTGTCACAGCTGCTACAGCCACCTACGCTGGCTGGCATTTTGCAAGGGGGGGGGGAGGCATGTTTCCCCTGAGCTGTATGCGGTGGAAGCAGCTCCTGCTGCAGACTGGGCTTCATGCCCTGAGCCCCGCTGCAGCTGGCTCAGGAGTGGCTCAACGCCACATGCCTCTCGCCACTGGGCTAGGTCTCCTCCCCAGCCCGCCCAGTGGTGGGACACATATGGCATCAGGTCACTCCCAAGCCAGCTGCAGCAGGGCTCCAGGTGCAAAGGCCAGCTCGCAGTGGCAGTTGCCTCACTCTGCGCACAGATCAAGGAGGGGCACGTGTCCCCCCAGGGCCTACAGTGGGGTGTGTGCAGTGGTTGGAGCTCCCCCCCATGTGCCTGGAGGAGCCTCCCAGGCTTGAACCCTCCCCTGGCCCGGTCCAGCCAGAGCCCCACTCACCCAGTGGCAGGGGGCATGGAGGGGGATTGTCCCACTCACTCGGCTGGGCCCAATGGCAGGGGGCATGGCTCAGCCCAGCCACGGGGGTCCTGCCTCTCCTATCTCCCAGACTGCATCCTGTCCTGGACGTTCCACACATGCATCGCACCTCTCCCAATCACACAGCCTCTGACAGTCAATCTCAGTCTGGGGGGGCTAACCCCCCCTGGACTGAGATTGACTGTTAGTCACTCCCCAGTTGACCAGTTGATCATGACTGACTGGTTGGCGACCACTGGTCTACAGCTCTCCTGCCCCACTCCAGGCAGGCTGCACAGACTTAGCCAAGAACAATGATGGTGGTAGACAGGTTCCTCCACACTGAGCCTGCTCCCAGGCTGGCAGGGAACACTCAGGGGGACAAGGCAAGGAGGAGGAATCCACTTATTACTGCTGCTGCTCCTGCTGTTGTCCTTTGCTGAGCCTGGCTCCACCCACAAGCCCAACTGAAACAGTGAAGGAGCAGTTCTGGAGCTCCACCTGTCCCCAGGTCAGCTGGGGACATTGGCAGCAGTGGGCAAGTAGGGAGTAGGAATGGGAGGGGAGGGGATGTGCCACAGACCACAGAGAGGAAGTAGTGGGGAGGGGAACACACTTCTTACCTGGTTCAGGGACTTGAGAAAAGTCCCCAGCTGCTGCTTCCATGGTGTGTTCTGAAAGGTGGGTGCAGCCATACCCTCCAGATCATCCCCTGCTTACACGTGTAAAAGATTAGCTTGGGGTATGGAACAACCAGAGGACTTTACTTAGCAACCATGCACATAAGTGTAAATTCCAATAACATTTCTAATG
Organism: Crocodylus porosus; assembly: GCF_001723895.1. Classification (NCBI taxonomy): domain Eukaryota; kingdom Metazoa; phylum Chordata; order Crocodylia; family Crocodylidae; genus Crocodylus; species Crocodylus porosus. The sequence goes on from NW_017728943.1 coordinate 58,821,694, forward strand.
TCTTATCTTGTCTCTTGGGCCTGTGAAAATTTTTCTTTCCAGTCCAGTTCTGTGTACCGCACTTCAGCAAGGAAGTGCTAAAAACTCAAGAGGGTCCAGAGAAGCGTCACCCATATGATCAGGGACTTGCATGGCAAGCCATACAAGGAGAGGCTGAGGGGTCTCGAGCTCTTCAACCTAAAGAAAAGAAGGCTGAGAGGGGACCTGATTGTGGTTTACTGCTATATCAGAGGCATACATTAGGGGCTTGGTGAACAACTGTTCAACAGGGCACCCTGGGGGAAAACTAGAAACAATGGCCACAAACTCCTGGAAGATAGTTTCAAGCTGAACATTAGGAAAAACATCTTTAGAACTAGGGTGCCCAGACTATGGAACAAGCTCCCCCCAGAGGTGGTGCAATCATCTACCCTAGAGGTCTTCAAAAGAAGACTGGATGGTCACCTCGCTGGGGTTGTCTGACCCCAGATGTCTTTCCTGCTCATGCAGGGGACTGGACCCGATGATCCCACAGGGTCTCTTCCCACCCTATGATTGATTCTGTGATTCTATGCTCACTACAAAACTTCTGGCAGTTCACTGGGGCATATAGGAGAAACAAATCTGTTTACCAGAGTGGAGTATTTGATAACAAAGTTGTTTCTGGATTAACTGGATTGACTAGTTGACCTCCAGAGGTCCCTTCCCGTCCTATTTTTCTATGACTCTTTGATTCTAACCCTTAATATTATGAAATTCAGAGTACTGAAACAATGGCTGGTGTTTTTAGGAAGAATTATTTCATAATTTGCTGTGGTGTATTTTAGTATTTTTAATATAAACCCAGACACTGTAGAAGTGGAAGCTACAAATTTTGGAGAATTAAGAAATTGTATTTTCCTGATTTGGAATATATCTGACTAGAGGTAGATGTAAAATATATGACAGGAGGAGAAAGTTACTCTAGAGCTGGCAGAGGCCTCCATTACATCACTATGTCCACAATATTAATTCAACCAAAACCTTTTTCATTTCTTACTGCATTATCTGTTCTTAATAGCTGCTTGTCACAACTTGAAGGATCCAAATGCAGTGATAAATAAATAACCATGTAGCAACATTTCTAATTTTTTAACTTTCTGTGTGTAGTGCTTCTCAGAGGATCTCAAAAGTACTTAAAGTGGGTAAGTATTTTTATCCTCAATTTACAAGCTCACACAGACTAGCTAGAGTTATCATGGTATTTAATATTGCACAAGGTGCAAGGCTAACCTGTTCCTTGGCTATTTATAGAGGATTTACACAACTATAGTGTTTATTGTGTCTTTCAATAAAAAGCAGCTGCAGAAACACGCACAGCAGGCAAGCTCCAGAGATACAGAAAAAAAGCATACTCCAAGGTCCTTTGTGGTTATGTTCAATTGCTTTTAACAATACCTTAATTCTAGAGGCAGCTTTTTAATTGAAAACTATGTTGATCCAAAATGTTGCTTTATACACAGAAATGTCGTATCTCTGTATGTAACTTTGTATGTAGCTTTACGTGTGGCTGCCACACCTCAGCTAAAATAATCTGTTTGCCAATCACCCAGACTAATTCTAGAGAGCATACTTATCCTCATTTCATCTATTTTGTGATTGGAGTTAAACTGCAGATGATAGCTTTTAGCACAAAGTAGGGCAGTGCAGTGGGAACTCTGGAGTCTTTGGGTTATGTGAAGAGAAAGGGAGCCAAGGAAAATCTGCACCTCAGAAGCTTAGTAAGCCAGATAAAGGCATAAAAGCTAGCTGTGCTGTAAAATGTCAAACTGCATAGGATAGAGTTTAGGTTGCTAAAGGCCAGGCAGAGCTCCAAAGCTTATTTGAGTTCCATAAACGGAACAGAGAGAACAACTTGGTGGGGTGCCAGATAGATGCCTGTATTTAAAAATAAAAGAAATATGGAAATGAATGGAATAAACCTTAATCTCCTTTACATGCAGATTTCTAGGTAGCATAAAAAACGTCACTTTTCAAGGAATATTAGCATTAAAAAAATAAGATAAAGGTAAGATTTCAGGTACATAGAGAGGTTTTGAGTTGAAATTCTAGCTAGTCCACCAAAGTTTATGGTAATTTTGTTTTGTCTTTAGTACAATCAGAATGTCATTCTTTCGTTCAGGTGTACTTGATGGTGTACTTGCCTCAGAACGTTGTACTAGATAACTTCTTCAAATACTTTTCAGTCCTGCTTTTCTGTGATTCACCTCTCATTTTCTGCAAACTACAGAGTTGGACTTTGTGCCATCCAAGAATATGCAAGTGAGTGATTAAAGGAAGAAAAAGATCAAGGAAGTGGCCCTTAAGCACACAGTTATATAATCACTGAATCATTGCAGAGGGTTTATGGTAACTATTTTACCAAGAGGGCTGCAGCAGCACCTACGGAAAAAGGGCAGAACTTTGTGCATGGTTCAGGCAGGGAGTACAATCAGTTTGTCACAGTTCCCATTGGTGTTAACTAGAGTTACTTTATTTTATTTCACTACTGAGGTCTGTGCCATCAGTTAGTTTAAGGATATAGACTTTATTGTCCAATGGAATCCTTCATCAAAGCTCCAGTGATGTTCCACAGGGCCCTGAGAATACATTGGGTGGCTATGTAAGACCTAGGAAGGAGAAAGAAGGTAATGAAAGACACATTAGCACTTACAGTGCTCTAACCAACACAAAAGGCACATTTTAGCCTTTGATCTCACTACATCACTTCATTTAACATCATGGATCATGGGTTTTTGAGTACTGACCAACTTAAACTCAAACTGCATCAAATCAAAAAGACGTAAATATTATTTTCCAGAAAATATGAAATGTAAATGATCTCTGGTGCAAAGTGAATTAGATATGCATCTCAGTGGTTTTTTAAACTAACCAAGTTTAGAATGGGTCCAATCCCTATTAAAGTGATCTTTAAAAGGACAAAGGCCATTGATTTTGAATTAGATCCCATTCATATATAATTCAGATGGATAAAACTTCTTTGGGCCCACTGGAGAAGATGTTCTCTTTATCCTCTTTTAACAAGCATTAGAATTTCCTGGAGCAATGGGAAATTCAGTGTCCATTGGACACACTAAAATCACTGGCTCCAGACTATTAGTACACCACACAGATCAAACTTTGCCTTAACGTCACACTACATTCAGCTCTACTAATGTCAGTGCAGTGTAGTATTTGACTTTGCACTTTCCCACAGTGAGGACCCATTTTTCTTGCATGAGCACGTCTTTGACAAGTTGCCATGTCACATGTCTTCAAAGGGCCAAATTAAAACGTCTTTCTCTACACAGGGCTCCTAATTGCATCAAAGGAAATTCTGTACATAAAACAAGGGGAAACTATGCCTCTAATTTGAAGTTAAATTATATCATTCAGGCATGGCCTGAAATCAGAAACAGTGAAGAAGTTACACCACTTCAAGGAGAACATCCAGAGCCTCAGAGAAGCTCACACTATCCCCCTGCACAACTGCAGGGCTGTTTGGCACATATAGTTTGGGGGCAATGTTCATCTTGCCCCTACACCCAGCCAGCCATATCTACTCCAGCTTGTAAAAGTAGAAGGAAGACATAACCTACTGCCTGCTTTAATCTTATCAGTCATTCCCAGGGAAAGCATCTGGTATGCTATCCCTGTGACACCCTGGGCTTTGGGATAACTCCCATGTACTGTACTCATACAAACCAAATTGATGATAGGTTATGGGAAGCATATATACCCTTCCTCTTTCCTAGTGTGACCAGACAGGACAAAAAAATATAAGCTTTAAGAAAATATTCACAATCAGTAAGTAGCAGTGTGTACCAGATTGCACCAGGGAAAACATAGGGAGATGGGCTAAGAGCAAGAAACATCACATCTAATAGCTTAACTGGGGCATTTAACTGTCATTAATAGAAAATGATAATGAAAGCCCTTAGTTAAATTAATAGAAGCTCTTTCCCTCTTAAATTTATATGAAAACATGAATGAAAAGCAGTTGACTTTGGAACAGATTCTGCTGCCAGTTCTCCCAGAGTAAGGTGTCAATGAGCCTAAGTGAAGGTAGCAGAAACAGCTCCCTGGCCAGAGATGTTAGTGTTCTCCTTAGCACTTAACTACAGTCATGCTTTTGGGAGTGAACAAATAGCTACATCTCCTTCCTCTCCTCTGCCATACTCTGGTTTCTGGAAATCTTACAGCTGGCTGAATAATTCATTGGGAATGATATAATTTGTGCCATTTCCCCACATTGACTAATTATTCACCAATAAAATCTTTCATTATTCAGTCAGTCCCACAAGCAGTGATGTTTCCAAGAAATGACTAGGCATATACTTGAATGAAAACCCTGAATTAAACACACCCACACTCTGGGCAAATTACATCCAGGTTACATTACGTACCAAAGTCCCAAACTTGTATTATCCATTGTAAAAAAATAATAATGAAATAAAAAAGAGACGGCAATAACAAACCCATAGCAAATCATACCAGGTTTTGAATGTGTTGACATCTGAATTTGGCTTACTATCTGAAAACCTCTCTTTAGTTTGAAATACTATATTTGTCTATAATGTTACAATTAAATTTCTCATACGGATTCACTGGAGTCTGGTAACTTATTATTCCATCTGACCTTAACTGGTAGTATCTTAAGGACATACATATAAGGCATATATTTTCTATGGCTTTGGTTCTCCAAAAAACTCTCTGTATAATTCTTGGCATTATTAAAATTTCACTAGATAGTCACAAACTAGAATCTTCTTTTTAGGTCTCTTAATGAAAACCCCCTCACAAAAGTTATTAGTCATTGTCTAACAATAGTTTCTTGTATCTAAGTACTTTGATGTTGTACATAAGAGCCATAGCTCAATTACATCCATTTTTCCCATTACCAGGCAAATATTTGGACACTTTCTGTTGAGTTGATTCAAGGCAGAACTACACTAAAGGAGCTGCATACTGTGCAGGCATTTTTAACCTTCAGAAGCTGAAAGTTTTGTGACCTGGGAGAATTAATAGATGTTTATTCTAGCAGGATAAATGGAAAAAGCCCATTTTTATTCCAGTAGGATAAATGAAAAGCAGCTAAGATGGGGTTTGTTATGACAAAATTGTTCACAAGTGGCATGCTGCAGTGAAGAAAAGCAGTTATGTATTTATATTGTCGTCCTAATGGAATGTTTGTCAAGACATCTTCAAGTGGCAAAATGCATTAGTAGTTGTTGTGCTCCCTCGGTTATCAAAACAAGGGGTTTTTTTCAAGCTTGGCTGCTGGGTTTGAATGACTAGGGAAGATCCAAAATTTACAACTTCATGCCTTCTGAATGAAAGAATTTGGGACTTTTTAAATAGCACATTTGTTTTTAAACAAGCACTGCAGGTTATTTTTTTCTCTTGTACACTTCATAAAATAGCCATGAGGGTTTTATTACTGTGTCAGAAGCATGTTGGCAGGATACATCTCTTGCCAGGATTCTTCTGCAGAGCAGAAGAATGGAAAAGAGCCACTTGACATACCTAATTGTGGCAATCTCAGTGTGTTCTTCAAGACTAAGAATATTACAAAACAAGAGTGACTAGACAGCCACCTCCAAAAGTGCTATTTCAGATATTCCTCAGATGGTCCCATTCTTCTGTCTGCACCCAAGCAAAATTTCCCCTTGACTCGCGCTGGAGTTTTGTTTGTATGAGAACTTCAGGATTAAAGTGAAGAGGGGCTAATACTATAGGTGGTCAGTAATTTTTAATGGAAATGGGGGGTTTTTTGTCAGAAAATACCAGGTCTTTGAAACTATATATTTTTTTCAGTTTAGTACAGAATTTCTGGTTAGAAGGAGCAAAAGAGAGACAGAGATTTCTCTTCTCTTAGGCCCATCAAACAGTGAAAAAGGCTGGTGCTAGGAGCACTCATCTGGTGCTAGGAGCATTCATCTGGGCTGTGGGAAAGTGAGTTCCAAGTAGTTGTCCTGTCTGATTTCTCCAAATCAGGCAGAATGGGAACTTGAACCTAGTAGGTATCATGTGCCCCAGGTTAGTACCCTAAGAAGAGGGCCATTGGCTTTAGGGAGAAGGGTGTCCTTGGTTGTTTTTTAAGGGGTTTTCATTGTTTGTTTTTGTGGGGGGGCGGGAAGGGGTTGGAAAGAATCTCTCAAGGCACCAGTGTCATTCCATGTGAGGGACGGAGGGAAAGAAACTTTTCTTAATGTCACCCAGTGGTGCAGAAAGGCCTGTGCTAGTGTTATTCCACTTTACTGTTCAAGACATGGTTAAGCTAAGCAGGAGACTCTGCTATAGGCTGGCACAGAGTATGGCAGTGGGAAGCAAGTAGACTGGATTGAAACTAATACTAGCACTGAGTTTTCAGATCTGTCATTTCTAGGACAAGATAAGATATCGTAAACCTGACTTCACTGCAGAAGAAAAACTAGTGTGTTGTAATTTATTGTAATATTTTTATCTGCTATAATTGCCAGGAACAACACACATTTTTAGTTATCTATAAACCTCATTATGTACAAGCATAAATCAGGAGAAATTTCATTGAAATCAGTAGTGTAAAACTGGGACAAGTGTTAAGAGAATTACGTCCCAAGTAGATTCTGTTTTGTATAAATGGGCTTCCCACATCTCTGCTTTTTCCCTTAGCATAGAAGAGTCACTGCAAAGTGCTATGACTGAAGATCTTTATCAGAGAAAACCTTCAAATCAATGTGGGTCTCATTGAGCATTTTGTTGAAACTCCCTGCTGGGAATTGAACCAATGGCACCAGAAGCTGGCGTATTATTGCATTAAGCCTATTGTAATTGTAGCTTAAAATGCATTATTTCATTTTCATTAAAAATGGATTTGCAGAGTATGCAATTCCAAATAAAAGAGAATTAATTTTACTGCCTCCCTATACCTGAACATTTATTGCTTCAATAATTTGCTGGAAACTTCATTCATAACCTTGTCCTCTCAGACAATAGCCCTGGTGATTATTTAGCTCATTTGGGAGAAACAGTTTATTAAAATTAATAGTAGGGTTGTACTAACTAAAAATAGATGTTTTACTACTCTGAATAAAACAGTTGCAAGGTGGGAGTTAAGTGAAAGGCCACAATGAGTTGGAAGTGTCCTGCCAGATACTAAGCAACCTCACCCCCACCCTGCTCCAGATCTTCAGACCTGATGGGACTCAACAGTGCTTTACTTCTGCCAGGTTGAAACCCCAAGAGGATTAAACAATCCTAGCACATCTGATCTCATACCGCTTTGTCTGGAACATTTTGAAACACAGCTCGAAGGAAGTACAGATGTGGTAGCAGAATACAAAGCAATAACACACCCAGCGTGGTGCTTTAAATGTGTTTCTTTATAATCCTATTTTTCCCTAACAAACACTTGTAAACAATGAAGTAAATCAAAACACATTTCCTTTTTATGAAAAAAAATGCCCAAAGAACCACAGGAGGAACAGCACTAGGGAAGGGCAATTCCCTAAAGGGGATCCGATTTCCAAGGCTCAGGCTGAGTTAGCTGTGCTCAGATCAGAACTTCTAACAATAAAGCAGGCAGAGCATTTTTAGGAACACATTTCCTTGTTAGTAGTACAATAAAATAAATTGTAAGGCTGAGTGATGCCTCATGAACTGAGTAGTCCTGCTGAAATAAAGGATGGTTGAATGGACAGGGCACTGAAATGAGACTCAGTCAGATGCAGTTTGCAATTCAGCCACAAATTTCCTCTTTTCCAGTAGGAATTCACTTAAACTATTCTGTGCCTCAGTCTCCCATGCTGTATAATCTTTTCTTTTAATCATCACTCCCATATGTATGTGAACTACCCAAAAATATAGATTCCCATCTAGCTGTGTAACAGTGATATGACATAACATGACATGGTCAAAGAATAAAAAAAAAAATGATATCACATTTGAGAATAACAGGAATGGGGGTTAATTTGCTCTGATTCATTGGATTCTATTATTTGCAAATATTTAAATGACTATGAAAATGTTTCAGAGCTTTGTACAAAGTGTTTTTTTGTCTGAAAAAGACATATTTTAAATGTCAATTTTATTTATGCAAGAGGCAAGGATTGTTATGGATTGTATGTATAGTTTGGAAGGACAAGATTTTGAATACCATATACCCCTCCTCAGGTCTCACAGCCTCTCATATTTTTCCTGGACCATCACAGCTACAACATGACCCCAACAATTTTATTTATTTGTCTTTCCCACTTAAAAAGTTCCAGTCATCCAAGCAGGGAGCAGAAATAGCTTAATGGAGGTATCAGCTTAACTCCATATATTTCACTTTTTCTAGTAAGATTCATCCCACTCTATTGTCTTCTCGCAAATCTGTGCATTCATAGGAAGAGATAATAAATGCTCGTTTCAGCCACTAACTTTGTATGTGATCTTGATTTAATTCTTCAAACATTTTGTACTTCAGTTTCTTCCTCACTGAGTGCATCTACATAAGCGCCTCACTGCGCAGTTATTAGCAAGTACTAACTGACTGCTCAGTAACCATGAGTACTGCACAGTCCTGGTGCCGCACAAGTCATTTTGGACCCTACCTCACAGTAGCAATAAGCTACTATGCAGTAGGTAATCGCTTCTGTGCAGTATTGGTGATGTCATGTACGTCGTCACAGCTTATCACTACGGTGACGTAGTGCAGACATGCCCAATAATGTGTTGAGAGTGAAATATACAGTATTTTGTCATATACAACATGCCCCAAAATAATATATACACTTTATTTTTTTAAGATGGAATGAAGAAAAATAAATCTTTTCTTTCAGTAAGTAACTGAATAGTAACAGCTTGGGAGCCAATCTTCTTCTTTGTTCTGCTCCCTGTGGATCATACACATTTTTGCCCAGCAGGTATTTAATAGCAGGAACTGTTGTTATTATGTGTCCTCACTTACAGTGCACACCCCAATTTCCAGCTTCTGGTTTTAGGAAAAAGTATGTGTGTTCTAGATGAGAAAATACAGTAAATGCAATGTGTTGTTACTAGAGGTGCCATCTTTCACGTAAGATGTAAAACTCAAAGCCCATGGTCATTACAAATGACCCTTTTTACAAGATTAGGAATAATACAAGAGCTGATTTAGTGCCAAGGCGGCTTTCATCAGAAGTTTTTACATAGCAGCTACCTGTGATTCCATTTTACTTTTAACTAGAAATTTAATTTTTAGTTACTTTCCTTGGCTCTTGTGCAAAATGGTATGTGTGTTAAAACCAGGTACTACATTACAGAGATTCTCAAGTAGTATCTGTCTTTCATTTATAGATACAGAGATAGAAAAACAGACACTTGCATATATATAAATGTTTTATCTTTGTGAAATTGCAATGGCTGTATTACAAGCAAAGAAGAAGAGCTGAACTGGTTCTTTACTTTTCACTTTGGGATTTGAATCTTGTAAGGAAGCCAGTAATTTTCAAACAGTGGATGAAAAATGGGGGAAAATGGAAAAAACAGCTGTCACTGTAAATTACAAACAAAAATACCCTTTTGTTCAACAGAAGAACTTATTTTAAAGGTCTTTGTTGCAATTTTTGTATGTAAATGTTAGTGTGTGGTAAGAATCATTGAAAGTAAAACTAGGTTGTACTGCTGGCTGTTGCATTGCTTTAATAAATGCAACTAATTAATTGCATGCTACATTCTGAATTAAGCAGTGCTGACATTAGGAGAAACCATTAAGGCAGCAACTTATAAACAGCAGCTTCTGAGGCCCTAGATGCTCTTCAGCTTATCACCTACAGTTTTTGAAGAAAATGTTTTCAGAACTTTCTTTATGTGCTTACTAAATTCATTGAATTATACAAAGAATATCCAGAAGGCCTGCTAGCAATGCTGCTTTCTTGGAAATTTGCCATATTATGCATAATGCACTGTAACTTTTTTTTTTCTGAACTGGGTTGTAGGTAGCATAATTCACCTAGAGAGTGTACATATGGTTGTGGGTCTTCGGTGAACACAGACTGTTTATGTGGTTCCTGAGCCAGTTAGTACTGATTCTCTCTGCATTAAGGGATTCATCAAATGCATTCAGGAGGACTTTTACCATGGCTTTTACATTAAATCTAAGCTCCACAGAATAAAGCACACAAACAGCAGGCAACAGCAGATCTATAAATTATTGTGTTGAAATGATTCATGAAAAGGCTTAGCTATCCCTTGGTATCTTTCAGCCGTACCCATTCTTCAGCTGATCAAATAATTCTTTGAAATCATTCAGTGTATCTCTGCTTTTCATTTCTCCAAATAACTCTGAACTAGCTTTTGGACTAGCATATAATGACTCGAAGGCAGTCGAGTAGTATTTAAAAACAAAAAAATAAGCCCTGCATGTTTAGCAATAAGTCCAGCTATGCTTTGTCATCTCACCATACGGGTTCTGTCAGCTGGCAGCAGCTTGAGTAATCTAAGCTTCAAACAATATCTTTCTGTAGATAAATCAATAGATACAGACAGAAACAAGCTAAGTCTATGTCAGCCTGCCTAATGATCAGCAGGGTTTTTTTTTAATAGCTTGTCAGATTTCAACTTGTCAGGTCTGAAGATTTAGGGACACTGATTCAGCTGGGATGGGCTGATTGCACTCCCGCTGGGCCATCTATGAATCACAATAGAGGGCTCCTAGGAGCTTGGAAGAAAATGGATAGCCTTCAGGGCTGTATGAGGTACCAGTTATTGTCATGCCTCAGCTAAATCCTAATTACTCTGATTAACAATGCAAGCCTGTCAGAGCCCATGCATAATAGTGAGAAAGTTTTCAGTAATTACTATGAAATTCTGCCACTTCTCCTGAGCCCTCCACAGTTGCCTCACAAAGACAATGTCTCCCTTGCATGCCATTCATCCAGCTGTTGTTTCCAAAATAATGTTTCCTGGTTTAGCTTCATTTGCAATTCAGACCCAACATGAAAATATGCTCAAGAGGGTCAGGCAAGATCAATTGATGGGCTGCAGGATTTAAAAGATCTTTAAAAGGTACTGAATCTATGGATCAGATCTCTTGCTTCTTCATTATATTAACTCACCTTTAAAGGGCAAAGCTTTATGGCAGGTTCATTGTTCAGGCTTAATCTTCATTTTCAGTGGATGTGCTTATCTTTTGTGTTTAATACCTTATATGTTTCATTGTTCTTTTTTAACTCCTTTACCTGCTAAATATATAGGCAACATAATGAAAATAATGTTGGTCTATGAAGTTCTGTACCCATCTACTTAAGAAGACAATACACAGACATCTGGCAAAAGCTATGTGGATTCCATCTAAAAAAATCTATCCTCTGTTCTAGAATTCATAGTGGAAAATTAAATTGAGATGGCTGAACTGGAACAACAGGGCGTCTTCCATAAAACATTCTTTCTGATTTTCCGTAACATTTGCCTTTGCATCTCCTCATCTATGAGCTCTGTGGCCCAGACTTTTCCCAAAAGAAAATATGTCCCAGTGAGTGAAAGTGCTATAGGAGGGCCTGGGTTCAGCTACTTGTTCTGGCATTGACATCTTTTGTGACCTTGAGCGAGTTCTTTTATCACCCCTGGGTGGAAATGTGCTTGTCATAGATTTCTTATAATCTGTAATTCCTCTGACACCAATGTTATAATGGACACCAATGGATGAATTCTGCTCCTATAAAAATCAATTACAAACTTTTCCAGGACTATCTCAGCCTTACTGGTTTCAAAGGCAAAACACCCATTGACCTCAGTGAAGGCAGAATTTCACTTCCAATGGTTTCAGAATTTACATATCATGCCCACTGATTCATCAGAATTAAAGTTCTGCTCTTGTTATGTGCCAGCTGCTCACAACTCCCACTGAAGTGCATGCCATTGAAGGGAGCATGTGTAGCTTAGGAATTTTCTATTTTTGCACAATGTCTCTAGGTGTGAGGGGAGCAGGTAGGAGCAGGATTGGGCCCCCCAGCACTCCAGGGAATGGCAGGCACCCAGCAGCAGGCACCCAGTGCAAGTCCTGCAATCAAGCCGGGCCATTTGCTGGAGCTCTGAGAGCTGGGGAATGGCAGCTGCTGGATCTCCCAGCCTCAGGGATGCATGAAACTCCTGGACTGGGAGATGGCAATTTCTGGATCTCCCAGAGTCAGGCTGCTTGAAACTCCTAGGCTGGGAGATTGCAGCTGCTATGATCTCCCAGCCCAGTGCAACCCTGAGGCTGGAAGATCATGGCAACTGCCGCAGGGCTGCTCTGCTCTGCTCTGCTCTGCTCTACTTAGCAGCCCCAAGAACCCACATGGGAATGTGGGAGGCATGCAAGATTGCACCCTACCTCCTGGCCTGGCCAATACAGGCAGTATGCCTGCTCCCCTTACCTCCCACCCCAAAGGCAAACGTCTGTTATGTTCAATCCCAATCTCACCTATACTGTTTACAGAAACCCACCTAGGTTTGAGCGATTTTGCCTCAGGATTTCTGAAAGTCTGTTCTTAGCATCTGAGTTCATTTCAGCAGAAGAATTGCTCTATTATTTTTCTGTAGCCAAGAAAAGAGTAAAAGCTGGGCTCTGGTGTTTTCGGAGGGGTGCTTTGAGTCAAACAAGGTTGAGAACCATGGCCCTACATGATTTATTGTTGTTATATTAGGAGGCATACTCCCTGTAACGCGTAATGTACTTTGTATACCTTGAATTTCCATTGCTTCCTGTTTAAATGGTAATAAAAAGGTTCACTGTGGAGTGTCCAGCCGCAAAGTTTTAAAATTAAGCTGCTTCTCACTCTAGCATTAATATTCTCCTGCTTTCCTCCTGTATTCAGGAACTGAGTCTGGCAAAGTTTTGGTATCTGCCTTAAGTGTAAAGGGGCAAGGGTTGCAAATATCAAAGAAAGTTGGAGTTGTGCATTGTTACCCATATGGACACAGATTTTGATTCTACAGTATGGTTGGTTTATCCCTGTCCTGATTAGGGACCCAGGACCTTGGCAATGTAATCAATCCATATTAAACTGATTTTTATTTGACCTGTTCTGAGTTAATTTCCAATGAAATCATTATATGTATCAAGAAGTAACTGGCAGCCACAGATCCCATAGTATTCTGCTGTGAGAATACAAAGCTGTTTACAGCTGGAACTGGCATATCGCATAGGAATGTGTCAATTCTATCAAAACCCTTCATGGAAACTTGCCAGGTGGGTCAGTAGGACATCCAGCTGGCAGTCCAGCTAATCATCAACCTGGCTTGCCTACCAGTCCGCTTGTCTTTTTCCTGACTGCCTGACCAGCTAGCTCTCCCCAGCAGTGAAGGCGAGAGGATGGACTGGCCAGCAGGATGGTGGGCACTGAAAAGGATCGTTCCATTTTGCTGGAAATTCTGCAGTGCTGATGTTTCATTCCAATAAGGAACAAAATGAAATGTCGACAGCCTGGAATTTCCTGCAAAACAAAGATTTCCTTTTCCGGCCAGCTCTAATATATATCAGAATTATTAACTGATGTGTAATGACATCAGCCTTATATGTCTTCTTCCACTGTGTGGTATGGAGGGGAGCCAATCCTCAAAAACTCTTCTATTAGCACAGTCACTGGAGGGGCCCTGCAGATCGGAGAAGCAGCCACGTGGCAAACTCTTCCTCCACAAAGTCACCTGGATCCCTGTACATTAGCCATGTGAACATGTGCCATGTGGGAAAAGGAGTTCTGTTGGTCTGAGGATTTGGGAGAAGTCAAAGGAGAGTGAGTCTGCACAGCATGTTCATCTGTGTCTCAGTTGCAGGACTGAACGTGAGAGAGAAGCATTAACATACAGCTTGGATGGGCACTGACACCCCTTCCTCTCCTAGGAGCACTCAAAGAGCACAGAAGGCCATGAAAGGTCTGCACACTACCACAGACAGACTGGCTCTACTGAACCTCTGTGTAAGCCCTCAGGGGAGAGCAGTGGGACAGAAATACCTAAGCAGCAATCCCTTGTGAACAACCACTCTCAATTGTTGAGAGAACCAGTGTGTGGGAGGAGAGGTTTCTCTTTTGGGCAAGGCAGAACTGCATAGGCAAGTAGTGGGAGCTTTCCCCGTATATTGACAGCTAAATCAGTCATCTTAGCCTGTGAACTGATATAGATGCGTATTTTAGGTACGTATTTATATCAGTAATCTCCATTTAATTATATCACTCCAGTCTGTCCTAAATTAAAAACAAGAAAAAACACTATCACAAAAGGTAATGGTGTCCTCACATTCCCCAAATGCCCTCAGTCCCTTTCTGTAGAAAACACTATAAGCAATTTATAGTATGAGCAACTGTTAGGTGGTATAATTCATTTGACATTTGCCATCTCTTCAGAGAAAAACATTTATAAGAAATAAATTAGTCTAACTACTTGAAGTGGTTATCAAAAGACACTGTATCAGCAGTTTACTGAGTTCCAGATAAGCTTTTTCCAGGATGTAAGGGAGGAAAATGCAATTCTATAAATCTATTTTGGAAATCTTTTCAGAAGGGTTTTGTTTGTAACCAGAACTCACTGCTAAACCGGGAAATTATGCAAAGCAACATTTTGTATGGAAGTTTGAGAAGCATTTTTTCAGATAAAGGCCTGTTGTACAACCTGGTAACTATACAAAAGTCATTTTAAAAGCCCCAAATATGAATTCCCACTTAATCTTTTATTAAAAGCTTTTTATACATTTTGAAGGCTTGAAAGTATGTCTGTCTTTGAAATAACAGCTTAACATTACTCTGTGAGTGAAACAGACCTGCTGGACTAAGAAACAGTATTTGATTTCAGCACACAAATCTATTTCTGGCTTCATATTGTAAAGATTTGTTAATGCTCAATTTACTAAAATGCTTCTTCAGGCACAGCCAAGGTTTGTAGCCAATGAAAACATTGGTTTCATCTGGAATATACAGCGAACTAATTGATAAAAAATGCGTAATAATGAAGACCCTGTCATTTGACTTCCACTACCGGCTCCTGTGAATTGTTATTATTATGAATAATATTAATTGTGGAAATGAAAATGCAAAGAACCAGATTTCCAGTTGTGCAATGAGGCCTATTTCAGGATCTCTGTGAGCAGATATGTAACATGCAAGGAAATAAAACAGAAAGGAAACCATCTCCAGAGCTGCACCCTGCTGAAGACCCTGGAATTCACAGTTGAACAACATATGCTTCATTTTACCCAGGAGTGCTTAAATGGTTTGCCAGACTGGGGCCACAGCCAGCTAAAAGCCCTGAGACCCAATAGTGCTGTCATATGAATTGCATTGCATTGCACTGAAGTCATGGAATTACACTGGTGTATGAGAAAGCAGAATTTGTCCTTTGGCTTTTGACCACATAAAGCAATCAATCTATTCAGTTAAGCCAGTGGAGCTGAAAGAAAGGTAACAGGGTCATGTACAACAAACTGCATGTGACCTTGGGCAAGTTACTTAGTCCTACCTGTGTCTAGTTCCCAGCTGTAAACTGGGGATATGAAGAATTCCCAGTGTCACTGAGATGTAGTCTTCGTGAATGATCATGAGACTCCCAAGTCCTATCATGAGGAAAACCATGTATCTCAATAGCCTCTCTGCTGTCCATTTACCAATATTTGAAAATAGAACCTAGCTTCAAAATCATTATAAGAAAAGTGTCTACACACTTACCCTAAAAAAAATTAATGAAATGTTGTTCTGAGTTACTCCAGAGTAAGAGCATATGGAGAGCAGAATCTGGTGGATGTGTTGCTGTATCTCTTTTATTACACAGTTTGCAAAGCACAAGATAGAAATGGAGCCCCTGGGTGTGTCTACAAGTGTATTAATGTGCTTTTGCTACTGCGCATTAAGTTTAGTACCTCTAATATGAAGTATTACATAAAGACACATTAGGCTGCCCTAATGCACAGTAGCAAAAACAGACACTTTTTTAGTGATACTTAATGCACAGTAGCCTATTTCTACTGTGTATTAATGTACTAGCACTGTTTTTGATATGATGCTTTAATGTGCAGTAGAATAGGCTGCTGCACATTAAAGTGCACTAGTAGGTGCGCCCCAGTCTCCCTAACTACATAGATGTTTGCATCAGTGTTTGGGCTCAAGACCATCTCTATTTTTAAAGTTGTTATGGAGTATTTTTCCAAATACACAGGGCCAGATCTGTAAAGTTATTTAGGTGTCTAATCATGCAGAAGGTCCCTAATGGACTTTTCAAAAGAATTTAAGCACCTTGAGTGAAATATTTAAAGGCAGTTAGGTACCAACACATAAAAAAGGTACCTAATAGTATTTTCAATAGTGTCTAGGCATGTTTGAAACTCTCACATCTTTAGGCATATTCTTTAAAAAATTGGGTCAGACTCATCAAAAGTTTTAGGCACTTTACCCCAGTTGGGAATTAAGCATCTAAATAAATACCCTTAGAGAGCTAGTCACTGCCCTTAACTACCAACTGGTTCATTGGTCTAAGTGACTGTTAAACAGTTAGTTCTGAATAAGATGCAGCACATTGTGGCTCTACCTAGGAGCAGAACAGGGGCAGAATAGTAATTCAGAGTCCTTACCTGGGTTGTGCTTTCTGCTTATTCCAACGGGGGAAGTAAGCCATGCTAACCCTTTTCCTGACAGATGACTCCCCTCTCTACATTGATTCAGCTGTCTAGTCCAAGTCTCCATCACCTCCACACATCCACTGGCACATTTCCCACCCACATAGCCAATGTGTAGGGGGGACACAGGGGGGGCACGTGCCCCCCCCCGCCCCGAGATTGGCATCCGCCAAAACCACTGCTGCCTTCTGTGGGTGGTCACTCCCCCCCCACCCCACCCTCACTGCTGACATGACCGCTGGCAGCAGCAGGCAGTCCCCACCTGTTGCTCACCACCCACCCTCTTGCTGTTGACACCACCAGTGGTGTCTTCAGGCACTCCCTGCTCGCTGTTTGCCGCCATGATACCCCCACAGTCGCGGGAGGCACCAGTCATTCATACCCACCCATCTATGAAGGAAGTGAATTAGCAGTAAGAAATGGCTGTTCTTCCCTCATGTTACCTTTCTGCTGTAAGGCCTGGGGATGAAAGTAGCCTGCACTGGGAGTAAAGAAGAGTTTTTACTCCTCTTCAGGGGAATGTTAAACAACTGAGCCCTTACCAATTAAACTGTAACTGAGGTCTGTAAGTATTTTCCATGGGAACTGTCTTTGTTGCACCTTCTGTGATATAATGGCACTCTCTATTGCCTTTTGCAAAAAGTATAGTATCAGGGCCAGCCACCAAAGTTCCTCTGTGCCTTGAGCAGCTTCACATAGGCCCTGATAAGTTAAGCACAATAAACCTATTCATCTCATTGCAAATGTCACAAGCAGTGTTGTGTGGAGGCTAAAGTTTTGGGGACAGGAGGTCATAACAAATAGTAGCTTCTAGAAATTATGAGTCTCCCGGGGCCCCAAAAGGGATCCAGTGGCAAAACCTTGGCAGGGGTTCCATCCTAACACTTGATTCAGACAAAAACAGAGAGAGAGGAGGAAAAAGAATGGAAGTGGGAAGACATGCCAAGGGAAGAAGCTTAATGTGTTGGGTATTATAGATGCCGACTAGAGGTGGGAAATGTGGCAGAGTTTAGGGTTCCTCCCTTGGAAAGTGTTAGAGTGCACAAACCCCAGAAACGTGCATGGTGTCTGCCCAGCTGAACCAGGACACAGCTGTTCCTCTCTTCTTTTCCTTGTTTCTTTTTCCATTTTTCAAATTTTGGCCAGATGATGTGACTCAGCTTCTGAAATGCTTTTTCTGAAAGTAATGCTTCCTGCTTGAGACACCATTTCTGGCATGATCGATTTCCTGGCTGAGATTTGCAAAGCCACTTGGGGAATTTGAACACACAACTACCATGAATTTCAAGAGGCATTATGCATGGAGGCAGCTCTGATGATCCCAGTCCTGTCTGTTTTTATCTCTTGTCTTACCATTTTCTCTCTCATTTTTTGTATCACCTTTCCTTCTGCTGTTTTTCTTCCCCTTTTCCTAAACCTTTCAATCCTTCTCCTACCTATTTTCCACACACAGTTGTCTCTGTTCTTTTGTTCTACTTCCTCCACTGATCTTCTCTCTTACTAGTGGCACCTTCTTCTATTTCTTTACCTTTCCCCCAACACCTCATACTCTCCCTCTCTGTTCCCACTCCTTAGCCCATTATTGTGTTTTTCAAATCCTTTCTCCCATGACAGCAGAACTTAGTTCACCTCCCTCTACAAATGGGAAACAAATTAAAGTGCTTCTTTTCCCCTCCAGATATATAGGCTATGGATGTTTGGTTCCCTGGGGACAAGTAGCAGCAGCACACCTTGCACTGCCACTTCCTCTCCCCAGGGAACACCTGTGCCACACATGCTCCGGCATGCAGCAAGTTGCCCCAGGTGGCATAATGGAGGCTCAGGCCAGCACTAGCTTTATGTGGGGTCCTGGGAGCCTCCTGGAGCTGCAGCCATGGCAATCCTGCTGGGCAGAGCCTACCGGGCAGCTGCAGTATGGCTCCAAGAGGTCCAGCTCCACTTTTTAGCAGTGCATGCTTCCTGAGTGTGACCTGCTTTGGGGGAGTGGGGGGAGAGGAGAAGGATTCCATGATTATTTTTGACCCCTAGATACCCAGGGATTAAAAAACCATGGGGAAAAATATAGGAGCAGCACACACTCATGCAGCATGCCCTTGCAGCACAGAGCACTCCAGACAGTGAGGTATGTGGCACTACAAATGTGTTTGTAGTGCCACATACTGCACGACCACACTCGTCTGGATGCACCCATATAGTGCATCCATGTCAAACACAGGACTGGCAGAAAAGCCACTGCAGTCTTCAGGAGCACCTGATGTATAATATCTCCTTCTCCATGTCATTAGTCACCTTCTTTACGAAGTTAGAAGGGTTTTGAAGACTTATATGCATTGCTAGGGCATGTATAAAATAATGCAAGCTCAGATTTGCACTTTCTTTTTATAGATTGAAAAAAAACCTGTAAACTCTGCAAGTAGCATTCACACGTTAGATGAGCTCTATTTAATATAAAATGCACAAACAACAATGGAGTCAGGTGTAAGGGGCCAGGACCCACCCCGCTGACCAGTTTCCCTTAGAAATCTGTTTAAGTGGCAAAAAAGTATCTTGCAAGTCTACATTTAGGTAAGGAAATAGCACATAGAGGCATTTAGGCAAAATAGGATTTGGACCTACATCTTTAATGGAGTTTCCTGATTAAAAGGAAAAAAAAACCTTAATATAATTCAAGCTACATATTTTCATGTCCTTTACTTTTATTTTCAAAAGAAAAACATTTACTGAAGATCTTTCATACATTATGTGATTATGTATTCAGTTATGTATGTACAAAACCCAGGACTTAGTGAAAAATGTGAAAAATGATAAAGACCAGAGATTAGTTTTAAATGTTTTCCTGAAAGTAAGAAATCATTTAAGATTAAGTATTTGCTTTATCTTGCCACATTCCCAAGAGATTCAATATTTTATTTTGTATATTTTACCTAACACCTAATATACAACACAATTTCTTACCTTAAAATACTTAGGTCTTTTCAGGTCAGGCTTCCTTTACATTACTTAGTAACAAAGAGCTGTTAGAGTCTGCCAATTCTATAATATAGAATTTATGGCAGTGGGTCAAAGGACAGCTCCTAGAGGAATTCAGCAGCCCTTTGTAGTAAATCAGCAGTCATGTCTTTGATAAATGTCTCCTGAGCCCACCAGTAACTTCTCTTCAGTGCTGAAAGATAAAACAGTGGACTCCATATGGGGTATGTAGTTTAGTGAAAGACATATAAGTGACAAGGAACTAGTAAACAATTTTCAAGCGTGGCACAGTTAACTTAATGCTTATGAATACTGACTTAACTGCCTCTCCAAAGAAAATGGAAGTATATCTGCACACCTGAATTCCTGTCTGTTCTTTAGTCATAAAGTACCACAGAGGATAAGGTGATTGTTACCAAGAACGGTCTCAGATGGGAAAAATATCCAGACAGCACCCATTCAATCTTCATTGAGGAGTTCTGAGCCCTCTGAACTCAGTCTGTCACTATAATGTTGTACAAACATGGTCTTACAGACAAAGGACATTGTTTGCCAGGTTCTGTTTTGATGATCCTGCAGCTCTTTTATATGACTCTTCAGTAAGGGGGTTGGGCATTATAAATCCCATGTTAGTGTTACAAATACTCACATGTGGCTTGATCATGCCTTTTGCAAGCAGAGATGTCCTGTGAGCCCAATCCGGAGCTCCCTGAGGTTTTCAGGTGTCCTTTTATTGACAGGGTTTATTGAATGGGTCCAGCAGAGACAACTGGACTGGAGCTCTGCAGCAGGAGTGCTAAGAAGTGATATTGGCTGACTCAGGCAGGTTCTTTCTTGGAGGCGGACTGAGTGGAAGAGTGGATAGCTGTTTCCTTAAAAGTGGTGTCACTTCCCTCTTCACCAAGGTATCCCCACTGGGCATGGCTGGGATATAGGGCCAAAGCCTTGTTTTTACCCTGTGTTGTCTTGACCCAGGAGAGAGTACCTCTGCAGATGAAAGAGTTGAATGGGCCATTCACTTTTCAACCACATCATAGTATCTGAATGTGAGGGGGGTGCCTTCAGCTTTTGTGTACGCAGAAGGATTTCTGTGATTGCAGTATTGTTTGGTCACAATGTTTCATGACTTATTACTGAATGTTACCGTAGCATATGCTAGTGACAAAGCCAGAAAGAAAGTGCATGGTTCACTTAATTCTTTTGGCTGAGACATATGAAATTGTCCCACTGTAAGTAAACTGGTATGGAGATCTGAAAATCAGGAATGAAGACTACCTTGATGTGACCAGGTGAAAACTTTGGCAAACAAATCACTTTGCTTTCCTGTTTATTAAAAAAAACACACACACAAAAACCCAACAAACCACTATGATTAAGAAGCTGGATTAACTTCTATCCAAACCATCAGATCATCATCCATGTAGTGGAGCCAAGCTAGCAAAAATATTATTTCATATTCTTTTCTTCCTTACTCAATATCTGGCATCTTTCCATGCAGGAAAAGGAAGGCCTCCCTCTGTGAGGGATGGCACCAGGCCTTCTGTTAACTCTTTTCACATCTTGGAAGTATGTTTATGTTAATAACTTTTTAGAGAGATTTCATGGTGGGTCATTTTGAGGAAAGACACTCTCCCAGTAGCATTGATCATTAAGAGTTTTCTGGACTGCATCAGGATCTCTGGCACTTGCTTTTTCATATCTGCTGAAAGGAGGGGTATTCTTTGGGACTTTATCCTCAAAAGAATTGACCAGAATAGCTATTCTGAAGCAGTGTCTCTACACTTACTAAACTAGAATTACTCCCCATGCTGGCACTCTACTCCAGAATAAAGTCACTTTATTCAAGAATAGTGTCAACCTGGAAGTTATTCTAAAAGAGCTAACTTACACCAAAATAAGAAATAGTGAAATAGTTATTACACACAATTAAGGAGAAATTATTTTTTGTCCTTTGCATATGGAGTGAGCATCAAGATTGATGAACCACTGATATCTTCAGTGTCCCACTCATTGATATCTAGCATATGGCACTAAAAGTTTATGTTCAAGAGGGATGCATCCATCAGGATATATATTTCACTGTCAT
The DNA here is from genome assembly GCF_001723895.1 of Crocodylus porosus. Lineage (NCBI taxonomy): Eukaryota > Metazoa > Chordata > Crocodylia > Crocodylidae > Crocodylus > Crocodylus porosus. The sequence goes on from NW_017728943.1 coordinate 58,843,332, forward strand.
ATTCAAGTCATTAACATTTATAGTTATTTTTATGTGTTCAAAATATTAGGTTTATTTGAAAAGTATGTTGTGGACCTTAAATTATAAGTATAGTACAAGAGAATCTGGGCCTTTGGAGACTGGCTGTAGAGTTGCTTTTGAGAGCGTGTTGATGGGTGTGGGAAAGAAAATCAGTCAGTGTTACATTTAGTTGTAGATTTAAACTTGGATAAGTAAGACAGTTGCAGATCTGTTATTCCAGTGCACACTGGATTCTAGTTTTAGCATACTATGGTTTTTTCTTCCTTAAATTCCCTTAAAAGCAAGAAGTCCATAGTTACCTGTCAGTCCATCTGCATCTGGAATCCATTGTATACCTTATGTAAGAAAGATCAAGCCAGAATCTTGAACAAAAGCCCAAGGGAACAGATTTGGGGTTTTAATCCTTGGAGACTGTGCTGTGCCACTCTGCTCCAGAAAGAGATTCTGCCAAGGAGACAGTTCTTCCTTAACATGACAACAGCACTTCCCATACATCTGTGAAGCCTGCTCCCTCTTGCATGCTTAAATGATAGGGCAGGAGTGGACAAATAGCTGGCATGCTTTGTGTGTTCTCTAGTTGTTTTGCAGCAATTTTCATTGGTTTACACAAGGAGTACTGGCTGCACTCCTCAATTTTCCATAGCCATAGCACCATGGCAGCAGAGGGAGAAAGGCACACAGTAGGAAAGACAACTACCTTGCCTACCAGAGCATGCTTGGGCAGTAGTCAGGGGCAATTTAACCTTCAACATTTGTAACAGGAGAAAATTCTATTGTGAGAAATACAGACTCAAAGCTCTGTTCTTGTGGCTTATGGTGCCATCAGAATCTCTCAGTGAAATTATAGCTTGGTTTTGCAATAATTTATTATAGCCCAGTGCCACACCATCACTGATAGGCAGCCACCTCTGTTCAAGTCTCCTAATCAACTCCCAGTCTACTTCCTGGATTTTGGCCCTCAGGTGAAAACCCAACTGAGAAAACAAGCAGCTGCATCTCCATTCATGACCTGGCAAGGCAGCTGTTGCATCTCTGGACAATGCAACTTACAAAGCTCAGGATCAATTGCAAGAGTGCCAGAGCTAACATGTTTTCACTGAAGGATATTTAAGTATGAAATAAGCTTTCAGGGGCCGAGGTAGTCTAGTTTCTGAAGATCTCTGGGCATGCTAAATGAAGAATCTCTTCACCATAAACAGGATAAAATTGGACATATACATACATTCCTAAAACCAGGGGAGGGAGAAAACAAAAGCCAAAGAGTCCATGAAATCCACTATGGACCTTGCTATCCACATCCAATTGATTTCTTCACTACTGTAAATGGTGCTATTTAATCTATCCTAAAAGGGATTTGATTTCAGTACATAATTGATTATCTATTCTTCATTATACAGGTGCTATACTTACATTTTGCATGTCCAAAAATCCAACTGCATGCAAAAAAATGAAAGGATTGGGCCCAAAGGCTATATATGTTGTATTATCATCAAATTAAACATATACAGTAGGAGGTAACATATGGATTTTCTTTTTGTTTTGGTTTGATACAGTGTCATACTGCTGTGCCTACAGGTTCACAATAAAGTCACCCTTCACTTAAAGAGAATGGAAGGGTACAGTGTGTCATTTGGTAGGCCAGGATTGTCCAGTGTTGCTAAACCATTCTTCAGTAACTTTCACTGGTATCCACAGTGCAGAGAGAATAGGAACACTGAAGAATAGGTTTATTCTAGAAGAATGATAAAATACACATCAGACTAAACTCTGTCCTTACACTTATACTGTCATATTCATTCCAGAGCTGCTGTGTGTGAATAGCATTTGACTTAACACATTTTCAAAAGGAGAGGATAGATGGCAATGTTTGAACTGCTATGTCTGAGAAACCATTACAAACCGTACTCTGTAGCTGAATCTTCTACCCTATGACTCTTGAGAACTGTAGGAAAATAGGATAACTCCCCCCAAATGGAGCCACTGAAACTGTACTAAACTTGGCTTTCATCAGCGGTGGCATATCCTACACCCTTCTAACTTCCATAAAGCTTCGTGTGTGACAGCTGCCACAATGTCCTCTTCCAGTTCTTGAGGACTTACAGTCTGATTCATATACCTTTTTAATATGACTTTTGCTCCATTCTTGTTATGTCAAGGGTTTACAGAAACTACAAGATAAACTAATTTAAAGCAGATATTTTAAAAAAACCAAAACTTAGTTTCTATTTAAGCATCAAATATATAAGCAGATTTTCAAAAGAATATGGCATACTGGGTGTTGAATGTTCTTGAAAATCTGCCTTATATTTGGGTCTTAACTAGCAGATAAGTTCCTTAAAAACCTAGCCCTCATTGAGGGTGCAAAGCTCTTTTGAAAATCTGACCAAAAGTGACTATAGACAGGATATAGTGGAAGGAACCCTACACAAAGGCCTGGTAAAGTAAAAAAAAACTGGGGGGGGAAAAGGTTAAGTAGCATTTTCCTTACATCCCTTGCAATGGTGTCCATCACTTGAAACAATAGTAAATTGCAAAAGGTGAGAATCAATTAGGCAAAGATGTTCTTTTTTGAATTGACTGTGTCCCGTTAGGAACTTTAAATGCATTTAACCTCATATTAGTTTCCATGCTAGTTCTAGTTCTGTTAATACTAAATGGCTAACTAGCAGATTTCTTATGGGCAGTAATACCTTGATGGAAGAACCTGGCTCTTTGTAGTGTGTTTCTTTTCAGTGGATGCATGTGACTAGTAATTAAAAAATTGTGTGTCAGGCCCCAAAATGTCATGATGTCTCATAGAGAATCATAAAAAACTAAGAACAGAAGGGACCATGAGAGGGCACCAAGTCCAACCCCCTGCCTATGGGCAGGGTCATCCCTATCCAAACCATCCCATGCAAATCCACTGTCTAAACTCTGAGCAAAATTACAGCCTCATTCCTGATACATTACAAGACATAACATCCTAGTCTGCCACAGATAAGGCAGGAGAACCATGTCAGCCAAAATCCTGCTGCTGCAAAGATTGTTAAAAATATGCTCAAGAGATTCCAGGAAGATGGCCATGCCCCCAGCTACAGAGGAAGGCAAAAAAAAACATAGGCTACCCAGTCAGGCCCCAAACATGGCAATTGGTCTGACTCTGAACAGTGGGGCAAGCCTCTCCAGCCAGGAATTGCCAAGTTCAAGTCCCAGCAGGACCATAGATACAACCCACTCAAAATCCCTACCCTTAGCTGCAGACAATACCCAATGCCTCTGAGGAAGGCTTAACACCCTGATATAGCAGCTGGAGGGGGAAAAATTCCCTCCCAGCCCCATGTGGCAACCAACAAAGCCCAAAAACATGGGAAATACCCATAGTAGGGCATAGGTATAGCTATTCCTAAATTATCCCAGACCAGTGCTTGCCAAACATCTTTTTCAACACCTTCAGTGATGGAGATTCAAAAACTTCCCTAGGCAGTCTGGTCCACTACCTTACTGTTCTAACCATGGAGAAGTTTTTTTTTTCCTGATGTCCAATTTGTACCTACTTTGTTGCAACTTCAGGCCATTAGTCCATGTCCTACCCTCTGCAGCAAGAGAGAAAATACGTTTTCCCTCTTCTTTATGACAGCCCTTCTTGTATCTGATAACTGCTATAGTGTCCCCTCTTAAGTGCCTTTTCTACAAGCTGAACATGCCTACTTCCTTCATGCTCTTCTCATATGACTTGACTTCCAAATTCTTTATCATTTTTGTCACCCACCTCTGAACCCTCTCTAACTTCTCCGTGTCCTTTTTAAAATGTAGAGCCCAAAACTTTCTACAATACTCTAGATGAGGCCTATTGTGTCTGTGATCTACTACGACTCCCATACTCTTCTCCACAATACTGCCATCCAGCCAGGTGTCCCCCTTTTTTGTATTTGTATTTTTGATTATTCCTCCTGAGGTGTAGCACCTTGCATTTGTCAGCATTGAACTTCATCCTGTTAATGCCAGTTCAGGTTTCCAACCTGCTGATATTCTTCTGAATTGATTTCCCATCCTCCAATGTGTTCACCATCCTTCCCAGTTTGTCTCACCTGCAAACTTGCTCCAGGTGCTCTTTATTTTAACATCCCAGATCATTAATAAACACAATGAACAGCACTGGGCCAAAGACAAACCCCTGTGGGACTCCAGTCAGAACCTCCTGCCATTCTGACACAGATCTATTTATAATTTATAACCCTTTGCTTGCAGCTATTGAGCCAGCTGTATATCCACCTACTAGTAGTATGTCTAGCCCACATTTCTCCAATTTGTTTACGAGAAGGTCCTGTGGGACTTTGTCAAAAGCCTGTTGAAATCCAGATACACTACATCTACAGAATTTCCTTCATCCACCAAGTAGTTATTTCTTAAAGAAGGAGATCAAGTTTGTTTGACATGATTTGCTCTTAGTAAATCTATTTTGGGTGCTTGTGATCAAACTCTTCTCCTCCTCTTCACATCCTTCACCAGTTCTTCCCTATTTGTTAGGACAAAATTTAAGATAGATGATCACTTAGTTCAGCGGTTCCCAAACTCTAACAAATTGAGTACCACCAATTTAAAACAATACAACCTTAAGTACCACCAGCACCAACCTTAAGTACCACTTGCACCCCTACATGTCATATAAAGTAATTATAATAAATCTGTTAACCCTAGGTGGAGGGAGAAAATATTATTTGTGGGGCTGAATAAAACTTAAAATTAGAAGATACTTACTTCTGCTGTGTTGCTACACAGACACTGCCCTGCAGATAAGTGGGGGGGGGAAGGGCATGGGGGGGCGAGGAAGATTGAGGCCCCCACAGTGAGGGTGGGAGTGGGGCAGTAGCTTGTGGATCATTTTGTCACCTCCTTGGGGAGTGCCTCATCAACTTTCTCTTCCTTTCTTGGTAGCCTATAATAAATCCTCACCATTATATCAGTGTTGTATCTTTCATGTTTTACCTTCACTCAAATGCATTCTGTTCTGCTATCTTCTTCTCCTGAACCAGGAAACAAGTGTATGCATTTTTGACATACAAAGTGACACCTCACCAAGTCTGTCCTTCCAAAAGACAGTGTAGCCCTCAATGTTGACATTCTAGTGATGAGAGATACCCCGTCAGGTCTTTCTGATACCAGGCAGATCATACTTCCTTTCACAGACTGAGGCTTCCTTCTCATTCTATTTATTCCTCATTCTTCTCACATTTGTATAATACATTGGACATATTTTGCACTTCAACCTACTTATATACTGGTTGCTGTCCTGTAGGTCCTTGGTTCTTTCTCAGAGTTGAGTTGCTTTTTCCAGTTTTCCCCCCTCTGGATAGTTTGTTTTTTGCTGTAGGGTTTTGTTCACGATCCCCCATGGAACCTAGTTTAAAACCTTCCTTACTGGGTTGGCTATTTTTTCTCAAAATTGTTCAGAAATGCTGTTCCAACTTATTCAGATCTTTTCCGATTTCTTAAAAACAAGTTCTTAGAAAATCAACTCAACTTCATTTTCAACAATATCACAGGGTCCAGCAGCATGTGTTTCCATCAAATTTTCTCTGGCCATCTCTGCAAGTTTACCTTTTCCTCATGTTAACTTAACTCCTCTAGCTCTACCTAGTCTCTGCACTTCCCCCTCCAGTTTGTGTATGGGATACCTGTTAACTTAACTATGGAGGGCATTGCACTTCTTATGTGAAGAATAATCAAAGTCTAATCATTTGGCATTAAAGGTAAGTTGCAAAGAAAGAAGGAAGGGTTGGTGCCTTTTTATGCTTTTAAAAATTATTCATAAATAATGCTAGAGGGGGCTTAGTTTTATTTTGTTACCAAAAAGTGTTTTTCCCCCCAGCTTCTTTTATTTAAGTCTTCTGTACTCCACTTTTTCTAAATGCTTATAGTTTTTTCCAAGATGGTAAGTGAAAATTGTTATTAAATCATACGGAAAGTGATTTTTATTCATACTGATTAAATCAACATTTTCAACATTAGTGATATTTTAAATACCCATTTAATTTCAATGCCTAAGAAATATCTGTGAGGACAGATGGGTCCTTACATCTTTAAACAAGGGTCAAGAAAAATCAAAATTTATACATGAAACCCTCAAAGAGTCTTCCAGCAAAACCACTGAAGGTCATACTTGATGCGGTTGATATTTCTTAAGTATAAACAAACATAATGTATGTACAAAGGTCTCCTTTATTAAAGACACAAAAGAAAGTACACACCATTTTTTCCCACTTAGGAAATTACCTTTAAATGTAAGACTGCTACAATTTCCTCTTATTAACACACTGATAAGATAAAACAATTTATAGAGATGGGAATATCACTGAATTTGCCATTACTACTAATTTGTCTTAGGAAACCTAACATTTTCCAATAAACTATTGTCTAGAGGGGAGAAGGATTGTTTCAGTTTCCTTATTCTAACAATAGCCTCAAGGCCAAAAAAGAAGCATTGATACTGAAAAATAATATTTTATTTCTTTCCTGTCCTGAAAGGTGATATGTGTTAGAACTAATGCCCCCTGGCATCAGAGTGTGTTGGAATGTACTGTTTTACCATGGGTCAGTGATCTTAAAGCTTTCTTAAAGTGGGTGCAAATGTCAGCCCATTAAGTAATGAACACCAGAGAGGTTTGTTCCCTGTAGGACCAGTCTAAAATATGTATAAGACCACTAGCCCTTTCTGACTGAAAATAGGCTCAGAGTTTATTTATTTCACGCAATAGCAGTTTCTTCTGAAAAATAAAAAGTAATATAGGAAAGATCATGAGAAAGTGCATGGCAGAAATGTGGCAGAGCTTAGCAGAGTGGGCAGAATGATTCAGGTGCATTCATCTGAATGAACACCACAAACCTGCTGAAATCCTTGCAGAAAGGGAAAGAAGCATCATGACTACTCAGTCGGTGCATCTACCCAACACGCTAACAGTGCAGTAGCCTAATCATACTGCAGAGTTGTGCATCACAGGACTAACAGGGCTAATACGCTCTTGCACAGTATTACTAGGCTACTGCACAGTAACAGCACTTAGAAGGTGCTCACTGGCACTAGTGCGCAGTAACTCTGTTTCCTGCGCATTTATTTTAGTACTTGATTATACAAGTACTAAATGAAATGTGCAGTAAGCACTGCGCATTAACAAACATGTAAGTGCACCCAGTGAGTATGTATTTGCAAATTTGCAGGAGCGGCAGAAACAGTGTGCCATGAACCAAATCAAGAATACAAAACCACCCACTCCACATAGACATATGTGCCCAAGTTGCAACAGAGTCTGGCAATTCTGGATCAGCCTCATCTGCCATCTTCAGACCCACAGGACAGACAGTCATGGAAGACAAACATCCTTAACTGCAAGGGACTGCCGAAGAAGAAGCACAACATTATGGCCCAGAAGGATTTGCAGAACTGTGTTAAAAAGCTCTGAATGTGTTAGGAGATCAAGCCAAACAATGCCATGTGACTTTAAGTGACCAGCCATCCATAATGAATAATTATGAATGCTCTAAGCAGTAGTCAAAGTAAATGGTTTCTAAGTAATCCACAGGCTGAGATATGTTCACCTAGGCTCTGATCCAACTCCAGCTGACTTTACTGACAGTTGGATCAGGCCCTGTTCCAAAGCCCATTGACATTAATGGGAGTCTTTCAAGTGATTTCAGTGGGCATTGAACTTAGCTCTTTTTGAACAATTGAAACACTTTATAAAAGCTGAATTTCATATGTGAATAACTCAGGAGCAGAAGGAGAGACTAAATTAGTCAAATAAATCATTTGCTGCAAATAATTTACCCTAAATCTAGTGCTTAACTAATTTCCCACCGAACTTCTGTATAATATCTGCAAATGTAAACTGTAAACTTAGTGAAGGAAAACTGAATTCCAGCATTCCATGAAGCTCTCGTTTTGAAGGTTTTATATGCTACATATACCATATTCATGCATAAAACAGCTGTTTAACATATGAGGACTTTACTACTTAGTTTACTTTTGCCATTTTTCCATTAATAAATTCACTGTATATACAGGTTTAAGAACACAGTTAAACAGACCCAAATGTTCTAAATCTTTGCTCAGTTCATTAATAAATAATATACCCTGGTAATTAAGGAGAGAAAATATATCATTTATCTTTGTACGTTAGTTACTCTTCCTGAAAGATGGAAGAACGGGTTGATGTCAGGCAAGCTCGCGGGCTAGTTAGTATTCAGGAAGAAAGTAGCAAAAGCTTGTAAACTTCAGCCTGATTTGCAGTCTGTGAAAACTGTTGAGTCTAAAAAGAGTTTCAAGGAAATTCCAAGAAAAATTCCAAGAAAATAATTAAAGGTGCGCCTTTTTTCATTGGGGTCTTTGATACTGTTTCACTCACTAATTGTTCCTCCTGTCCATACAAAGTCCATTTCCAAAGATATAAATGTATACCCTAAAATTCTCTAAACTACTAAGCACTTGCCCCATGAAAATTAAAGCTCTTTACAGTGCCTCAGAGTGAATACCCTAAAACTGAAGCATTCAAAAAGTCAAGGTGATAAAATAGCAGCTTTCAGATTCAGTTTTAAACCGGATCCTAACAGCCAAGTTTTGTAAAGAGCAGAGTCTGTGAAGTTTATCAAGCCTGCATAGACACGCTTGCTGTCTCCACTTATAATCAATGGCAAGCTGTGTGCTCCAGGTCTCCTCATTGTGGGGATGACAAACAGACGAGTTCCCACACTTGTATTCACTTGAGTTCCTTTTGGCAATTTTAGATGAATTCAGAGGTCACTGGAAAGTGAACCCTGACAGGACGGAATGCTTAAATTACAAGGAAAAAAGCAAACAAACTTGACCTCTACTCCTCATGATGGGTCTGCAATGTAAAAAAAAAAAAGAAAGAAAGAAAAAGAAAGAGGAAAAGGCCTAAAGTTAAAGGATTCTTGTTGTGAACCTTAGAAGTAATGTGTGCTTTGTAAAACACTGAGTGAGAGAGAGATTTCCAATGAGATGTTCAGATATATTGTTTCATTGTCTCCTCCAAACATATGTGGATTCAGAAAAGGGGGTGTGAGCATTCCAATTTCTTTTCACAAAGGTAATTTTTTAGTGGAAAATGTTCCATCACTGATTGCAAATGTAGTTGGTTTTGGCAAGAATGAAAGAAATGACCTATGACATGACCTGCTAGCTCAGTGAGGTCATTTTTTTTCTTCTCATACAAAAGATAAGAGGCTGAGGAACTGACTGCTTACAAAGTGTTCTGGCAAACAGACAAATTAGGACAGCCTGGACTCCAGCACAGATCATGCAAGGTATCAGAAATGAAGATAAGCGAAAGCTAGAAATATTTGGAAGAGGAGGCTAACTATAAGCTCTCACTCCCACTTGAAACAACTGTATTGCAGTGGAATAGCGCTGGACAAAAATGGCCTGCCTGGCTTCAGGTTTCAAACCTGTATTTGTATTAACTTTGAGACAGCAAAAAGGTAGAAAGAAAAATCAGTAGATTGAATGCTGGACTGGAAGTATGAACAGGAGGTCTAGATTTGACTCTTCCATTTACCACAGACATCCCATGAGACCTTGGCTAAGAGGGTTGATCTACTAAACTTACGGTGTGGACAAACATAACACTTAAATGGTTTCAAAAGCTGTTTAAACTGCAAGTGTCCAGACATACAAATCAATTTGGAATAGTTGAAACCTCATGGAATGCTGCAAAAGAATATCTGGATAATGACGTGTTATTTTGAAACGGTCCTCCTTGAACTAGGGCAGTGTTATGTGCAGATATCAAGCTTACTATGATTAGTGTCTGCTTAGTCCTCCAGGCATCCCATGCTGCACTGATCCTAAACCCTCTCCTCCAATCCCTGCACAGCAACTGGCTGCTCTGGTACAAAGCCAGAACTCTACTGCCCCAACTTATATTGCTTGCACTTGACCTAGTCTGAGCTGTCCCAGGCTGTGTTGGGTTGGGGGAGGCTGGTCCTGTGCGGAAAGGTGTTATCCTTGCTTCCGGGTGCTCTGAGGAGCTGGCCAATGTCTCTGCAGCTTTAAACAGCACTTGTCCCCAAGCCACTGGCCAACTGCATTCATTCCTGGCAACTGGCATAGAGACCTTAGAGAACTGGGCAGCCCTTTAGGAACCCAGCACTCCCCTCTGCCCACCTGCCTACCCCATCTTTCCACTCCAAATCATCCTGGGATGCCCCAAAGCTTGGTTAGTTGTCACAAATGGAATAAAATCAATCAACAGCCTGGAGGAAAATGCTGTTTCAAAATGGTGGAGACTTTGTGCATCCCCCAGCACAGGGTCAGCAACATTTTGGGACAGAGTCCAAAAACACCCCACCTTCAACCTACACCTTGACGTGATGTGCCAGGGGCAGATGGCAGGGGAGCCATGATGGGCCTGATTCTTGCTGCTGGTAGGGGGTGCACACATGCCTCTGGGCAGACAGTGGGGGAAGGGCCAGGGTTGCACTGCCCTGGCCCCTTCTCCACCATGTGCCCCAAGGTGTATGTGAAGCTGCTGCTGATCATGGAGCCCAGGCTGCTTGCAGCAGGCAGACTGCAAGCAGCTGCACTGGGGTCTGAAGCCCTGGCCCAGCTTTGTGGCCAGTGGCAGCTGCATGTGCACCTCAGGGCACATGGCAGAGAAAGGGCCAGGGCAGCACAATCCCTGCCCCTCCCTCACCATCCATCAAGAGGCACACATACACCTGCCACCAGCAATAAGCTGGGGCTCCACAGACCTCGGTGCAGTGACTGACAGCCTCCTGGCTGCCTGCCACACCTAGCCCAGGCTCTGGTCAGGTCCCTGCTGTCCACCACAAGCATGGGCTGCTTGCAACAGGTGGCAAGGAGGCTGCAAACAGCTGCACCAAGGTCTGTGGAGCCCTGGCTCATTGCTGGCGGTGGGTGCACATGCACCTCTGGGCAGATGGCAGGGAAGGGGCCAGTGTTATCCTTTGTTGGCCCCTTCCCTGCTATGTGCCCTAAAGTGCTTATGTAGCTGCCACCAGGCATGAAGCCAGCCCAGGGCTCCAGACCCTAGTGTACTGGTTGCTCCAGACCCTGGTGCTGCCTGCCCCAGCTGGCCTGAGCTCTGGGTAGGCCCCTGCTGCCTGCTGTGGAACTTGGGCTGCCTGCAGCAGGGCTTGCAGCCTCCCCATTGCCTGCTGCAAGCAGCCCAGGCTCTGTGGACAGCAGCAGCTGCCCAGAGCCTGGGCCAACTGTGGCAAGCTGAGCAAAATGGACACAAGTTATTAGAGAGTAGATTTAGATTAGACATCCACAAGAACTACTTCACAGTTAGGGCGGCTAGGAGCTGGAACCAACTTCCTAGAGAAGTGGTGCTGGCTCCTACCCTGGGGATCTTTAAGAAGAGGCTTGATGACTACCTGGCTGGACTCATTTGAGTCCAGTCTTTTCTCCCACCCAGGCGGGGGGTCAGACTTGAAGATCTACAAGGTCCCTTCCAACCCTACTTCTGTGATTCTATGATTCTATGAAAATGATGCTCTGGTATGCATGCCAGGGATTGCCAACCCCTGGCCCAGAAGATCCTGCTCCCCAGGGGCCCAGAAGCAGGGGTCTAGGCACATTCCCACCTAGCCACCCCTAGGAAAAGTTTTCTTAAGGCGGTAGCTTGAGATGGAGACCTTGGCCATCTCCAGGGTCACCCAGCCCTCAAAGAAGGGAGAAGCAGAGGTTCAGGTAGCTCCAAACAACTAGCCACCTCCTCATCCCTAAATCAGCCTGTGATGCACTGAATCCAGGTGCATTATCAGGAATTGAAACAAATTGATGAGTGGCTTGGGAGTAAGTGCTCTGAAAAAGCAATGAAAGCTCTGCCATCCCCAAAGCACCTAGTTCAGGAACCCAGAATCTCAGGGTCTAGATAAGCCCCTCCCCCAGCATGCATGCCCAGTCAGGATACCACCAGTGAGATTTTGGTAAAGTGCAGGAATGGTCATTACTGAACTCAATGTTAATGAGAAGAAGGATCAGAAAATTGTAGCTGCAAGTGATTGGGATCTTCTTCCTCTTCCGTGGCATCCTGCCAATCAGGGTCTTCCTCCCATACTTAGGGAATATGGGAGAAACTGGAGGGTGCTAGGCTGGGTGTTCACTACCACCCTCTGCTGGCAGTTTGACAGCACTTCAATGCAGAAAAGGTGACTTGTACTTTGAACCCTTGGGGAGTGCACATGCAGACATCCCTAAACTGGGACAATTGTGAAGAAGTTCCCACTCCAATTGTGAAGAAGTGACATTCTTGGAATGGTTCAAGCATTACGTCTGAACTCAGCCTTACCATAAAGGTGGGGTGGGGAGAATAATATTTTTCTCTCTGGCAGAGTTGCTGTGAGCATATGATCATTAATGGGTAACAGATGTTCAGGTACTATAGTGATACCTAAAATGAAGACTGAAAACACATACAGGTATTACATATCTAACCGGAGGATTACCGCTCTTCCAGTAGAAGATAGGATTATACAAACATTCATTCAATTTCTCCCAAAGAAAACATGTCCCCTCCAGGAAAAAAAAAAAACTTTCAGGTGGACACCTGCAAGAGCTCCCAGCAAGGAAATTTCTCTCGCAACAATGAATGCCTGTAGACCATTTGACTCCTCCATGATCCAGTCTGGAATGAGAGGTGAGTGGAGTAGACATTCCCTAGACTGTGGTGTTCCCAGTCTGGGGAAGTGTGGGGAGCATTGCACTGTTGCTCCACTCCCCTCCTGGCTCCATCTATGGGAGGACAGTTGGGGCAATGAGGAACGACTCCCCTCCGCAGTCTAGGGAAGTCTAGGGGAGTCTTTCCTTGCCTCTCCACTACCCCACCAGGAATGTGAAGCAGCTACTACTCCCCATGCCTTCTCTAGACCAGGATCACCCTGGCCTGGGGAAAGTGTGGGGGAGCAGAGGGGAAGTTGCAGGCTAAATGTTACTGCAGCTCGTTCTCCTGGAAAGAATTCCCTTGGAATTTTACACCAGAAATGAACACCTGTTCATACCCATTGATACTTTTTATCAAACCTGGAATAATACCTTTTCTTTTGAGCAAACCCTTGGCTATCCCATGGGTTAAAGGGAGGTTTGCCTGGTTTCAACACAAAACTTAATGGTTTTCACACCAATTTATTTTGAGATTTGGGTTTTGAGCAAGCCTCAGAGCAAAATTCCTGGGACCAGACCAAAACTAAAACCAGAAAAGGCCTTGCCTGAAACCTAAAAGCTGGTCATATCAACTCTTGTAAAGACTTTAAAGTTCCAGAAAACCATAGAAAAGCCCAAAACAGTAAGAAACAATTTCAGGAAGAAAATGTAGTTTTCTTAAAATGCTTCTCTCTACCTATTGACAAGTTCTCTGATTTCTGTTTCATCTGTTTCAGAAATATATAACACTGATGAAGTTTCACCTAAAGGTTGTCTGATATGCAACTGATGCCAACTGGACACTAAGCAACTGTCCCACTGAGAAGCAGGGGTGACCAAGACATCAACCTCAGGCTGCCATAAATGGCACAGCTAGCCCAGTCCTTATTACTGCTCAAGATATAGATGATAGTTGTTATGCCTCTGCCACAGAGAGCTAAGAATTTAACTCCACCAGCTCTCATCAGACACTAGACCAAATTCATGTTTCCAACCCCTTAGGGAAAAAATTATTGAGGTGGTCAACAAGATTTTGCTTATTTATGGAAATTTAACATTCATGGGAAATGTTTGAAAATATAAATGAAAAATGTATTCAAGATTCATATAAATAAATCAGATTTGCCACCGCTTGACAGGATTTTGCTGTCATTCATCTAGTCCCTGCTGCAACAGAGCATTTAAGATCTGCTGAACTCTGAGCCTACAACTAATCTTGCTGAAGTCAAGGGAATAACTCACAAGTTTGGTTTAAAAACCTGCTTAAGTATTTTGAACTGGTGCTATGCTGTATGGTACCTGAGAGTTGAATCTCAGTCTAGCTGTCATTTAATATACATTGCTCCATTTGGTACCTCCCTTGCTGACAAACTGAATGAGTAAAAGTCCTTAACTGTGTCAAAAACAAGATTTATGGCAAAAGGAACAGGGTTACAAACAATGGGGCAAAAATCTGCTTTCATAAATGGTATACAGTTCTCATTCCCTTTGGTTGGAAGTGTTATATGCATAAGGGAGTGTTATATATGTGTCAGGCAAAGTTTTCATCTGTGGCTGGTACAATGAAGATGTAGAGCCTGGAGTTCATTTCCCTCAACACTGTCTTGAATGTGCTGATATTATCATGACACTGCAGAGCATCCATGCCCCCAGAGTCATTATTGTGTCACTGAAATATTTAGGCATAATTGCACTGTGATTCACCATTGGAGGCTGACATGAATAAAGTCAAGTAGAGACTTTTATTGCCCCTTGTTTTAAGATGTAACAGAAAATACTTGACATCTGGTCTCTTTTAATGGCATCTGGTGTTGTGTCTAGACAGATACTGAAAATTTGTTTTCTCGATTCTATTCAGAATGTTATTATGAGCTGTTTCTCTTCACCATAGAACTGACAAGCAGGTAGGAAGATACTCTCCAGGGCTCTTTTGGCCAAAAATCAGCGCCCCCTTTTGCCTATGTTACCTGATAGCCAAAGGATAATGGGTTAATCTCAACTGATCACAGGTGCTCAGGAGCAAGATTATAACTAGGCTTCTGGGGAAGACTGAGAAAGGAGACTACCTTTGAAAAGGGTCAGAGGCTCTGGCTCAACCCCAAGTTAAGGAGTTTTCTGCTTTTTTCCTACATGCGTTAACACGTTTTTGCTTTCTGGATGGTTTTTGTTTTTCCCTTGAGAAAAAGCCCTGCCAGAGGCTTCTGCATTTTATTTCAGCCAAGCGCTTCCACCTGTTTACAGTCTCCATCTACTATTGCTTTATACGCACCACTATTTGTCTAGAGAAGTGGTTCTCAGCCTCATTAGACTTAAGCAGGGGTGGATCCAAGGGGAGTGCAGCAATGCTGCCATGCCCTGCACCCCAACTGTGTGGCACATTCACACTGAGCTCTGACCCCACCAACATGTCATCACAGCTCCTACACATGCTTAGAGCTCCAGGCTCACCAAAAGGTCGGCATGGGGTCTAGCCAGAGCCCCTGCTTTCATCTAGCTCTTGATCCCAGGATGTGAGTGCAGTTGATGTTCTTCCCTCCCCTTCTCCCACCCTGAAGTCAGCAGTAGGGGAAACGAAGGGCTGAGCAGCACCAAAGCTCAGCCCCCGGCTTTCAGAGCTTCATGAAAGCTGACCAGACCCCCGCACCAAACAGCTGGTGAGCCCAGAGCTCTCTGAGCAAACTGGCATCCAGGATCATGGTGAGGAGGATGTGGCCATACTCCCTTTGGCATGTGACACGTGTGCAGTGAACTCTCTTCGCTTCACATGTAGCTGAAGGGGATGTAGTACACCGCCCTTGCCACGGTTCTGGATCTGCTCAGGGACTCAAGGCATCCCTCAGAAAATGTCAGCTCTTAGCTTTGATTTATTTTTTGACTGCATAAAAATAATATAGCAGTTCTTTTTCTGAAAAGCTCTCAAAAAGAACACAAGGTCAAAATGTCTTTGATACTATGGATTCCTATTTGAAATCTCTGGGTATATCTTGTGAATCATGTGTAGGTGTTTGCCCATGTAACTGCTACAACATCCTGGTGGAGAATCACTGATCTAAAGGGTTCTCTGTTGTTGGCATAGAATTGTTCCTAACAGGAAGATATAGCAACACATATAGTGAAGAGTGTTCTATTATCAATAAATAGACAATTCTATATATGTATGAAGGGCTTAGTCCATCTCTCTGTGGGTGTGTCTGTCTGTCTGTCTGTAACACTCTTGGAGCACTCTGATTAGTTATCTCAGCAGCCAATCACAATACTTACTGAAATAATGAATCAGAATGCTCCGCACAGAGAGAGAGGAAGTGGCAGCAGCAGCACAGGGTGCTGGTGGAGTGGGACAGGAGGAACAGCAGAGACAGAGTGGGACAGTGGAGCACTGCCATGATGGGGGGGTGGAGGGGCATAGACATTAAAAAATGTCTCTCCTGACCATTAGAGGCATTGTTAATCTTTAGTAAGTAAAATAACAGGTTACAAAACCTTCTTGAAGTGTTCAGGTACTACAACATATCCTACTGTGTTCTAGTACCTGCATATTATTAGTATACTACACTTTCTAGGAACTTTTATACAAACACAAAAAAGGGCTTTAGAAAATTTATGAAGAGAAGGCAGAATTCGCTTTTTGTGAATATACTTCTGCACTGCAAGAATGTCAGTAGGAATAGTTATCTTCTGAATCTCTTGTTAATGGGCCAATTTCTGCTGTTTGGTATCAGTCCAGAGTTACTCCCATGGACTCTATTGAGTAAATCCAGATTTACACCTGTGAAAGCAGAATTTGACTCACCATATGGAATCCATTTGGAAAATATCTTGTTCTGAATTTTATCTAGAGCTGGCTGAATTGTGAGTTTCTCTCATTTCTGTTTTTCTTGGTTTTGTTGAAGGTTGATAAGCGGTCTGAGAGCCTTTGAAGAATGCTGCTGTTACTAAACTTCTGAAAGTAAAAGTATGTAGAGAAATAGCTGGTATATCCTATTTCCAAGACATTATCCAAGTTTCATTTCTTTTCCTACAGACTTTGGACCAGATCAGAACTTCCTCCTCCAGAGGGGTTCAGAAGTATTCACCCTTTTCATGGCCAAAATAAGAGCCAGCCATACACACAGTCTTTGTGCTCATGGTAATTTTTTCCTGCTCTGTATCCCCCTAGGTATAAGACACTGAAAATCAGGGGAGGCAAGAGGCAAGTCTGTTTCTTCTGTATCAACCTACATTACAATGACCACCTTTTCAAAACGCAAAGGCACACTCATGCCGCACTCTCTCCCTCATCTTGGGGGCCTCAATACGCCCCCTCCCCACATAGGCTTATCTGCAGGCAGCTGGGGTTGCTGCTCTCCACCACTGCCTGGGGCTGTATCCTGCTGTGAGAGAGGAACATACCCCTGTATCCCAATATAGGGCTCCCCCCAACCCCAAGCAGCCCCTTGCAGGCTGGAACTCTGCCAGCCTGTAAAGGGAAACCTACCATTTCCCATGTTTTTCTCCTTCAAAGGACAAAATCCAGGTTTTTCCCAGTAAACAGAAAACCCAGATCCCTGCACATGATACTGAGACCATACCTCACTATGTCAAGAGGAATTTAAGACAAATGCTGTCCAGAATCATTCAGCCCACGACTGGGATTTGATGTTTATGTTTCAGGACTGTCCTGCCCAATTAGGGCTGGGTGGTCACCCTAACCTATGTAGGTTGTCTCCAATAACCTGATGCATTTCACACTCACTGGGATGCCCATAGAATGACTGTGCTTCCCTAAGTGTAGTTAAGCATTATCCCAAACTTAATGTCTACTGGACATTATTGACCCCTTGTGTACCAGGTTTCCAATGTATTAGTTTCTGTTAGCCAATAACAGTATGACAGTATCTTAAAATGAACATTGTCTATCAATGAGTTTTAACTACACCTCCTTGAATAACTAGGTCATAGTTACTGTCTTGCACCACTCCGTTTGGACAATATGCTGACATACCTCATTCTTCTGTTTTCTGGAGAGCACAGTAGTAACAAGGTGAGAGGAATCCCAGTTCCCAAACTGTAGTGCCGCTATAGAGCCAATAATCTCTCCAAGGAATTGTCATAGTATTTGTAGTCCTATTTTCTGTCAAAAAACTACAGCAAGTAAGAAGCCATTGCCGAGTGGTGTTGTACAACATCATTACACAGGTTCTAGCCTAGGCACACTAAACAGTAGAACCACAGTTGTCCTTCTATATGTGGGAGAGCCTTAGCTCCAGTAAAGGAAACCATCTCATTGCACAGGAGACCAATGGATGCCAGCTGGATTTCTGTATCAGGAAATAGCATGGAAATTGTTGCTATTATTATTCTTTGTTTTGACAGCTTTATGAAAAGAGAACAAAACAAATATTGTAGCATAGTTATGATCTAATTTGGAGGGATAAAATCTGTGCTAGCCATTCCAGTGTAATGCTTAGGGTGTTATAAATGCACAATGTCATCCCTAACTACAAATGCTACAGAAAAACAGTGCATGTCCATGCACAGTAATTCAGACCAAATACATGCAAGTGATCTATAATTAAGCAGACTACCAGCTTCATAGTTCCTTATTGCATGGCAATGATAAAAGTGTCAACAATGATATTCAATAAATAGTTCTGTTTTGTATTTGGGAAAAAACAGGAAAATGCATTCACATCATGTAATAATAGTTAAATATTTTTCATTCAAAAATAGCTCAGGAGGATGTTAAACAGCACAATATTCTAAAATCTTCATGTCTGAATAATTTTCCTCTAAGAGTTTCAAAAGAGCTGCATGAAGAGTTCTCTAAACTGTTAGCTTTGCTTTTCTATACACGTGTAACAACTTCAGAAGTTCTAGAAGACTGGAAAAGGTTAATGCTGTTCTGGTTTTTAAAAAGAGTAAATAGGATGACTCAGAGAATCATAGCCCTGTCAATCTGACATTAATCCTGGGAAAAACGATAAAAGAGCTGCTACAGGACTTGACTTTTAAAGAAGAGTAATATAATTAATGCCAATCAGTATGAGCCTATGAAAAGAGTTCTTGTCCAACTAACTTACTGTTCTTTAATTATAAGTTTCATTCATAAAGGTAATAGTATTGATGTAATAAATGCACTTAGATGTCTATAAGGGTCTTAACTTGGTAACCAGCTGACATTTTAATTTAGAAATGATATCAGAATAAAATAGCATTCTGCACATTAAATGGATTTAAAACTGGCTAACTGAAAAGATCTCAAAGTATAATTGTAAGTGGGAAATCCTCATTTTGCACATATACTTCTAGTGGGGTCCTGTAGTGATTGGTTTGTGGCACTGTACAGTTGAACAG
Organism: Crocodylus porosus; assembly: GCF_001723895.1. Taxonomy (NCBI): domain Eukaryota; kingdom Metazoa; phylum Chordata; order Crocodylia; family Crocodylidae; genus Crocodylus; species Crocodylus porosus. The sequence goes on from NW_017728943.1 coordinate 58,862,347, forward strand.
TTTTTATCAATGAACTGAAATAAAATATGAAGTCATCATTGAAAAAGTTTACATGACACACAGATTAGAGTAGTGGTAAAGAATGAAGAGGGAAGGTCACTGATGCAGAGCAAGTGGGATCACTTGGAAACTGGGCATGAGCACACAATCTGTATTTCAATAGGGTCAAATGTAAAGCCATACATTTAGGAATAGAGAATGTGGGTCATACTTACAGGATTCGGAATTCTATCCTTGGAAGCTGTGAGGGTCATGATGTATAGCATGCTATGCTATGCTATGACCACATGAGTTAATGTGTTCCTTGGATATAGGAACAGGTGCAAGTTATATTACTTTTGTATTTGGGACTGGTGCAACTGCTACTGGAAAATTGTATCCAGCTCTCATACCTGGCTTTTAAGAATTACAGAAAGTTTAGAAAAGAGCCTCAGGAAGCATTAAAATTGGAAGGATGGAAAGAGACTCCCGGGCTAGAGACAGACATTACACATAACCTGGTTTAAGTGATCAGAAACTGGTTTAAACTGGTAACAGAACAGAAGTTCAGTGCACAAAAAAACAGTTTCAAAATGGCTGAAACTGGTTTAAGATAAAACTGGTTGAATGTAGTATTAGACTTAACTGATTTGGGTCAACCCGATTTATGCAATGTCTGTCCCAGATCCCTTCCTGGTTTAACTTAAACTAGAGTCCCCCAGCATCCCAGATGCTTTGCAGCCCTGGGCTAGGCTCTCTGATACAGAGAACAGGGCTGGCCCCACCCCTCTGTTCCCTAGCCAGAGCTCCAGGGGAGACTGCAGGCACAGCAGGGTCTGCCTGGCTCCCCTTGCTGCTCACTGCTCAAACAGGAATTCCCCCCCTCCATTTCCCACAGCACAGACCCCAACCCCATGAGCCCTAGGCATGTGGTATGCTAGCTAATACTGAGAGGTATCTGTGTGTGTAATTCCAATTTCACTGGGACAGGCAAACAGAACAGTGTCTGCTTAGGGACTTTTGGAGCTAATCAACAGGTAGCTGGTAATGTCCCTAAATTCTATCCTTGGAAAAAGCTGTTTAAGAAGAGCTTGAACTAATGAGAGAGGCTTTTGTTTTGTTGATGGGCTGATAAACACTATGTTATCAGCCCCCTGCTGGTTTTTCAGCCCTGTCAGGTTTGCAGACAGTATGAAGAAGCAGGGGGAGGGAGATTTGAAAAGCTCAGTGTCATCAACAGATGCATGCACTGCATCCACCTCCCCCTCCCCCTACCACCCCTTTGCCTCAGAGTGCTAGCTGGGAGCTGGGGGCTGGAAACACTCCTGCCCCTTAAGCAGTGAGTGGGGAAAAGCCTGGGATGGTACAAGCAGGGTGGGAGTTTACACCCCTCCTTAAACAGAGCATCCTGCCAGGGTCTGGCCTTGGCTCCCATCAGCTCAGCACTATGGAAAAGAAGGGAGGGCTGCTGTAGCGCCCCCCCCCCCCCAGCTTCTAGCATGAGCCACTGCAGACATGTGCCTGCATAGTCCAGAGAAAATGTCTGTACAGTTGCAAACTAGTTCAACCTAGGCAGGTTAGACTAACCTGCAAAGATTGAATCAAGTCAGGCTTTTTGAAAGTCTGTCCCTAACCCAGGAGCTCAATCCTATTAGTTTAGCCAAGAGAATATTCATTCATTCATAATATTGCTTTGATCACAATTTATTAAGTACTAACTTGGAGAAACAGAAATTTAATAATAGACATTTCTTGAATATAACCAGCAATGCGACAAGACAAGTGTCATATTTACACCAGGGCTGTTGAACTTCTTAATGGCCAGAGACTGCACCAGTGAGAGCCACATGCCATGGGAGCTACAGCAATAGGGGCCACATCTCCTTCTCATGTCCTCAACTGAGAGCTCCACTGCTGCACTGCACCACAAGCTTCTATAGCACTTGATGTGAGTGGCCCCCTCCAACACTGCTGCCCTGTGCAGGTGGCCCCTGCCACATCTGCATTATATACATGGACAGATGGGCAGAACAACCCCTCTACTTCACCTTTATGGCTACAGACTCCCCAGACACTGCAGGTGCACCACGCTGCCCAGCACCCCTTAAGGCAGGGAGAGAAACTGAAAGCCAGAGAAGGAAGGAGAACCCAGAGAACCTGGCTGCAACAGCAGCAGGAGTGATGAGGGGAAAGCTGTAGCCTGGGGAGTCCAGGAGCTGCATGTAACAAGCATTAAAGTGCATGTACCTCAGAGGAGAGTGCTCCACACTGTGGACACACAGCATGGCTTGCAGCACCAGAGGTTTTTCTCTTCTAAAGCATCACCAGGACCAGTGAATTTTGTCCCTCTGGTCAAATGAAAACTTGCCTCAGCAGGGACATCCTGGAAGCGCCAGGTAGGAAGCTTCAAACAAAACAAAAGGATCCATCAGTGAGCCTGTGGAAAATCCCATCCTCCTGTTTGGCTGGGAAGGCTCCTTAAAAAGCAGAGGTTTTTTCCACCCCTGGAGGAGAAAACGTATGCATTGGAAGACGACAAATGGAGCCTTGCAGTGGTGGAGGCAACCCTTGGGCCAGCTGGAGCTTTGCAAGGGGACCTCTAGGGGATCAGGGTGTGCTCAGCCTGGAAGAACCAAGCTGGGGCTTCCAGATGTGACAGGTTGTGTCCTGCAGACACACCATCCACAAGGAGTCCTGTATGGGATGAGGGAAGGCAAGACCGGAGGGAGTTAGTCCCAGGTTGCCTTTGACCATTTGTGAGAGGTCAGGTTGGCCTCAGGGGAAGGGGGTACTGAACATCACACAGAGAAGCTGTGTGATGGAGAAAACCCTAGGTGGTTTTCTATAAGCAAAGGGCTATAGAAAGAGCAAGAGGAGTTGGAAAGCATGGTGACCTTTGTGTTGCTTTGTTCTGTGTTTGTGCTTGAGTTAAGATTTATATCGGGGCAGGATAGCACTGTCTGAGGGTAGCAGAAGCCAGAGTCAGCTACCAGATGAGCCAGAGGGCATGGTGTCCTCTACCAGCTGCTGCCTGCAAACCCAGCTGAAGACTGAGTTGTGTGTGCTTAGCCTAGCGGACCCAGAGCTGTATCTCTGCTGACCACTGGAGAGACTGCAAGTGGCATTTTATTGTCACCCTGAGCATCATGGTATTAATTCAGAGTACCCATGTGTCTGAAGTGTTGTGTTACCAGTGTGAATTATAGCATGTTGTAGTCAAATTTGTGACTGTTGGGTTGTTTACTTTTGATTGTTAAACAGTATTATTACCTTAGTTATGCATTTTTCTTTTCTGTGTCATTTAGAAATTCAAGTTTCTATAATATATTTGTATTCACACATATATATTTGTATTAAAGTTTATATATATATATATGTATATATGTGTGTGTATATATATTTAATATCAGTATGTATTGTGTCTTGTACTGGATGAAGGAAACTCAGAGTACACTGCTGCTCAGCTGCTACCAATTCTTCAGTGGACTGGGACAAAGACTGAGGCCATTGGCACCCGAGGGATCCAAAATCGGCAATAGGCCACTTCTAGCATGGCAGACCAGGGTTACATGCAGATTAATTCCTGGCCTGCACCATGGCAGAAGCATGGTCCAGGAAGGAAGTTCCAAATTGCACCCCACCTGCTCCCTCTCACACGCTACAAACATGAACATACATTTGTGAGGCCACTCTAGAGTAGTCTCCAGTGGCTGTTGTTATGCATGTGGGTGACTGAAGTTGGCAGAAGAGTCACAGATTCCTGGGATTCGTCTCACCATCATGTTTCTGAGTTTGACAAGTGCGAGCAGGAGGTGGGGCGTGTTTGGGTATGTCCCAGCCAATACACACTGCCATTATGGTGCAGCATACCAAAGTGTCTGGAAGTTTAAACAAGACAAGTTCAGAGTCAAAACATGAGGTAATTAATTACTGGGATGGCTTACCAAGTGATGTGATAGATACTCCTTCACAGTCAACTTTTAAATCAAGATTTTTTCCCCCTAAAAATTATGCTATTTGTCAAACAGAAATTCATTTAGGGGAGCTCTATGGCCTGTTATGCAGGAGGTTGCACTAGATGAATGCAGTGGTGCCTTTTGGTTTTATAATCTCTGAATCTAGAAATATGGAGCCATGCATACACCTCCAAAGGGAAGGAATGAGGCTCATGAAATTCCTCATAGCTAGCAGTTATTTGATAAGTGGCCTTTTCCGAGTTTGCCAAAACACAGTCTTAAGCACCAGGCTGCAGTGTATATTTTTTTAGCTGACTCCCAAATTTTTAACAATCAATCTTTTAGCAGTTAAGATGGTGTTCATATTTAATGTACCTTATTAACAGTGGGTAAATCAGTGAAATTCCCTAGATTGGGAGGAAGGGTTGTATGCAAGATTAGATTAACATAACTTCACAAAAAGGAAAAAAATGAAAGGACAATGCCATAATATGTGTATTAAGTCACTCTTTTCAATTCCTGTGCTTATTACTATTACAAATATTGACTCTGTACATCCTGCCAGGAATCTAACAAGATGTCTTTTACTATATTTTCTTGTTGAATCAGCCTCAGCTTCAGATCTATATATGACCGCTCTATTCTTGTTTACATAGACCCTGGGCCAGTCAGTGATTAGCTCCGGCTGCTTTGTGCTGCTCCAGAAATATAAGGCAGCCAGAAACCCAGTTTCACTTGGTAATTACACCCATTTACAACTGTTTTGTATCATCAGAGTAATGCATGACAGCCAACCTAAACTGGTGAATCTACCCTGCTATTACAGATATAACAGACCCAAAGATTCCTATGTATTCCCTCTTCCGTCAGGGAAAACATTACAAAATTTGTGCTTACCAGGCATGTTACTTCTCCATTAGCAATGTTTTTTGATGGAATTAGTGTCCATTTTTGTTAGGAACAGGAATGAATCAAAACTCCTGATTCAAACATTTTGAAAGTTTGAATACAGCAAAGAGCAGCTGCTCCTCTCTCTGTAATGGACTGATCTTAACCCCTCCATTTCAACATTTGCAGACCTCGTGCGTTGGGCCTATCTGTAGTCTTTTCTGATGGTGTCTCTTTCATTTCCTGGCTAAAAATCTCCTTCATGATCAATAACTGTTGTTTTACAGTGTCTAAGCATCTCTGGCTTCTATTAGCATCTTACCTACCTTGCTTTCCAAATTAATAGACTCTTACACAACTAATGTCCTGGAAGCAGGCAAAACATTTCTGTGAACAGTACACATGAAGGACTTCAAGGTTTAATACTATTGCCACAGAAATAAAGTGCAAAATTCCTCCAGGGCCTAACTGAGATGTCCGTTCTAGTAATGTGAAGTAGAACATGGTGCATTTTTGCTGGGAAAGAGTAAATTTACTGGGAAAAAAATGTTTTTTCATAGTCACATAGTGGTTAGGGGCTGGAAGGGACCTTACAGATCATCAGGTCCAGTCCCCCTGCATTTTGGCAGGAAAGACTGCCGCAGTCAAATGACCCCAGAGAGATGGATGTCAAGACACTTAATGAAGATCGCCAGAATGGGTGACTGGACCACCTCTGCGGGGAGCCTGTTCCAAACCCTCAGCACTCGACTTTTAAAGAAGTTTTTTTTCCTTATGTCTAGTCTGAAGCAATCCTCGATCAGCTTGTGCCCATTATTTCTTGTCCTCCCCTGGGGGGCCTTGGTGAACAGATGCTCCCCCGGGCCCTGATGTACCCCCTTGATATACTTACAGGTTGCCACCAAGTCTCCTCTGAGTCTTTTCTTCTCCAGGCTGAACAGTCTCAAGTCTTTCAGCCTTTCCTCACATGACCTGGTCTCTAGGCCTCTAATCATGTGTGTGGTCCTCCTTTGGACTCTCTCGAGCTTCTTCCCATCCTTCCTTTCAGGAGAACCAAAAGCTGTTCACAAATGCTGAATTTGGTTAAGTTCAGGCAAAAATGGAGAAAAAATTCTGAAAAGTCAAAGTATTTTTTCTTGGCATTTTTAAAAGGAAAATCTTTTAGTTTTGAAATATCATTTTCTTTTTGAAATTGACCTAAACGTTATAAAATTATTTTTTGAAAAATGTAATAACCTTAAAATAGAAATGTTTTGTTTCAGGCTTTTGGGTCACACCATTTTGATTTTTTTTTCTTAATTTTTCAGTTTAGCCACCAAACTGAAAATATCCCATATTCTAATGTGAAGTCAGAGTAAATTCTCTCAAGCCAATGGATTAATGCCAGTATAGTTTAACTATACAAAAAGTCTTCACAGACTAGGGGGAGGGCTGTACCCTAACTTCAATCTGCATTACTGTAATTGTGGATGAGATCTGTGGTGTACTGTGTGGTGTGGGATATATCCCAACATCCAATTTCATTATAGAAGTATCAGTTACACCCCATATTTAATGCCAAGTGTTCTATTCTCACACTATGATCTAACCATCTCTAGCATTGCACTGGAATAACCCATTTCCTTACAAATTGAGACACTTTGAATCGGATGTGGACATGATTACTTGTTTCCAAATATTTTCAATGTGAAAAGTCAATCTTGCTTAAGGGAAGATTGAATCTTTTATTTTTGTCACAATGTCCCAGGAAGTTTTGATTCCTGTATTCTCACTAGTCAGCTTTTAGTGGGTACAGCTACATGAGCTACTTTACTGCACAGTAGCGTAGTTTACTACACAGTAAGCATGTGTATCTACATGTAAACACACTTACTGAGCAGTAAATCTCACTAATCATGAGTAAATTTGCTACCTGCTAATGCTAGTAGCAAATTTTTTTGCAATTACTTACTGTGCAGTAATGCTTGTATAGAAGCCTGACCAGGAGCAAATCTGCTCCCAGTCATATTGCTCCCTGCCTCTAGAAGCTGCCTGCTGCTGGAACAAGCTCTGCCATGGCAGCAGGTAGCTCCAAGCCTCCTGCTCCATACTTCCAATCCTGCTGATAGCTGCCTCACTGGTGGATTGGGGCAGGCAGCTGTTTATCCTCTGCAGCTCTTTCCAAGTCCCCTGCCCCCAATCAGGGAGTCAGGACCAGGAACTCCCTGCTTCTGGGGCAGGGTGACATTATCCCTGTCCCAGCAGCAGGCAGCCCTCAGGGAAAGGGTACAATGTTCCAGCCTCGGTGACAAGACAGCAATATCCTAACCCAGTGCTCCCTGCCAGCTCCTGGGCTAGCACCCAGGGGGAGCCTAAAGCTCCCTCTGGTGGTAACATAAGCCCACTGCAGGGCCCCCCAGAAACAGGAGCAGTTTGCTGCTTTTAGCAGCAAATCTGATCCCACTTACCTGCACATGTAGATGCCTGCCCAGGAGCATTTAATTGCGAGTAGTTTAGTCATGAGTAAACTGCTCCCACATCAAATTGATATGTAGACACACCCAGCGTGTGTTTAATGACACATCATCCTGACAAGCTTCAACGTAAATTCATAAAGCTCTTTGAATTGGAATAAATACAACTGAGCAAAAACTAATTTAGAAATTGGCTTCAATCAACCAGATCATTAGCTGGGGAAATTGCCAATTTATACTGACTGAGCATCTGGCCCATTGTGTTTTATGTACAGTAGCTGCTCTGGCCTAAAGACAGCTTCAAGAAAGTCACTCTGGGTGCTTCTACACATGCCCCTGACTGCACAGTTGGTACTGCTTTAGTAAATACTAAATGACTGCACAGTACCAGACAGTACTTCACAGTCCCGGTGGTGCACAGGTCATTTTCAACTCTACTGTGCAGTAGCAACGGCATCACAGTTAGTGCCCACTCACACTATGTCTTCGTAGCAACAAGCTAAGTCACTATAGTTCATTGCTACAGTGACATAGCGTCTCATGTAAACACGCTATATGTACAAAAGTTTGTATGTTGTGGTTATTAATTACACAATGTTGCATTTTTATATTGTCAGGGTTAGTGGGTTTTAAGGAATTAAACTTCCCTTCCTCCTTTCTCAACAGAGGTGCCACTGCTCAGAAAGGTCAGCACTGCTCAGAAAGCATTTAGTAATGTCAATCACTGTGGAAGTGGAGTGTGTAATTGCGTGTTAAACAGAACTCAGAATGTACATACTTAACATTGTTTAAAACTCTTTTGTGTGAACTTAATATGAGCATGCATAAGGGTTTTATTTTACTTACTGTTTTTCCCCTCACGTTTCTTCCAAAGACAGCAGAAGAGTTTCCCAAACCTACCTTATTTTTCTTATTAAAATAGTACTCCCTCCCTCCCTCCCATCCCCACAATATCTGGGCTTAAGATAAGCTTACTGACTTTTATTTGATTTCACACTCAGCAGGGAAGTAACTTTTCCTCTGTCAAGGCTGTTAGTTACCTGCAGTGGTGCAACAAGTAGAGTTTGCACTCTGGGCAAACCCAGCAGGAGAGCCAGTAGTAGAGCAGGAGTCTTACCTGTGCCAGGAATTCTGAAACAGTCCCCGGCTGTACTGCTGAAGATGTTACTGCCACCAACATATGTTCTGCCTATCCTATCTCTTGCTCTTAAAGCAGCAGCAGTAGATTGTCTGTAAACCCAGTTACTGCTGCCAAAGTCATGCCATGGGGCTGTTCTTAGTGCAAACTCCATGGGGGTGGGGACAGTTCTACAGATTAAGGAACATCATCCTTGCATCAATAGATACACTTCATTTGTATTTCTCTGGGTACATATAAGCATTACATTTAGCTCAAGGTGCCTGGGTGTACAAGCATTTTCAGGGCTTAGGTCACCCTAAAAATGGCACCCCCAATCTAAAGTTCCTCTAGATCAGCACTGGGTTGACCCACTCTATTGAGGTTTAGCTTGAATGCTTGCACACATTCACAGCACAGCCCACCAACATCATCCCCCACAGACTTACCAGCCCCCCTGTGGACCCACAAGTTTCCTCCTCCCCCCTCCATTTGTATGAAACAATCCCAACTCAGGTTCAGGTGGTTTAAACTAATCCATTTAAACCTGAGCCAGGTCCCATAGATGTTTGTTCACACTCTCTTCAGGCATGTCTACACATGCAGTTACCCCAGTTTAAATTTACTGCGCAGTAAACAGGAATAGTCCAGTTTCTACATGTGTAGGTGTTAAAGTGAATTAACACTAAAGATAGTCCCAAGTCTGTCCACACATACAGTATTACTGTGCAGTGAGGTGTCTACATGTGTGTTACTGTGCAGTAACTACTCAGGCATAAATGTGATACCTGCATGATCCACATACCAAATTTACAGTCAAGCTGGCGTAAGTCACTGTATTTGCTGACCAGTAAGGGCATGCACATGTAGACGTGTGCCCGTACCACACAGTAATTTGGGTTGCTGTGCAGTAAATGTGTACGTGTAGACACACCCTTTGTGTACCACGTTGGTACTGAATCTGCACATTTGACCCCAAAATATTCAAACTGTCCAATTTCACCATTGTGATTTACTAAGTGCTTGATTATTCAGCTTTGATGTCTTTAGCTTTTGCTTCATATTGCATGCATTATTTCAGGGCGGTAATATTTTAAGTCATTTGGATCAACAAAGAGGCCTACTCCCATGTAAGCTACTGCAGTCATCCTAAGCTACTCCTTACATTGCCCGTAAAAAGTATAAATGTTTAGAAATATGTTAGAAGAAAACTGCCAGCAAATTCCATGCTTTTTACATTTCATTTTTTAGTGTTTTAATGTTCAACTATCCCTATGTCTGAGCTATTTTATTTAATAAGATGTTATTAATTTTGGGAACACCACCAGATCCGATCTTCTTGCCAAGTAGACAGGCCTAGTAATGAATAACACCTTCAGCCTTGACTGTTACTAACTTTAATAATGTTAAGTTGGCATCATTTTCATGTTCTTAGGTACTTCATTTCCAGACCAAAAGAATGAAAGATTTTATCAAGGCATGAAGTACATTCCAGCAATATGGATAATTTTGTCACTGCTTTAAAATCTATAGATCCTACTTCTGAACGAATTCCATATCCAGCTGTAGCATGTTGTCTCCACATTTGTCTAAACACAGGAGTCTGGCTAAGGAATATACAAACGATTCATAAAAACATGCCTATGTTACACATGTGTGAACCACATGAAAGTTACATGTGAATTTAGATCGTAGGTTTCTCTTTTTATAGCTATCTGAAGTATGAATATAATTTGATAAGTATGGACATTATTTCAATTATGTAGTTTTGAACTGTGAAATTCAGAGAGTATCAAAAATTTCTCTCACAAGATACAGAGCTACACATCTTACAGACAGCTGTTTGGAAATGTTAGCATGCATCTGAAAAATAAGGGAAAATAAAGAATAGCCAGTGTCCACACTGCAAAGCTCCCATTTCTCTCAATTAGGATTGATCATGCTTTGGAGGCAGAGCAAAGGTACCTTTTCTCCTTCACTAACTTCAATTTTAATATTCAACCCAGGTGCTCACTGTGAGACTAGTACAGCACTTGCAATGTCTAAAATAAGTCACAAGATAATATTTGTTAATGCTTGTGATTGCTGGGAATGATAAGGAGCCTCATTTTCAAATATGGTGGCTGTGGACCTGATCCACAAATTAATGAAACCAATACAATGTATTTCCATTGACTTCCCTGAGCTTTGGATCCAGCTCTATAATTTTGTGGGGCTGCAACTGGCAGCCCCACCTGGCCCAAGTGGCCAACTAGGGTGCCTTAGGCTGTCTATACCTCCTGATTGACGCAGCAGATCCCCTACTTAAGCCCTCTTGGGGCAGTTGACTGCAGGCTAGAGTGCTAAATGCAACGGCTTAAGACAAGCTGCTCCAGCTTCTCCTCTGGCAGCATGAATCCAACATCAACTCTTAACATTGTGTCTGACTGACACAATTGGGAATAGTTCCTGAAATACTGGAAGCAGTTACATATATTTCAAAACAAGGTTTCTACCCCCCTAAATGGGTAATGCTATGTTACCAGCTTGCAATTTTATAAGAGTACCCAAACATTTAGGGATGGGTTTGTGTTGATTATGATCAAGCAAGCAACCATTACCAACTTATGATTTTTATTTTTTTTTTTGCTACAGTCAAAGAACCAGCTCTCTGAGGAACCAAGTTATAACTGACCTTTCTATCCAATTTTCTCTCTCATCAGTTATAGACTGTTCACTATTCACAGGCCGAGATGCCATGTTGTCTTCATAGACAATAGAATCACAGGCATAAATGAGGATTTAATTTGAGGGTGGTTGAGTGGCACAGATTTAACTTTCAGATCTAGAATTTCTACTGTAATCTTATATATTATGTATGTTTTCGAAATATATCTAGCATCGGTTTTTTTGAATCTCATCAAGAATCATTCACTTTAGGACATTCTCAGAAAATAAGATTGTTCCATTTTATCCAGTGTGTTGTTGAGAAGGTTTACTTCGATAGGTGAGAATCCCATCATTTTAATGTTTACATAGACTTTTCTTTCCATAAACTATTCTTTTGGTTTTCTTTGATGTCTTGTCTCCTGGCAAAATGTCAAGGCTTTTCCTTCCATGAAACTGCTACAGCTGAAAACTATCTGCAGTTCATGTAACAGTTAAACACTAAGGTGGCCTAATCAAGCTGTCAGGTCCCAGTCATAGACCCACTGGACTCAATCAAAGTTTTTCAAGTTACTTCAGTGGAAGAAAGAGCAAGCACTCAAGGACTAGGTATCGTAGTGGTGAGTGTAGAAGAGAACCTAAATATAGAACAAAGAGAAGGAATGACCCCATTACTTTCATCTAGCGTAAACGAGATCAGAATCTTTCTTCAGTGATCTGGTATTTTCTACTCAGATTGTATAGGTCCAAGGTAAGGCTATTGTGAGCTGTTCACTGAACAAAAAAGGCAAATTGGCAAAAAAGGGCAAAACATACAAATCAGTTTGTACATTTCTGATGAGAATGGAATTACAGCATCAGACCTCAGTGCCTTCTTGGGCTTGTTTATATAGCTCCTAGGAGGAGATATGTAGTTGAATAAGAATAAGCTAAAGCAATGTGGCAGGGCAACATGTCAGACCCTGAATTTCATTTTTGTCACTAAAAATTGAGATTAGACCTGGTTAAACATACAAACTGCATTTGTTTTGAGGCCAGTTCTGGCAACAACAGCCGCTCGAGCAAACTTACCCTATTCTCATCCAAAGATAAGGTCTTAATCTCTTATTAGTGTCCGAAGCCAGGATAACTGAAGTGGTGGCAGATCCCATGTGCCAAAGCTAACCTGCCTTGCATCACCAGACAGGAAGCTATGCATGCTCAGATGGAGACAACGTGCAAAATACAGGCCACATATGCAGCTGTTATCGTGCAAAGTACACATTCACATTGACTCCACTGTCAGATACTCTGAACCCATGGAAAATGCCACAAGAGATAAGCAGTACACCTCTTTGTTCATTCTACAAGTTTAAATTGTTGTCAGCTCTACTCTATGCTCTTTATCAGACCCATTTGTACAAGAGGCAGTCTGCTCCTGATAAGTACTGCTGGTGCCACTACTAGCAGAAGCTTCCTAAGGTCATTTTTATTTCTTAACAGAGTACAATAAGTAATCAAAGGCATGTAATCAGTGGTTTGTTCATGTGTCTGTGGAAAGGTTTTGTTAAATGTGGGTCACCCTGTGGCTTGTACCTGGCTGCAGTATACTTTATTGAGGCACAAAAACATGTAAAAGCTTGATTCTGCTTTGCATGAACACCCTGAATTCCTGTCTACTTGAATAAGGTGGAGAATCCAGGCCCTAAATTATTCAACCAGATTAGGAAAAGTATGGAGGTTTTTTCTTCTGTTACTCTGGATACTGGCAGACACAGGGCATGTGGGGCAGAAGTTGGAGAAAACTGCTCTGTTGTGAATGTTAACAGTACCAGGAAAACCCATGCTAAAACAGAGTTTCCCTCTGATTAAATATTCTTTTATATCTAAGCCAGAAGCCTGATCCAAATTCTGTAAACTGAAGAGAAAGACCCCTATTCATATCCGTCACAGTTAGATTGGATCCTTTGTTTGCATGCAGTTTTTAGTAGTTTGTTTGTTTGTTTTTCAAGGGTCTGTCCTCTCTGATTTGTCATGTCTGATCAATTTGCCAGTCTCTCAGTAACAGATCATGAACTTTGAGTCGATCCTCATGGACTGCAGGAGAAGTGTCTCAAGAGCTACATTTTAATATCATCAAGAAGGCAGTGCTAATACTGTACCTCATAAAGGCACACCATGACATTTTTAAAGGTAAAAGACATTGAAACAGAAGACAATGAAACCAGAAGACAACTTCAAAGCATTGACATACACTCCTAACTTCACTTCAGAAAGACTCCATTATTACAGTGTCTGGATATATTTTCAAGAAAATGTTCAGGAAGATTTTAAAATATCCTTTCTCTATGATGAAGGATTTCAATTAAGCCTGTAAACTCTCATCTGCAAAGAAGGATATCATGTGTGCATGCATATATGTATAAAGCTTAACTGCCCTGAATACTTAGTGACAAGTAATGCAGTGCTAATTCCAATTGAGATACCATGGTCCTGATTCCAACACCAGATAAAGACAGTGGAAAGACACTCATTCAACTCAATGCACTTTGGATAAGGCCTTAAGCATTGAAGTTTGAGCAAATTTCAAACCATTAAGATTTGCAGAAAGACCGTCTCCGGGATCAGGTTATTGATTTATTAGGCTATCCAACATTTTCTTACTGAGGGTTCTTACACATTATTCTGAAGATCAGGTACTAGAAAATGACAGAAGCAGGATACTGGAGCAAATGGAATATCAGCCTGAGAGAGCAAGGGAATCATAGGATAACAGGGCTGGAAGGGACCTCACAAGGTCATCTAGTCCAACTCCCAGGTCATGGCAGAATCATCCCTGACTAAACCATCCAACCCAAGTGTCTGTCTAAATAGCCCTTGAAAATTTCCCAGGATGAAATTACTAAGAAATAAGATTCCACAATGTCTCTTAGGTAGGCTGATCCAATACTTGACCAACCACGGAGTTGGAAAGTTCCTCCTGATCTCCAACCCAAATTTCCTCTGTTGCAGCTTGAGGCCATTGTTCCTAGTCCTGGCTCCTACAGCCACAGAGGAAAGCCCATCTCCATCCTATCTGTAATCAGCCTTCAAGTATTGGAGAACTTGTTATCAAATTCCCCCTCCTTCTTCTCTTCTTCAAACTAAATAACACTAATTCTAATACAGGTAGGACCAAGAGTCCTGTAGCTGACAAGGTTCTGGGTCCTGGCTGCTTGTGAAGCATAGGTAGGACCCAGACTCCCATTAGCTATGGGGACTCTTGGTCCCCGCTACATATGGCCCCCATGGCTGGGAGCCCCCTCAGTAAAGGGGGCTCCCAAGCATGGTGCCTGCTTTTTGCGATGCAGAGGAACCCTGGGATTGGACTCTCCATGCACCAGCAATAAGACATGATTGGTTCTAACACACAGTACCACATTCACGCCTCCTGCCATTCACATTCAGCATGGCAAGAGATGTAATTGTATGGATCATGCATTAAACCCAATTGCATCTTTACCTGCATGTGCAGAGGAGGGCCTTAGATACGAAAATCTGAGACACTGGCACCTGGCTCTCAGCCCTAGTGTAAGCACGGTCTCTTACTGCATTCTACTTGTTACAGTTAAATAAAGCCAAACATCGCATTAAAACAAAGACCTGAAGAAGAATGCACTGCATTCAAAATCCTAAATCTATCTTTACCATTCCAGTGCCGAACAGGCCCCGATGCAGCCGCCATGCGCCACCGCTGCCAAGCACTGCCGGCTCTGCAGCTGCTGAGCACTGCTGGCTCCAGGCACTTACTACCCACCCCCTGTCTCCCATCAAAGCTGCCACCAGCTTCTCTGGGCAGTCGCCACCCCCACCCCACAGTTCCTCACAGGCTAATATGCCCCAGGCCTCACACCCCTAGGGACGGCTCTGAATATGGAAAATATATTATCAAGCAGTGGGCCCAGTTCACATAGCCGTTTACCTTCCATAGCCACTTTCATAAACAAATTGTTCTTAAGCTTGATTCCTTCTCCAGCTTGTTTTCTTAAGGACTCAATAAGAATAAGTACTATTATTTGGAAGGGACAGAAGTAGGTTTGCCCACTCTTAATATTATCCAAATAGGATTATCTGCTTTTCATCCACACTTTTTAAAGAGATGTTGCCTTCAGCATCATTAAAGAAAATATATTATTGCTTGCTCTTTATGTAAGAGTAAAACATCAGCCTAATTTTGAAGGAAATAAATTTATAGTGGAGATTCTCAAGGAGGCAAATCCAATTCTAAGCAGGGTTTTCCACCTGGCCTGAAATGCATTACAAACATCTGGCAGAAAAGGTTCACTTTTTGATCTCTGTTAAAAAAAAATCCCTTTCCCTCCCAAACTTGGTTCATTAATCTTTACTACTCTAGGAACAACTCATCCATTAGCAACAGGTCCTTTAATGCACTTTCAGGAGTAGAAACTGATTAATGACCTGTGGGAGGTAATGCTGGTGATAATTATATAGGGCAATGGTAGCTGCATAGTTTAGGTTACCTTTATAAACCTGGTTTTCAATTCTTCTTAACTGTCCCCAAAGCAAACCAGTTCCCTGGGAATCTGACACTACATATCTCATTGCAAGGCAGGATTTTCTAGGGAAGTTTATGTAAAACAAATCAGAAAAGGAGTTTTAGAAATATAGGCCCAGAACTTAGCCTTTATAACTGACCCTTCAGTAGCACAGGTCTTTAGCCAACCCAAACTGGATAAATGAGGATACCTCAGCTGGTTTAGAGCCAGGGCTTGGGGTATGTAGGTGTAGGCAGGGAGGTAAGCCAGAGTTTGCCTGTAGCACATTGTGTTCTGGCAACTTTTAGCACAATAGCCCTCAAGGAACTAGTGCAATTTAGAGCTAGGACAATTGAGAGCAGCCTTGAGGCTGCCTTGAAGATGAGCTGTTTTTGTGCACATAACTTAAACTTCAAAGCCTATAAAAACATAGGAATAGGTCAATACAGAGACTAACCCAAACATGCTGATTTCACTGGGAATTTTTTTACATTGATGTCAATGGATTTTAGATCAGACCCCTAATGCATAATGAAAATGTGCCTATTTGCAGTGTCAATCTATTTTTAAAATACACTTACAGTAGTCTTTATTTTTCTCTTAGACAAAGCTTTGCGTAATAGCCGAAGAGCACTTGTAGCTCAGAGTGGTGTAAGATCAAATAAAGCCTGTAAACGTTAGCTTGGTTACCAGAAGACCATTTTGTGCTACTTACATTCAGAGAGGGTGAATTGAAAATAAAACTGTTAATGTGCAACAGAGACTCTGATCTCATTCTTGCCATAGCTGTGCAGGACAAAGAGTCATTACATTTACCTTGTTTAACTCTACCTAGTGACCCTCTGTCTGACTAGAAAAGTAAAAAGTGCAAGTGAGAAAATAATATAGAAATAATTGCAGAATGTTTCTGTTGGTTTCATGTCATACTAAACATCACAATAGCTAGCAAGTAAGGTTTTCTAACACTTACTGATTTTACACAAGAAAGATGGGTGTAAATACAGAAGCAAACTTTTATGGCAGATCCTCCATTAGTGTGAATTGTATTAGCTCTATATCAGCAGCAGTGAAACTGTGACAATTCATACCAGCTTTATGCTTCTCAGGAACAACTCTCTATACCTGCCTTCCTCAACTGTTCCCTGAACCATGGGCAAAACCCCAGTGTAACCAAAGCCAATGGTAGGTGATCTCAGTGGGCTATAATCTTTATACTATCCTTACAAAAACCTGACTTCCCAGGTTAAATCATATTTTGTGTAAGCAAACTATCACTCATTTATTTTTTATCATCAGCAATCTTCATGATAAACAGGAGGTCAGTAAATTTACCAGCCTAGGTGGAATTATACCCAAGTTACATGATGAATGTTTCAGCTTTAGCTTTTTTATCAAATTTACTCCTATAAAGTATATTCATTGGGGTGTGGTCCTTAATTCAGGTGCCCCCCTGGAAAAATGTTTTGTCTCTGAAAGTGTTTAATATTTTTCTTGCAGTTTGCAGTTTATAATCTTTGATATAAGGCAATGCAGCTTACAAAGATGTAACTTCACCCATATTTTCTCTTACTGGACAGAAGCACTAAAAGCTTTACCAGCGCTCTGTGATTTTTAACAACTGGCCATTAAAAAAAAGTAACCAATTTTTTTTTTAATTTTTCCCAAATTTCAAAAAGTAACATTTTGAAATTCAAAAAGTTTTGACCAGTCTATAGCTGATTGAAAAAAATGGAGGCTGGGGAAGGGAGGTGGGGGTTAAATATGTTGTTATTTTTTTCGTGTTTCCTTGCTTTTTAAAATTTTTGAAATGGCATCAACATTTTGAAATTCAAAAATATTCAGTTTATCCTAGAGGTTTTCAAAGAAAAATGAATAAAGTGAAATTGTATTTCTGGTGAGAATCAAAACCATTCTTACAACGATGTGCATGTCTGCACTATTTTTAAGGCTATGTACTTGGAAGCAATATGTAGTTATCAGGGATACAGCAGCTATTTCTAATTATTATTGTGGTTGACATAAAGCAAATGTTTATGGAATAATCGATGAACAACATGAAAAAGCAATATTTTTTGTTTTTGAAACAGTGTTTACATCAAAGTGAAATTTATCCATGATAAAAGAACAAAGTATGAATCCTTGGTTGCTGCTTGTATTTGAAAGACTATATGTAGGAGATTTACAACTATCTTTTGTGTGGTAAAGCTCTGCAAGTCATGATGATTAATTAACAGACATGAAAAATTAAAGAGTTATAATATACTTGGGGTTAAGGAAAGTGTAGTAGATATTAGTGCTAATAGGTTGCAGTGAAAAGGAAGTTCATCATTTGTCATTGCCTTATCTCTAAGTTTTATTATTGTTTGAAATGCACATGAGCCAAAAGCACAGAATGAGAGCAATTTTAAAAATCAAAATAAATAACTGATATGAAAGGATTATGAGAAATAGGATTGCTCGAAGGACTAAGAGAGGGACTTGGAGCTTTATTGTCCAACCTGGGTTAGCAGTGACCAAGATTTGGGTTCATCAGAAATAAAATGAACAGACATCCAAGGCTGGATCTAGACAGGGTAGAACAGTACAGTCAAACCCACCTTTAGCTGTGCTGCATGTGAGCTCTCAACACAGGGTCTGGCCAGAGTCCCTGCTTTCAAGTGGTTCTGGAGCCCAGGAGTAAGCTTGTCCCCCACTTTCCGCTGCTACTGAATTCAGCAGGGAGGAGGAGTGAGGGGAAGGGCAAACAACAGTGTTCACCCCCACAATCTCCAGTACCCTGTGAAAATGGAAACTTCGGCTGGAGTGCACCCTAATCACCTGGTAAGCTCAGAGCTCACTGCTCATGCAGAGCTCCAAAAGGAGCCTGCACTGACCAGGCAGTGAGCTCAGAGCCTACTATGCACACACAACACAGCCAAACTGGGGAGCTGCACTCCCCTTCCTCTGTTCCTGGATCCACTACTGCAGATATCCCCACTCCAAAACCACCAACACCAACCAACTCAACTGGCACGAACTGGCATCCCTGTTGGTAACAAACAGAATACCTAGGCTGAATGGGCATGGAAATATGTCCTCTTGATGTGCTTGTTTAAAAAAATGGTTGGCTTTGGAAGTTTAATGGACCCACAGAGCTACTGCCTGCTTTTAACTAACCTGGAAGCAGGCTTCCTTTAGCACATTTTCAATTTTTCACCATTCCTAAGCAGAAACATTGACTCAAGAATGATAAAAGGCCTGTTCAACTCTCAGTATTATAAATCAGGATGGAGGCACTCGTGTCAAATCCAACCCAAACCATGTATTGTTATCAGATGGAAAACACTGTGATCAAGAAAATCCCATTTTCTTGATAATCCATGACAAAGAGCAGGAGTGTTAGGCAGAGGTATAGTAAGATATTTCAGTGCTTGGGGCCAAAGGGGGAATTATGCTGATCACTGGCGAGCAAAATGAGAGAGCAGAAGGAGCAGGGAGCAACATTTTACCTGCTTCTGCTTTCTGCACTCTGATGGTGGTTGCTACAACTCCTGCTGTAGCAGTGTGAGCTTGGCTTCTGTACCTGAGGGATGGTTTTGCTGCACGCTTATGCAGCAGCCCAGCTGGCACAGACTCCTTAGGCCCTCTCCTGGAGCCTTGTTCACTCCCTGCCTCCCTATACCCTTCCAGGCACAGGGCTGCACATCCCATGGGAAAGTCTGGGGGGCTGGAGTACCTTCCACTGGCTTCACTCATCCCCTCCGCCACAGATACACTATGGGGCATGGGGCTGCACCTGCCTGGCTACCTGTGGTCAGGCTATGCAGGGCTGCCTCTGCTGTGGAAAAGACTCCAGAGAGGGAGGGGGGGCATACTTATACCTGCTCTAAGTCATTGCTTGAAGCTGGTGCCCCCTTACCCTGCCCTAGTTACACTATTGGTGTTAAGTTTATCCATTCTTACCTACCCACAGGGCATGTCTATGTTCATACATGTGTAGTCATTACTGTGCATTTAGTTTAGTATGTCCTTAATGAAGCACTAATTGTGCAGTAATTACACTTACTGCACAGTAGCCTAATAATACTGCGCAATAGCTTATTAACAGTTTTTGACCTGCATGCTACTGTGCAGCATTATTAGGCTACCACACAGTAAGCGTTTCATGCAGACATGCCCACAGAAATGTTAATCTATTTAAGTACAAGCATATAGTCTTAAGGAATGCCCTGACTTTCCTTTCAATAACTTTAGTTTCATACTTTCTATATTCCTTAGATTTCCTACAGGGAACAGGGGAACTATAATAGTAAAAATTTAGTTAACTTAAGTAACACAGTTTTAAGCATCGCTACTGTATCCCTAGAGAGTGGAACCCCCCCTCCCCTCCAATGCCACCCAGGCACACAAGGAAAATGTATAGGTACATAAAAAAAAATTGTTACCAATTTCAACCTTGATGCAGTCTTTAAAATGTTGAAATAGTTGATACCCCAGACCATGAATTTATAAACCTAAGCAAGATTAGCTAATAGTTGAAAACTTCGTTTGGATAAGAGCCATTTTTAGGGAAAGGACTGTTTACTTAACCAGGGAAGTTTGCCTGTACTGCATATACATCAGTATTGTTTATTATTGAACCCCAGATGCACATTAATTATGTGATTTAAGTGACTGGATAACATCAGCCCCTCAGGCTTTGCATATCAGAATGTCATCAACGTGTATGGCATAAACTGACCCATGAAATGCATGTTCATACACTGTAGGTTAAAAGAAGAATGTCCTCCATCTTCAATGTAGCCTTGCCACAGTGGCTATCCTTCACGCTTGTGTCTCAAGTAGATCCTTATACTTCGATATACAGAACAGCGCAGCAGCATCTCTTCAGTTTCGCTTACATGTTGTGATTGCTTCGAAAAGATCATCTGTCACTGAGAGTTCTTGTAACACATTTGCAAATAAGGTCAAACAATTTGTTCAAAGGCGAACACGCCAGCATAAATACGCTGTAAATATTTGAGTATGAGTTTAATGCCATTTGAGAGGCTCACACAAAGATGCACAAATGTAATTGCAATATTTAAAAACAAATTAGAAATATGCATGTTATTCTAGCCATTGGTAGGTTTTCATCATCATTATGCACATTTCTGTTTATTTGGGTTTTTAATTAAGAAATACAAGTATTTGAAAAGTTCCAGCAAAATGGATATCTTGTAGCAATTCAATACTTTGCTAGCATGATTCCTGATAGAATGTGAGTCTGACTACAGCCATTACATGCGTAAAACTCATGGTAATGTGTTCAAAAAGGAACAAGGGCAGGACCAAGTGCTAACAACAAGTTCTACCCTGCTATACTCCTCTTTCAAGAGTCAAAACCATGCTTTCAATGGTGAGTGATTATAATCACAAAATGGTTACATTGTTGGGCTATTTATATGTAAGAAATTATAGGGAAAGGGTGATGAAGTTCAGATCCAGGCTTCCATCTATTGTGCACACGTGGTTTCATATAGTTCTCATTGAAACCTCTCTGTTTGACTAGGACAGGATAGAGTGGGAAGAGGCATATAAAATAGTGGGTAAGATTTTATGTTGCACAGCAGAGAACTTGCACCCCAGGGTTAGATGGGACTAACTTGGCTTTAAGGTAACTTTGCACCCTCCTGATCCTGGGGAATTCTTGGGGCTGAAAAGGACCCTGGTGTAACTCAAGCAATCTTAAGTTTGAACTGCCACATAGGCACAGCATTACACAGAGGTATTGAAATAATTCATATGACCAGGCTACTGGAGATGCTGAAGAGGCAGCTGAAGAATTAGAAGAAACAAGAGAGTGGAAGGATACAAAAGACAAATGAGGATGGTACATCAAGGAATGGACATTTTAGGGAGCTTAGAAATGAAGACAGAAAAACTGTAAATGTAAAGCCACCTGTATCTGAGTATTAGGTCTTTCTGAATGGGGAATACTAGAGCAAAGTAGTACAGGGGAATGGAAGATACTAGAGTGTAGAGGAAGTAGTCAAGTGAAAGGAAAGAGAAGAGGTTGAAAACGAAGGAATAAGTAATGTCAACTTAGCAAACTGGAGAAAGGATAGAAACATACTGGAGAGCTAAGAAATCTCAGTAGCACTTCCTTTGTAAAAGGCATGAGTACTATTGTCCTGTGGCTGCATCATTATCTTGTCCTATGACTGCAGAGTTCTCAGAGAGTGTAAAAGCAGGTGGTGTTAATAAGGAACAGAACTGCAGAATCTTTACAACTGAATCATGTCATCATGCTGGGCCTTGTCCTTCTTCACTGCCTTTTGCCTTTTGTCGATAAAACCTGCTTCTGTTTTGGAGTAGTGCTTAGCTCAGTAGGGTCCTGCTTTTGGCTATGGAACTACTGAGGAGTTGTACCTGCAGAGTATATAGTAACCAAGACCAGAATCTTCTGGATATAGCAAAGCTTGAATACTAACATTTGCTTTTGTGTGGTTGCATTAATAAATATATGTGTGACCACTTCATCTCCTTAGCAACTTCACCTTAGAGGAGGCTGCTGCTCAATCTTTTATTTCACCTGAGGAAGATTTGACTGGTTCACATGAACTGACCTTCCTGTCAGCCTCTAAAACAATATAAACTGAACTAGGAGTTTTATCAGGCTTAAAATGCCCCTTTTTGGTCACAACCACACCTTATTGGAGATTTCTTCATCCCAGTACAAAAGTGTGATTAGTTAAGTAATTCCACCATGAATGAGATCCTTTCTTTATCAACCAGATATTTTTGCATCTGATCTTCAGTGTTTTGGCTTACTGTCATACTAGGAATTAGCCTTGCAAAGGCAAGAGAAAAACCGGTCATTTTCAGCAAGGAAAGCACTAGAGTTCTTAAAAATGGCTTTTCACTTTTTATTTATCATTACAGAAAGGTCCAGTAAGTAAGTATCCTGCACATTATTTATGATTAATATTGCTCACATTCCAGGAGAAAAGCACAAACACCATTCGAGGGCAAGACATCATTGTTTAGGTGAGGTTCAGACATATTTTGCGAGGTTCACCTCTCAACAAACAGCTGAGGCCCCAACCCTACAATGAATTAGCAGACCCCAAAAAGAATTCAGTAGTACTCCAAATATGTGCAGGATTCTTCCCTTGCCAAGCTTGCAGAAAGACTGGAACATCACTAAGGCCCAGATGTGACAGGAATACAGAACACAAAAGAGAAGGTGAAAGTGAGCTAATTGAGGAGGCAAATGAGGCTTTTCATAGCGATACCATGTGTTCACTTCTTTCACATTCATTCATCTTCCAATGCAGGCAGCCATAAGGTCACGTGGATGCAAATGATGGCAGAATTTGGCATCAATGGCCTATTCCCATTTTTCCCTCCCACTGGGTTGCAGCTCATGTGTTAATGTAAGTTGTATTATTAATTCATAAATGCCTTGCATGGTCATTTTATATTATATCCATAGAAGTGAGATAATGTATTGTTACTATTTCATAACATCTAAGGCAAAGTTAATGGGGGAAAAAATCATCCTGTCCCTGCAGGAGCTGTGAAACTTTATATATTTAAAGGAACGCCTTTTAATACAGCTCCTAAGTGTTTAATGTTTTAAAAAATTCCCTCAGCCATGGAGGGCCTCTGAAATTTTTTCTTCCAACTCAAGCACTCCACAACATTATATATCATGCACAAAAAACTAGGTTAAAATAACATAAACCATGAAGAGCTGAGGCTGAAATCCTGTCCTTTGCTTATCCTGTTATGCTTAGATTTTGAGTCTCTCATGGTACATAAGGTCATTCTTTGTTCTCAGGCCCCCTGATAGGGGACTCTGTCAACAGCAAGATCTAGGGTGAGTTAAAGAGTTGTCTTTAATTTTGGATGTTTTTTGGCTTTTATTGGTCTATACTAGACCCTCAGGACCCTAAGCCAGAATTATAAATGTTGCACCCTGGTCTAGGGGATATAAAGACTAGCCTCATTCCCTTTAGAGGGATGAAGGTACTTATACTGAATTTGGCAAAAAGACAAAAGTTACACCATACAAAATATAGACATCGTCTTAGCTCCCTACATGGGCTCTAGTATTGTGTATGCTGTTGCCCTTAGTAGTTTAGGATACTAATCAATATTTATTATTTGCATCTTAGTGGGAGTGTCTACAAGAGATGCTTTACTGTGCAGTAGACCAATCTACTATGCAGGAAATCATCACCGTCTACACAAGCACAGCATTTACTGTGCAGTGAATTAGTCTACTGCATGGTTGGCTACTGCCTGTAGATACAGATAGGCACAGTGGGTTCATCTACATGAAACGTTATGTTACCATAGCGATGAGCTACATAGCACTACAAACACAAACCATGATGCCAACACTACTGCGCAGTAGCACTGGAACAACCCGTGCAGCCCTGGGACTTTAGTACTTGCTTAAGCTACAGCACAGTAGTGCATATATAGAGACCTGACAGAGCACATTGCTTCAGCTCAGCCCAAGCAGCAGGAGGCAGGGGAACTTTCCCCTCCCACAAGCAGCTGTTTCCCAGCATGGAGCTGGGAAATATCTGCTGGGGGAGGAAACAGTTTCCCAGCCCCACCTTGATCTGCTGATCAGGTTGTGGGGCTGGGAAGCAGCTACCCCAGAGGTGGAACAGCTCCTCCTGCCCCCCAGAACCCAAGCCTGACCCTGGGGCTCCCCCCCCACCAGCCTCCGACTGGCACCCAGGAGAGCCTGGAATTCCCTCTGGTTGCTGAAGCGGGGCAGAGCAGGGCTGAAAATTTTCTCCCAGTGGGTACACATGTAGACGCACTCCTAGAGAAACCTTACTGTGCATTTTACTGCACAGTAAGTTTGCAGTGCATTGATAGCATGTATAGATGCACCCAGTGACACCTAAATGCCTCAATCAAGTTTGTTGCTTTTTTATATTGGTACAGTTGACCATTTGCTGTGTAGGTACATAAAAGATCCAATCTTGAAAGGGCATTCACTCAAAATATAGAAAATCAGACTAAAAGTAGGGAGAGAGGGGCTCAGTGTGTCAGGCATAATCACTGGAATGCTAGACTGCAAATGTCTTTATGCATTATTGGCTTTCCTGTTTTCTGGTTTTGCTCTGTTTTAGTGTTTGTACTGGGAAGTGGTGGGAAGGAATTAATAGGAGCATGGAAGTGGGAAAAGGAGAAAATGGTAGTGTTGGAAAATCAGGGAGAAGGGGGGATGGGAACTGGATAGGGGAAAAATGGAGGGAAGGGAGAATAGAGAGGGTAGAAAGCACTGACATGACTGAGAGGAGAGAGGAGAATATGAGTGACCAAAGGGGAAAAAATGTCCATAGCTGGGTGGCCAAGACCCTGTGACTGAACTAATTCTTCCTTTGGTTCTTTGTGAGAAAAATAAAAAGGAGTCCTGCCTTTTTCGTGGTAAAAGTGAACCTAGCAGAACTCGGTAATTCCCACAAGAAAGAAGCTGGACTTGCCAGACTTAAATTATTTAAAGCCTTTGCCTGACATTTGAGACTTCCTAAACTTTCTATTCCCTTCCTCCCACTCCATAAACTGTAAGGTATTTTTTTTTATTTTTAGAAGTTTCATGATAATAAATTTAAAACTGCTGGATCTCCCGTGCTTATACTTCTTGGTTGGCGCCCCCTTTGAGTAATGGCTCATGACGTTGACATTCCTCTGATGATACATTACTTGCTACCATCATGTCACTGGCCAGGGTCAAAAAGGGTTTTCACTGAATCTTTTACAGCTACGGACAGGGTTTTTATAAAAATCCCAAGATAAAGCAATTTACATTGTTCATGAGTAGGAGGCAGAGGACATTGTGAGTGGAAGGCTTCTGGACTCACTGACAGCTACATTTCAAGAGTAAGAGCAAAACCAAAAATATGCTATCGAAATTATGTAAGGGTTCATTAGATTTCTTCATTTTATGAAAGCTTGACTACAATGGCTTTAAATAGCTCCATCCAAAATATGGACAGTATTAGACAGTAGCAGAGAGATAGCATCTCTGTAGTTAAAGTTGAGAAGTAGGTTTGCTTTCTGGTGTTTTGGTTAAGATCTTTTTGGAAAAGATAATATAGCTTTCTCCCTCCACTTTTCTCAGGGTCACATACCCAGCTATTGTCCTGACTGTGCCCTTGACTTTGCTATCCCCACTTCTTCCCCTCAGCTTTTTTGTTTTTTTGTTTGTTTCTCTCTCACAGAAGCACAACCCTTCAAAAAAACAAAAACCATCAAAACTCATCCCCTAACATGTACCATACCTATGTTCTGGCATAGGCTATGTGGAGTATAAGCTGCCATTGTTTCAACTATCTAGTCTCAAAAAGAAGGTTAACTGTTTCTTACAACTATCATACCATAGAATCATAGAAGTTGGGTCGGAAGGGACCTTGTAGATCTTCAAGTCCGACCCCCTGCCTGGGCGGGAGAAAAGACTGGACTCAAATGAGTCCAGCCAGGTCGGCATCAAGCCTCTTCTTAAAGACCCCCAGGGTAGAAGCCAGCACCACTTCCCTAGGAAGTTGGTTCCAGCTCCTAGGCGCCCTAACTGTGAAGTAGTCTAGCTTAAATGGAGGGTCATGCTTATGTTCAATCCATCTCACTGTTGTTGATGTTTCAGTCTTCCCTAGTTGCTTTTCCCCCTAGTGCTTTTCTCACTATTTTGGTAGTACAATAATAACTCTAAGCTGTCCGAAGCAGATTCTCAGTTTCAACTGCAAACAGTCAAAGACTATGTGTTGGGACCCAACATCAAGGGGCTTTGGTGTTGATTTTGTTTCTTTTTCTAAAAGACTCATTTTTTCTTTGCCTTCCGTTTTCCAACACTTCCTGGTGACTTGTTCCATGTTTTCAAGCTTGTCTCCACAACCATGAAGGCTAGAAAATGACAGTTTTAAGGACAAGAGCCTTGTGGTTAAGGCACTTGCCCAGGGAGAAGAGGACCTAGGCTCTAGGGTCCCTCACCACCTAGGGAAGATTTGAATCTGCCTTTCTCTGCCTTCCCAGCACAGTGTTCTAACCACTAAGTCACACACTGTTCCTGTTAGCCTAGCCTAACCACATGCCTAAAGGGTGGAAATGGTGTCTTCCTCCATGTCTAGCACCCACTAGTTACAGTTTTTTTCTGATTAAAAGTTTCGGACTTGCCCAGCAAGTCTTACACATCCAACAGCCTTACATACTTAGGTGATTCCATTTCTCCTGGTGGCTTTCTAGCTAGGCCGCAACACTCAGTAGGCTAGCACAAGCAATGCTGAAACTGTGTGTAAGTGCCAAAAAAAGTAACATGGCTACGTATGCGCCACTTAGGCATGTAAAGTGAAATAGGATCTGGACTATGCCATCTATGTGTGAAAATGGAAAACAGATGAAGGACCAATTCAGGAGAGAAATTTTAAGCAAAGTAAGAAAAATGACATGTACAGAGCTAAGAGAAGTAATTCTGGCTTATTTCACTATTGTAGCATAGCCCTCATGAGAATCACTAATTGGCATTTATAAAATGACATCTGCTGCCTATGAACATGTATAATCAATCTTCGTGCTACTGCAGCTATTTGCATAAAATATAGTCAGTGACAGTGAGTAAGTAGACCAAAGTATGTACCATTTATTCCTGTCCATTTACAAGTACAAAACCATAAAATCAGCAAGGCAGAAAAGTAGTCAGGAGCTTTTTATTCCCAGGTCACATTCATTGTCTAATATGGAGGTTAAAGATACAGCACTAAGAAGAGCTCATCTTACACACTCACCTCATTTTATTAACTTGTTATGCTTAAAAGACAAGACAAGCTAACTTAAAGCTAGCCAGTGACAACGTTTCACTGTCGAATTTGTAACTTTGTACGGTGACACAGGCTGCAGTTTAAGAAGATAAAGAATGATTTCTTAAATCAAATGTTGGGTCATAAAGATAGATATATTAAGGCCACTAGGATTCTTCAGTTCATTTACTGCACAGTTCGCATCTATAAAGAAGATTATTTCGTTCTGCCCAATGATGTTAGGCAACAGTCATCCCTGAGGACATAACAGTTAAGGACATACTCCCTTAGGCTAGAATAGGTACACACATCTTAGGGCTAGAAACTAATGCTTCATATGTACGAACATACTGGAAGAGCTTTCTGAAGCAGATAGCTATAGTATTCCACAGAAAAAAATGGTGGACGCTCGTATAATTTTACACATGCAGTTTATTTTAGAAACATTGGAGTTGTCATGTGAAATCAGACTAAACCAATTTCCCACCTTTAATCAGTATTTGATGTACGAAAATGAATTCTCGGCATTCCCTCTATACTCATAGGGCATAATAGATCTGGACAATTGTGCACTGTATATCAGAGTAAACATTCTTTCCTGACTCATCCAATTGGCAAGGTTTGATTATTCTTCTTATATAGGCTGGTCGTACCGTCTTAATTGCCATGCAACTGTCGGGATTTTATAAAGCCCTGGAACCCTTCCTCAGCTGCTGCAAATCAGTGTACTAACACTAGTGGAACTATGCTGATTTACATTCACTTTTGAGCTGACCCCCTTCTTCTATGATCCACTTGTGCCCATGACTAGGCAAAGTGATATGTCCTTTAGTTCAAATAAATAAATGTCTCAGTGCCTTCTGATTTCATCAAATGCCCTTTTGTTCTCACATCATGGGGTAGAGGAGAAGGAGACATTGGGCTGGTTTTCACTCTGCCTTTCATTACTTTGTATAGATCATTCAAAATCACTCCTAGGCCCTGATTCCACCAAGCTGTAGCTTAACCTGAAGCATGTAAGTAGTCCTGTAGACTTCAATGCCAGTAATTTGTGCTTGAATTTAAATAAGAGCACAAGTATTTTTTTGGATTAGGGCCTTAATATTTTCTTTTCTAGTACTAATAATCCTGGGCTAGTAATAAACAATAATAATATAACAAACCTGCAAGCCATCCCTCACCTATTTTTAACTATTTTTTTGTTATCTTTCTCTGTACATTTCCAGTTCTTACCCTATCAGCCTATTTTGAGGCAACCAAACCTGAAAAAAGTATTCCAGATGAAGACACATTTTTGCTTCTTGGGCACTAAGTATATACAATAGAAGCCTTCTCTTTCCTAATTTGTTCTCGACAGGCATATTCATTAAGCAAACATACTTAAATGATTCGTATCTATTTTCTTAAGGAGCCATTCTAGAAGAGCGTCTGTCAGCATAATGAAAAAAGTATTGTTTCCTAACATGTATTACTGTGAAATAGAATTTCCAGAATCCTGAAGAATAGATGGTTGGGTCTTTTTGGATTTTCTAATGAGACTCCCTAATATTTTATTAATCCAAAATTTCCAAGTTTTCTGGCTTTGGCAAATTTCACAGGTAGTCTTTTTCTTTTTCCAAATTGTCCACTTTATTAAGAATTACAAAACCAACACCAGTTCCTGTTGGGGACCTGACTACCAACTGTTCTCTCCATTAAAAATCAACTATTTCTTATAGCTTGCTTATTTCCTTTGGCTTTCACCTCACACAGGGCTTGCTATTTATTTTCCTACACGGTCTCTTAGAAGAGACCTTGTTAAAAGCCTTTTGAAATCCAAGTAAATTATGTCCACAAGGTTCATTCTGTTAACTATTTTATTCACTCTGAAAGAGTTCTTACAGGTTAGAGAGGCACAGTTTACCTTTTACAGAAGCTGTGTCAGTCGGTCCTTATCATATCTGGCTTATCTTAATGTGTAATCAAGTCTTGAAGGAGATTCCATTTGGAACCTTATCTTTTCCAAGTATAGATAGATTAAAGAGCAAAGCCTTTGTTCATTGAAGTGCTGTGACTCACTGATTCTTGAATCCTCAGAATTCAGAGACTCAACCCCACAAGGTGATAAGCATTCAGGGCCTGATCCACCATAGCATGTAAGCACAAAGCAGGTTAGTGGTGCACCTTATAAACCAAGGCTTTCAACCTTTTTTAAGGAATATACCTCTTCTGGTGCCAGCAACTGCACATGGAGTGGGGGAGGGGAGCGATGGTGGCGGTCAGATGCAGAGCGAGGGCCAGGGGAGTGGCAGAAGCCAGATGTGGAGCTGGGAGGGGGGCAGGGGGGCTTGCATATGGCAGTGCAGGGTGGTGGATGGCAGTGGCGGCTGTCACATGTGAGCTCCCCCTCACCTGTGTCCGGCTCGCTGGGAGGCACCTATGCGGCCCACAGAGAGGAGCCGCTGCCCTTGTGCCCCCCCAGCCCTGCTCCTGGGAGGCGCGGGGTTGCGGTATAGGGTGGTGGTGTTCCATCCCCACCCACCTGTGTATACCCCCTAGCACCTTTCCAAGTACCCCAGGTTGACAACCCCTGTTATAGAAAAACTGAATGAAAGATGCTGATGCAGGGGTGGGCAAAATGTGGCCTGCAGGCTAGATCTGGCCCACCAACCTATTGTATCTGACCTGCAGACAGGCAGCAGCCAACTCATGAGATTTGGCCTGTGGGCAACCAGGAGCTCTGGCTGCCATCTGATGCCAGGTAGGTGATCTCCACACAGAACTTGCTGGGCACATCCACAGTTGACACTGGTAGCCACCCAGGGCTGCTTCCACCATGTCAGGTGGGTGATGGTGTGGATCATAGGCAATGAATGGAGGGGCACAAGCACATGCCTCCCCAGATTTCTGCACTGAGGGTGGGGTACAAGCTAGAGCCCACCTGGACCCTGGGACCTGCAGCAGCAGAAGCAGTGGTACAATTTCTGTGCCAACGGCAGGGCATAGGGTGCTGTAGCTTGACGGGACCCAGCACCCATCAACAATAGTGCAGAGTTGTACCTCCCCCCTTCTGCGCCCCCCCGCACACGATCAGCACTTATATGTTGTATATGCTGCAGATGGGGCTGGCAGGTTCTGTGTCAAGGATGGGGATTAGGGTGTGCTCCAGTTCTGGGTGGGAGAGGTGCGTGTGGGGAAAGAGAGAGAGAGAGAGATGTAGCAGTCGAGAGGACACCAAAACTCATTAAGTGGTCATCCAGCCAAAATAATTGTCCATCCCTGTGCTGATGTCAGACTAACACATATAACTACCTCTCTCTGTGTTAGGCACAACGGTAGTCCCACTGGGTGCATCTACATGTGAAATTAATGCAACACGATAAACTCTAGAGCAGTTTGAGCCAGAGTCAGCTGCTCCTGGGCACAGCATCTACACACACAATATGGTGCCTGGGACCACAGCAAATTGAGCCAAGGCAGAGCAGCCCCAGGCTGGCAGAGAGCATGGGACGTCATGCTGAGCTCTGGGTGGTGGCAGAGAGCAGCAGAGGGGTTGGCAGGAGCTGGGGGTTTGGCACCCAGCTGGCTAAGCTGACTGGGCTCAAGTTGCACCTGGCAGTCACTGTCTACACATGCATTTAATTGCACTTACTGACTCCACTGTAAGATAGTATTGTCCCCAACAGTACTATTTTACAGTGGAGTTAATTAATTTTCTAAGCCCTAACACTGGTGCATGTGTAGACTGTGACACTTTCCTGCAGAACTAATTAGTCTAGTCCACAGTAAAATGCATGTGTTGATGCACCCACTGTGGCTAATGGAACACTTAACAGCTTAAAGTTAGGCATTTCCTCAAATATTTTGCTCATTCAGGATGAAAAGGTTCAACAAATTATGGGATCAGGCCTCAGATGAAAAAGAGAGCAGAATGCACTGATTTGGGGCAGTCAGCACCATATATTTATTCTTTTCAGTATATTTTCTATATAATATATACAACACTCTTGGCATTTAGAGAGATAGTAATTAAACATCCAACTTTTCTGGCTCCTGCTTCCTTAAGCTCTTCTATCATAGCTGAGGAGTTGGTGAGTGTTTCCCAAAAGGGGCATGATGAGAGCATTCCTTGGTGTGTAAAATGAAAAGAAAACATGCTCCAGAATTTTCTGAAGCTGTCACAAATTCTACCTAAATATTGATATTCCCTCCACATGTTGCACTTGGGAAAGAATTCTTCACCTAATACCAAACTGACTAAATTTGCCATTCCCATGCTTTCCAGTGACTGGTAAAAAAAAAAAAAATCTCTCCCATTCACCCCCTGCTTAAGGTGTAACTTGTTTGGTTTCATAGTGCCTGTATCAAGTGCTGCGTACTGCATGGCTGTGTCTTTTAACTGTTATATGCCCTTTGAAGTTTTCTCTTCTGCCAAGAGGTCATTGCAGTCTTTCTTTTGCCCCTTCAAAAGGAGCTTTCATTCACTTCTGTGTTTAGTCAAGTAACCATAGGTTCTGCCCTTGCCTGGCACTATGACTCACCCTGGACAAGCAATTGCTACTCTAGGTGCTACTGCTGTTTGCCCTTCATACAGCTTCTTCCATTTATCTTCTCTGACACACCAAAGAAAAGAGGGGGTAGGAAGGGAAAGAGTTTGGTTGTAAGCTAAATTGATTACACATTACATTTTGTGGAGGTCTGGCTGCAGGCTGCATCTGAACCAGGCAGTACTACTATCACAGTCCCAAGAATATTTTCATTTTTCTTATGCAAATCTGTCAAGGCAAAACTCAGCATGTTCCCCCCACCAGCCTCCCCCAATTACAACCCAGTTTACATTCTCCACAAAGATATGGTTTGTAAATAGAACAAAAATCTCTTAAGAAGAAACCATGTCACTTGATAGGTCAGTCTACAACCATCCAATTCTGCCTAACCACCCTCTGATTTTAACGGCATGCCTGGGTAGAGCAATGGAAGGAAAATAAGTAAATTTAACTAGAGAAAGGGTAGGAACAGACTCACAAGTATTCTTTAATAACTGGAGATGTTCACCTCTTCTATTTGATATTAAAGGCATGGAGGCCTCAGGGATTGCTCAGGAATTAATTATTTTCATGTACAAATATCTTACACTTTCCTAATGAAAGATTCTAGTCACTTTAGATTTCTGTAGTCAAATTCTCTTGGGTATCTTTTTTACTCCATTGTTAATGATTTTAATAAAGCTTTGTCTGAGATTTTATTTTGATATTAGGGTCTTATTATCCACTGACTTAAGTCTATTTTTACAGTTTTCCCTTTAACGTAATAAATCTTAAAGCCAGCAAATGCAGATATATTAGAAAAGGGTTTGTAATGGCATAGAAACATGCTACCAGTCACTCTACTGGGATCCAGTATGGTGCTCAATCCAGTAGATAACATGGCCTCCACTTGAAAAATAGCGTCCCCTGAGGCCAACATACCTGTTTTAGGCTGAACTGTAAAACAGCCTGTCTACTACTTTTTAAATAAAACTCTGAACCTTGCCTCTCTCTGGTTAAATCTAGGAGATGATATGGTTTTTCTAAATTGACACCCATGGATTTCTGGCAATATAGCTTTGCACCAGTCTCAGATAAGAAAGTATTCCCCTACACCATCACTCTCAGCAAACCCACCTGCTCATAATTTCATGTGACCTTAAATTTTAACATTATAGGTAAGATTTTAATTTCATTCCTGAAAATGTAGAGCCAGAAATAACGACTTTTCATTCTTTGCTAGTAGATACAAAGCCCTAGGCTAGTTACAGAACATAATGCCATATCATGTATCACTACTCTAAAAATGCAAAATCAATCTAAAGGAACACTTTATGCCTTTTCCTTTCAGTGTTATCTCAGTTAACACTGGCTTTGGAGACCTTTGTCACAAGTGAGAACTGACAAAATGTTGAGTCTGGAGTCGTCACTCAGTTGACAGTCTAGTGGTCACCTACAGTACAGAGTAACTTGCTAAACGACCAGCACCTTATTTTGGATGCAACATAAACTAGGAACAGAGAATGTATGAAAGAAATCTGAGTAAAGCTATGGCCCTGAGAAGGTTTTAATTTTGCAGAAATTTCACCTATATGGTTTTGGTTTTACAGAAACAAACCCAGTGGCTCCATTTCTCTGAAAATGCAAAGTTTCTAGCAGGTCACATTCATACTTATGGGTTGCCTACTTCTGACCTATGATTCAAAATAAACCAGGCATTTGGCTTGATACAGGAACAGTGCATATGTGGATATTTTAAGTAAAAATTTTCTTGGTTTATGAATTTTAAGTAGATATTTTCTTGGTTTATTATTACTACGTTTTTAAGAAAGAGAGCATGCTTGCAGAGTGCTACATAATTTTGTGAGCAGATAAAGATCGCCTTTAGATTAGAAGAAGATCCACATGAAAGAGATGCTCTACTTCTGAAGGTAAGTACCAAGAGTTATTTTACTTTATTGTGAATAAAATGGACATGGCCATACTTCCAAGGCACTTTGCCTAATCTGATCTTATGAATTCCACATTTTAGAGCCAACAGTGCATCCACGCAAAAAATATTCAGTTGCCCATTTTATATAAGAAAATGTTCAATCTGTTTAAAATGTACCAAGCCAGGATACAGCCAGTCTTTTGTTATAGGCTGGGTTGTTCAAAGGGGCCTCAGGAAGTTTGGTGACCATCATCCTTTCTTTGAATGTCAGTCGGAGTTGGGCACCTAACTGTATTAAGACCTTTTAAAAATCTCAGCCTGAAAGGCCCATGTGACAACCATAAATATAGAAGAAATCTATTCTGGCCTGGATTTTCAGAGGCAATTAGAATATCACAATTAAGAACCTTTCAGAACTTAAACAATATTTGAAAGTGATTATTTAGCTGAGGTTTGTTCTGAAACTCATAACACTCAATCTAAAACAAAATCTTTGAGCAGCACATAGTGCAATATCATAATATCTGCATGCTATCAGAAAGTCACCAGATAGCCCCCTGTTTGAAGCTACCCAATTTACTTCCAAGGTCTGGCATATGTCTAAACAAAACAGACCCACATGGCACATGCCTACATTCAAAAATGACCCAATTGGTTAAACATTGTTCTTAACCAAAAGTAAAGAATCTGTCTAAAAACACACAGCTGTTTTTGGGATTCTGGATCAAAATATATATCTGAAATGGCTTTAATAATAACCTTGGAGTTGGTAATTATTTGTTTTGCTGTGCCATTGGTTATCAAGCTGGACATTATTGGCCATTAATAAATGATTTGTTATGTAACATTTTCTTGAACAGAGGAAGATTTTGATAACAAAAATAAGTGTGCCTAAAACTAAATCAATCTTGAAAAACTTTGGAGTGTAGAGGGGAGCGTTCTTATACTTGGAAAGCAACAAAAGAAAAAAATTATAAAGAAACCATCATAAGACAAATCATTACACTGTATTCAATACATTTTAAAACTCTCTAAATAGGCTTCTAGTTATCTAATTATTGTTCACAAACTCAAGGCAATTGGATCCTGACTTTTAAGTTTAAATGAAATACACATTATTTTCACTAGACACTTTTTTCCATTGTTTATGCAGTGGTCTGGTGTAAGGGACTGATGATTTAGCAAAAATTATAAACACAGATTTGCCTGTCTGCTGACACATCCTGCTGGGGGGAAACCATTTGTTTGTTTGCTTGTCTTAAATTCCTGACAAACTATTTACTAAAGTTCAGCACTTAATGTAATTCCAGTTTTGGAACTTCGTTGAGGAAATTTGCCATTAACTTTAGCTGGCCTTGTATTAAACCATTAATCTATTTGATGAATTTACCTTCTTTCTTCTGAATATGGAATTTACTCAAGTAGATCAAAGTTTCCTGTACATTAGTCAAAGACTTTACCTTTTTTATTTTAGTCTATGAGGTGATCAGAACTATTCTATTGTCAAATTGCACTGCTTAGCACTGATTGACCAGAAAACTAGTATAATGTTGGTTTTCCAGAGTAGACTAATTAGCTGTGGAGTAGAGCATCACTGTTTATGCGTGCAACAGTATTAGGCTGCAGTAAACTAATTGCGGCTACAGTAAGATAGTACTGTTGGGATCAGTGCTGTCTTATGCTGGAGTAATTTACTGTGGCTAAACACATGTGTATATACTGACTGCGGGAGTAAATTGTGCCCAATCAACCGAGCCAGCCGGGGGCCAGACTCCTGCATGCTGCTTAGTGATATGGCTCCACACTTTCAGCACCCTTGTGCCGCTTCCAGTCCCTCCATTGCCCAATGCCTCTACCTAGAGCCTGGAGCTGAACCCCCCATGCCCCTGCCAGCCCCAGGCCTGCTCCACCCTGGCTCAAATTGCTGCTGACCTGGGTGCATGTGTAGGCACTGCACCCGGGAGTATACTTCAAGTCAAACAGCTCCTGAGTTTATTGCTTCACATTAATTGCATGTGTTGATGAACCCAGTCATTTTCAGCCTTCCGGATGTCCATTACAAAAAAAAAGAAAAAAATCTGCCCACAAGCCTATGTCTAGGTACTTAGACTTATTTTCAGGCCAAAATTTGAGGAGCAGTTTTGTTTTGGTAGAACAGCAATTTTCTGGGTTCCTTTTTGTGACTTGTTTTGTGCAGGTGCGTGGGTGTCTGTAGACATGTGGGACACCTGCTCCAATGCTCTGTAATTATAGCAAGTCAGAGCAGCATGATCCAGGAGTCTTGGCATCTCTTGTATTCAGTGCCCCCGCACTTCAAAATGGAGGTGGGTGTGCTTTAACTAATGTTCATTGAACAAGCTTTAGTTAAAGCACCCCTGCCACCATTTTGAAGTGTGGGACACTGAATACAAGAGACGCTGCAGGTGCTTTAATTAGAGCAGCTCCTGAGAACCACTCTAATTAAAGCACCCCCTCCCACCCCTGGAGCATAAGTAAAGACACCCTGTGTGACTAAGCCTTGTTTAGATACCTAAGTGACGACAATGTATCTGGACCTTAATCCTTTTGGGTGAGAACCACAGTGGACTTAGACACCCAAAGTGACAGTAAGACATCCATGTCCAACATTTTAAACAGCTAAAACTTCTGTTCAGTTGCCAAACGAACCACTGGGCAGTACCTAAATTCCATCAGTGCCTAAGATTCATCAGTATCACTCCTTCAGTGCCTAAATTTCTACTGAGTGGACATCCTGGGTAGGTGACAACCTTATCACCTAAACCATAGGCAGAATTCACAAGCCAGGCATGTCCGCACC
Source organism: Crocodylus porosus (assembly GCF_001723895.1). Taxonomy (NCBI): domain Eukaryota; kingdom Metazoa; phylum Chordata; order Crocodylia; family Crocodylidae; genus Crocodylus; species Crocodylus porosus. The sequence continues at coordinate 58,898,933 of NW_017728943.1, forward strand.
TATCTTGTCTCTGGGGACTTGTCTGGTAGGCCTTCTCACACCATTACTAGTGCATTGCACCTCATGCAAAAATTGCTAAAAAAGGAAGAGGTTCATGTTGTATGTTGTTTTTACCCAACCCAGTGCTTACAACAATCACTTTGAATCCTAATGATTTGAACTTAGGCCTTCCTTCTCTTGGGACAGTGCCTAAGCCACTTGTCTGTTAAATATTCTGACGACAAGTTTCTTTCAATCTCCCCTTTGAAGAAGTCCTATCTTGTAGAGCTGATTAAATATTCCCTACCACAGATTCTATCCCAAATCTCAAGTAAGTGCCCTTACTACAAACTTCTGTACAGTTAACAGGTTTAGACTGATTGCTGGTCACTGAGACTGGGTCTGTAAGTGTAAGGTCAGTGCTGGGATGAGCTAAGTTTAATTCAGGCAACCATTTTGAACCTGACTTAACTTCCCAAATGCAGTTCAGTTAACTACTTAGCCATTGTGTTTTGTGGAGTCAGACACATTAGGCCTCTCCTATTTCCTCTGAATGTCCCTGCTATCTATTTTTTAACTTAAAAAATGATTCAGTGGAATTTTTACATCATTCTGGTTTAGTTATTATCACTCAGATATCTTGTATGTAATCAGATGGAAAAAACAACCATTCAGAAAAAGAGTTTTGTGAGGATTATGAGCCTGATCCAGTGTCTAGTGTCTCTTGAGAGTTATGGAGGATCTGTGACTCCCATTGACTTCAAGAGACGCTCAGCAGGCTAGGCTTTCAAAGTAACATTGGTTCAAGACTCAGATGCGGTATGTGGCACTGCAGGCCCATCTATGGTGCCACACACTACAGATTCAGGCAGTCCCCACACTGCTACTTTGCAGCATGGGGGGGTTGACCCCAGGAGATCCCAGGGTCTGGCTGTGGCTCCAGCTGCCAGCTAGTCTTGCTACCATGCCTGAAACCCCAAGAGGCCCCAGGACTCCCGGTAAGGCTGCTGGGCCAGCAGAGTTGCTGGCCCCAGCCTTCCCTACCCCAACCAGGGTAACCTGCTGCACAGTAGAGCGCAAGTGGCATGGGCATTCCCTGGGGCCATGTAGCCACAAGGTATGCCACTGTTACTTGTTCCCGGAGAAACAAACATCTGTGTTCATCTGGATGCGGCATTAGTGTTTAGGTGACATATAACTGCAGTGTATTATTTTATTTTTAAGAACAATCAAAAAGTCCTAGATGCATTCTATTAATCCAAGTGATCTTTAGCATGTATCCATGTTAACCACATAGGTTTCTAGGTTCACAGCTTTAAATAAAGTCTCATTTGCAACTATTTTAATTTAAAATAGTTATCTATATAAAATAACCCTTTGTCAACAAGATGCTATTTGCAAAGCTCTGCCTTTTATAAACATATCAAAAGCTGCTTGTCTGTATTTGGTCTCTCATGTGGACTCCTGCAGTGTTTATCCCCCATGCATTTTAGCCAATAGCAGTACATGCTGGCAAATAACAGAAAAAATGCCTGCAGAGCTCACTCTGGCAAAACACAACAAGTAAGTACTTGAGCCTGTTTTGTCCAGTGAAAAGGAAACAAGGCCATCTTGCAAGGGGAACAGGGCCATGAAAAGGTGTTAATCGCATGAGCAGTAATCTCTTTGGCTGTTCAGTGTGTCACACTTGGGCTTTGTTTGCCTTGACTTATCTGGCTTACTTATCTAATTTCTGAGTAGGTGGTAGAGGGCTTCTGAGTGTGCACAAGATCAACTACTGGAGTCATGTAATGAGACATTAAGGGGGAAAGGTTGTATGATAAAAAAGCAATCTCTAAATCCACCAATCTCAACAGCAGGGTTCAGGAAAACAATAAAAATAGAGATGATGAAGGTTCCTAAAACACACAGCTGAATGTACAGAACCAATATCCTCTTATATACTAGGAAAGTGCTGTTTCCCCCCACCTATAATGCTCAAAACCTGAAATGCTGATCTGACTAATTAGGCGGGGAAACAGTTTTATTTTGACAGAATTGAATGTATATAGTGTTTTTTTCCATTTAAATTAAAATAGCTTGGTTATTAATAATGCTAAACTTTCATAATGTCAAATAGTAATGGGAAGTTATTGACATTACGTAGTATAATATCAGGTACTTCTTTTTTTTAACTCCAAATTTATTATTTGGGGAATCTTGACTGTAGACCAAATATACCCAACAGTTTAGCTTCATCCCTGTTTACAATGGGACTCTGTGTTCTCTGTAACTTACATAAGAACAGAAAAGTGGATTATGTGGTTTCTTAATCATTCTTCACAAAGAGCCTTCTGTTTCTAACAAATGGTTTATGCAAATGGATTCTCTGAGCTGCTTCAACAATATACATGCAAAAATGAAATTTCACAATAGGGAAAAAATGAACTTTCAATGCATTGTTTCCATCCATTCAGCAAGACAGTTAATGGACAAAATAAATCCTGTAGCTATTGTCGTTTTTCAATTTTGAAATTTCAGAGGAGGGCACACAGGCTTCAACTAGCAGTGGAAAATGGAAACCAACCACTCTGAGATTTTCAGACATAATTCAAAGGCTGGCAATTTGGGATTTGAAATTGCAGGCTAGAAATAACCTTTACATTTCAGTGAGCTCAACTGAATAGTGTTTTACAAAGGGGCAGCAAAAAAAAAAAAAGTGGCAGCACCTTTGAAGTCACAGTTAAAATTGCTAGACGTCAGAGGGCGAAGGGTTGAAGGCTTTCATTCAACAACGGCTTCTTATAGATATTCCTCTGTGGTGATGATAAAGCAGAAAAGAGAAGGAATTTGGTGCTTTGGGGCCTATTCCAGTAGACCTCAGTTATACTACATAGGGATGCCTGGGAGTCACACCACAGTCAATGAGGCTGTTGTATGGGTAAAGACTTCTGCTATGAGTTAGACTTGAGGCATTTGGCCTTTCTTTTAAAGTCAGATCCATAAATGATGGGTAAGAGAATGCAATTTAGGATATCTGCACCACAGCAGTAGCGTGCCCTGACCCCCACCCATCTGTTGCTATTTGCATGTTCCACATCTGGAAATACACTGATGAAAACACTTTGAAGTCATCCCCAGCAGCTGCACTCAAACATTTCTGAGACCAAGTATGGAGGGTGACTTCACAGAATGCCCATGAGTGTCTTCACTAGCATATTTCTGGGTTTGGAGCATGCTTGTGAGAGCAGGAGCATCCCTGTGCTCTGGGCCTTCCCAGCTAGGGTCCACAGCCTCCAGGGTTGAGACAGTCCCTTAATGCTCCTTTCTGATATTTAAGATTCCCTTACACTTGTTCAGACTCCTTTAAGCATGCTTGTGCCTGGTCTGTGTGAATGACAGTCTAACTGGGTATAATTTATGCAGCAAGACATAGAAAGGCAGGAGAAGGACAAATTAAAGTTGCCATATTTTATGTGCTTTACGGCTTTCTATGTCCCTTCTTTGGCTCTCATACACTGAGTCCAATAGGAATAAGATTTATGTGTTGAGTCCAATGAGCAGAAATAATAGTTTAGGCATATCACAAGTCCCATGTCTCTAGAAGGAATTTTCTGCGCACCTGCATTTTTTGAGATTTCTCAAATGTTTTTCTTAGTTTTAGAATGCAAGTGGGCTGCCCTCAAGGGCAAAGGGAACGTCAGCTTTGTCCAATTACTTGGTCTTTGGATTCCACATTCCTGCTGATCCTCAGTATGTGGTGGGAACTGGATAACTGCAGCTTTGAAAGTTGGAAAAGTAAAAGATTACACGTAAAATCCTCATGCTGTTAGAATGAGATCAAATCACTTATTCTTGTGGAGTGTAAAGGTGTACAATATTTTCAGCACAATGATACCTTTGCTCCTTTAGGTTTTGAGTATGTTTATCATATTCTGTGCAACTGAAGCTACAGAACAATAGTTTCAGACATAGAGGTATCTACTAACAATTTGGACTTAATTTATGGCCTGAAGGAAAGGAGGTTAATCATACTTTGAAACATGTATCTTTAGTGAATTAACAACATAATAGTAAAATAAGATCACTGTAGATAATACAAAACTAATGTTGATTTTCTAATGCAACCAATGCATAATTGATGAAGTAGCCAATGCCTATGGCCTTAGCTATACATATGTAAATCCTCAGTTAATTCATTACAGTATAGTCATTAAAATAATTCCAGATTTGATTCCTGTGAGAGAACTCTCTCGCAGAAGGCTGACATTGATGAAGAAATCCAGCATCGCCTCAGATGTGCAAATTCAGCCTACAAGCACCTGAGAAAACAGGTGCTCAAAGACTGCAATATCAGATTCAAAATCAAGCTCATGGTTTATAAAGCAGTCGTGATCCCCACCTTTCTGTACAGAGCTGAGATGTGGACAACATCCAGGAGACTCCTCAAGTCAGTGGAGAAGTACCATCAACACTACCCACAGAAGATTCTTCGAATCCCATGAGAAGACAGATGCATCAACATTAGTGTCCTCTAGCAAGCAAACACCACAAGCATCGATACAATGTTCATCCAATATCAACTTCGCTGGGCTAGCTATGTCATCTGGATGTCTGACTCCAGACTCCCAAAGCAAGTTTTATTCTCCCAGCTCAGTCAAGGCAAACACTCAAGAGGAGGATAGAGAAAGCACTTCAAGTACATCCTCAAGGCCAACTTGAAAAATGCAGCATTATCATTGACTTACAGGAGACTATCGCTCAGGAATGCTCCAAGTAAAGGAAGAGTCTGCTGCAAGGATCTCAGTACTTTGAAACCTCATGACAACAACAGGTGATGGAAAAGCAAAAGTGGCAGACACAGTATATCACAGACCAAACCAAGAATCCAGAGCCATCCACCCCACGTGAAAACATATGCCCAAATTGCAGTAGAACCTGTTAATCCCAGATAAGCCTTATCAGCCTTCTTTGGATCCACAGATAAGACAATCATGGAAGACAATCATCCTTGACTGTAAGGAATTGCTTATGTGATGTGGACTTGAGTTATATTTGAGTATCTTTGAGATCAGTATTTTTCCTTCTATGCTGGACATGCATATTAACGGCTCCAGTTCCAATCTGTTTTATATAATATTTGCCAAGTGATGAACCAACTTTGCACTGTGATATTGTTACATCCCATAAATTTAGGGGATATCTTATGACAAGTTCTAAAACAAATGAACAGATACACAGCCCCTTGTGCAGGGTCCCAAAAAAGTCTTCACAGTTACTTTCTCTGTATTGTGGCAACAGTGGGGCCCCAGAGAAGACCAAGATTAGCATGGAGGAGTGGAGGCTGTGGTTCTGTCCTTCTTCTCTCCCCTGCCTCACAGATCAAGCAAGTTACACAATCATAAAGGACAGTACAAATCCCTGAACCCCTATTTGCTCAGGAAACCATTATGCCTCTCTGAGACCCAATGTAGTATAACAGTTCTACACTGTACCCGGCTGGAGCCAGGGCTCTATGGCCCAGTTTAGTGGTAAGCTGGGATGGAGTTGGTCTGTACTTAGAAATCCCAAATAACAGAAGCAAACTATTTCCGGGTTAAGGCATGTGTCACTTAGAGATTGTAGGTATCTAAGTTACCTTGTAGCATCTTATTTCACCTCAACTAATAGCCTGAATCACACATACATGACTAAACGCCCTCCACAACTAAGTTTGTCCCTACTGCACAGGCCTGGCAGATTCATGCTTCACTAAATCTGTTGGGAATCTATTCTGCCATGGGAGCACAGTGTAAATGTCCAAAATTGTAGACAATCAAAACCCCAATCTAGCAACTCATTCATATATGTGTGAGCAACTCTCCACTCATCCTTTTGTCCAGCATCCTAGTACTTAGAACACCTATCTCTGAATGGAGCCAGGGAAAGGCAAAGGTTCTAGATCCTTGCCTTCAAATCCCTGACCTTCCCACAGCACAGGACAGCTGTCCAATCACCAACTCACAGACTAGGTACATGGACCTTTCTGTTGAGGTCAATTCACTGAGTACACAAGAGGGAGAGCTTAGTAGGAACAAAAAGAAAACAACTTAAAGAGGTCATTAGTCTTTTGCCCAGGGAGATGGCTTCTGCCTTTGTTTCTATTGTTTGGGCATCACAGTGGGCACATCTAGGTGAGACATTTGCAAAGCTGTCTAATTAGCTCCTCAGTAAAGTCTCAGCCTCTACACATGAGGCCCTATGAAGATGCAAAAAACTAATTAACTCTGCTGCAAGTTAGTACTTGTATGTATGCAACAATGCACATAAAGATGCTGATGCGACTGGCTGGGGCATAAGGTTGCTTTGGTGCAGGGACTGCCTGCCAGCTGGAGCACCCTCATGCCCCAACCAGCCCCTCTGCAGCTTGTTGAACCAGGTCAGAGCAGCTTCAGGCTGGGAAGCTGACCCCCCTGGCCCTCTGCCAGCTGGGGCTGCTCTTATCTGGCTCAGCATACTGCGGTCCAAAGCGCATATTGAAATGGCGCACCTGGTAGCAATAAACTCTGGCGTGTTGCTCTGTGCTAATAGAACCTGTGGATGGACCTAGTGTCATTGGGGAAATTACATAAACAGCATTGAGAACATAAAATGGGCTTTTTGACACAGTAATACACCTTCTTATGCTGCCCACATAGGTGTCTAGCTGCCAGAACAAAAAAAAAAGCCTTGCCAAGACACACAAGCTAAGGAGCCAGAAAGTATGGAATCTCATGAACTCCAAAAAAGCCAGGGCATTTCAGAAGGTTTGAAGAAATAACCTTTTTGTAAGCCTAAAGCACCTATATGTTCCATGTCAGAGTGGCCTACTTTGCACAACCCTTTGTAATGAAAAAAATGGAAATAAAATATGTGAGATCTTCCTCCCATGCATTTTACCCATTGGCAAATAGAGTAAGTCAGAATTGGAATGTTGTAGCACTGATCAGTATCTACCAATGTCCAACCAACATATACACGTGCCATAAGCAACTGACATTTCAGTGTCACCCGCAGAATCAGAGAGCCACACAGCAGGTAAAAGAAAGAGAGACTTGTATTTCTCAACCTACACTTCATAGGCTAACTTACATAACCTAAATCTGCATGGGCCTTCCCAACTACTTTGCAATGTACAACAAATGTTTTCACACTATCATCTGTTGTGCACAGATGTCTTGCTGGTGATTCAGGTGAAAGGGGAATGGCTCCTCCACTATTTCCACCAGTTAAGTAAAATCAAAGGGAGCTACACAAACTTTTACAAAATTCTCAGTTTCAGTAGGTACATTCACACGTGCATTTATTCCAGCCTAGATTTACTGTGAAGTAAGATACTGCAAAGTAAGGGACTTTCGGTAGGTGTCTATACATGCAGAGATTTTCTCCCAGGTCCCTTCAGCCCTGCAAGGGGCCCCTGTCACCACCGGGGAGAGCTCCAGGCTCCCCATGGTCTCTAGCCTAGGAGCTGGTAGGGAGCATCAGGCAAGGAGACATCTGTCTCCTGGGGGGGGGGTAGGAGGAGGGGTGGACCACGTGATACTGGGACAGGGACAATGTCCCCCTGCTCTGGCAGCAGGGAGCTCCTGGCTCTGGCTCCCCAGTCAGCTTGGAAAGAGCTGCAGGGGAGGGGCTGGTCCCAGCCCCCTGCCCCAATCTCCCAGTGGGGCAGATAGCTGCTAGGTGCCCCACCAGCACATCAGGGCATGGGCCTGGGACCTCCCCCTGATGGGGGCAATTCCTGGCCAGCCCTGGGCTGTGCAGGGAAGTCTGCATGTGCAGCCTGGAGTTGGCTGAGGACTGCCCAAAACAGGACAGTCCCTAGCCACTTCCAAGCTGCACTGCTTCCCTGAGCAGCCTGGAGCTGACTGAGATGTGTCCTGGTTAGGAGCAGGTCCCAGCCAGCTCCAGGATGAGTGGGGAACTGTCCCCATGCAGAGAGCTCCCAGACCCTGCTCATGATCACAATCAGGGAGCAGCAGCTGGAAGCTCCCTGCTGCCAGGGCAGAGGGATACTATCCCCACCTGGGAATGCAGGGTGGGGGCCAGGGACCTTGTCTCCCACCCAGCTCCAGAAACATGGAGCTAAGGGGGAACAAGCTCCTCAGCCTGTCATTTACCCCCCACACCCCCACCCCCAGCTCCATGCTCATGGAGCTGGGCAGGGAACAGGTTCCCTGACCCCCGCCAGCAGGGAGCTCCTAGCAAAAGCTCTGCAGTTGCAGGGCTCAGCCTGGAAGACTCTTAAGCATCTCCCAGCAGCAGCCCCACAATCACAGAGCCACTGCTGGAAGATAAGGGTCTCCCAGCCCCCCTGCTCTCTGATCTGTTGGCAAAGCAGCAGCTGGGAGATAAGGATCCCAGCAAGGTGGCCTGGAGCTCCCTGCTGCCAGGGCAGAGGAGATAGTCCCTGCCCAGGCTCCTGTGGTGGAGCAGGTAGCTCTTGGGGGCAGAGAGCTATCTCCTGCCCCCCTAGTGGATGGCTGACCAGAAGCAGATTTTGCTCCTGGTCAGGCATCCACACGAGCGCTACAACACAGTTGCTAATCCTGAGTAAATTTGCTACTTGCATTTGCAGGAAGTTTACTGTGAAGTAAGCATGTGCACATGCAAATGAACATGCTTACTTCATAGTAAACTATGCTAATACGAAATTAAGTGTCTTGTGTAGATGCGCCCACCATCCCTTAAAGCTGTAAATTGCCACAGCAACCATGAGTGAGAAGAGAGGTGGTTTAACAATCTTCAGTGGGAAGGATGGTCTTTGCTACCAGACATGATCTGTATGTATGGGGAGAAGGCCCTTTGTGCAATCATGATGGGACAGGCCTTTTCATGGGGGAGGAGACTTGACTCCCAAGATGATTGCCATACTAAAATATAGTTAATTTTGTGAAATAGGTTGAAACCATTTGATTTAGGACAAAATCACTTCCCCCAGTGCAACTGAGTACCCACACTAACACATAGCCTAAACATCTTTGCCATGCCTGTCAGTGCTCTTGATTTTTTGCTTCCACAGCTCAGAGATGTGCATTGTTCACCAAGATATAAAACACTGAATGAATGGAACCCAAAGCCCAGCAGAAAGGCTCTCAAACCTGTTGCACCTGTCTCAAAAAAGATGCAAAATAGAAATGTGGTAATCATTTCCATTCTAATATTATAAAAGCTTTAGTCTTTCTGTCTGTCTGTCCAAAATGCTTTATTTGCACTCTGATTGGTTGTCCTGCTCCCCCACTGCCATCATTCTTGGCAGGAAATTGGCTAGTATCTATATAGTAATTTACCAGTATGTGCAAAAGTGTCATGCTATTGATTTTTTTTGATCGAGAAAAACAGTAATTACTTTACAAATGCATCTAAACAGAAAATTTAGGGGATTTTCAGTAGAGAATACCAACCCACCTACTACCCAGTGAAATAGATTACTATTTACCTTTTAGCACCATGATAAAACTCAACCACCTGGGGATTTCTACAGCTTTATATAATCTGTGTTATTAGCCACTTGGCATTGACCCTGAGTGTTACCAGTGTCCTAACCATAATATTACCTGTACCTTCCCTTGGAACGTATTTCTAGCCAATAAAAAAACAAATTCTGGAAGTAGTTTGAAGGAAAAGAAATCCAGGAAATATAACCAGATGTGTTGTTCCACTTGTAAATTTAATTAAGAGATCATGTCAATAGAGCAGAACACTGCCTGCATCTACATGAGACGCTGACTGTGCAGTAGTGTTGTGTGGCAGCAACCATGATGCAATGTTAGTGCACAGTTGTCTCTTGCTACTTCACTTTCAGTGTCACAAAAGAGTCGTTCATCAGTGCTACTGCAAAATAATACAGGTTACTGTATAAACAAGTACTAAATGACTGTGCAGTAACAACTGGACGTTCAGCGTTTCATGTAGACGTGGCCACTGAGGCATAATAATTGTCTCCTGCTGCTATATAAATACCAAGGCAAAGTGGAGGTGTTTGTTTTCAAAGCAGGAAATGCTGGTCCTCTGACAGATTCTAAGTGAAGTAACTTCAATTCTCTCATAGCTAATGACTGATGTCAATTTAAAAATTTAGCCCTGATGGAGTTGGAGCAAGAGTGACAGATTCTCACTATGGATCTGATTCTGAAACACTTGCTCAGATGAGCTATACTTTACTTCATGACTGGTCTCACCACTAGCATAACTGAGGGGTTACAGGAGCAAAAATAGCCACCACTCCAACTGGTAGTGCAATAGCTGCCATTGCCTCCATGGGCAAATCTGGAGCCATTGTACCCCGCCTTTGACTCCTGTTCCACTCAAAGTTTAAAACTAACTAGCTAGTAGTGGCAGCAACATTTCTATTCAGGTAGTAGTGAGGGAGTCCATTGACTGTATTGTTCATTGGGTGCATTTAAACATGCATTTCATCTGGGATCAGTTTACTTGCAAGCAAGCATCTACACATGCAGGAAAGTGAGAACAGATTTGCTGGTAATAGCAGCAAACTTCTGCCACTTCCTGGGGCCCTGCAATGGGCCAGCCCTGTGGTCGGGGAGCTGTTGCAGGAAGATAAGGGTCTCCCAGTGCCGGCTCCATAACTGCTGAGCTGGTGTGGGGAAATAATAATCTCCCAGCACCCCCTCCACCCCTGCTCACTGATTGCAATGGCAGAGCAGGGGGCTTTGAGCTCCCTGATACCAGGCCATGGGGGACATGGTCCCCACCCAGGCTCCAGTGTCAGAGCTCGCCCCAGTAGCAGGCAGCTCCCAGGGTCAGGGAGCAATCTCTTGCTCCCTAGTGAATGGCTGACCAGGAGCGTATTTGCTTCTGGTCAGGCATCTACATGAGTGCTACTGTACCATTACTAACCAAAACTAAATTTACTACTTGCATTTTCAGGTAGCAAATTTACTTGTGATTAGTGAGATTTATTGCATAGTAAGCATGTGCACATGTAGATGCACACTTTTGCTGAGTAGTGCCCAATACAACTACACTACTGCACAGTTAAGGCATCTCATACAGACGTGTCCATTATAAACTATCTGAATCCTTCTAAACTCTACATTCCACATGTGTTAACATCCCTCTTTCCTTTTCAATGGTCTTGATGTTCCACTAATCAAGTTATCTTTTCTCCTGAAATTCAGTGGTCTGTTAGCTGCTTCTGGTAATGTGGCTATTTCACAGCCCCGCAGGCTGTTTTTAGCTGTAGCTAAAAACATTAACTCTGGTGTGGAAATGTTGACACAGGTGAACATTCAGGTGTGGAAATAATCTTCAGTGAAGTACTAGATGCACTGTCAAGATGCTTGAGAAGACTAGATTTAGTTTCATGAACCTGAAAAAAAGCAATATACATTTAATTTTAATGATAACAGGACTGAAGAAACAACATATTTTGCTTATTATTTTGATTTTTTTCTATCAATATGATATGATATAGCAAATTAATGCACATTTCCATAAAGATATATGTGTTTTTGCTTCAGTCTTCAAACTGAATAGCATAGCCCTGGGTCCCTAGCATATTAGTAAAGCTTCTAGTTTCTTTTTAACAAGTGAAAAATATGTGTTGTGTTATATGTGATGAGTACCACACCCTCTGCATCCCTCTTTTCAAAATCCTAGATCAGTCCATGGCTGCCTCATACACTGCTGCTGCTCAGGCTGCAGCTACGTCTCTGTGTGTCACCTGTGTCAATGGGACCTCTTGTTAAGATGGGTGGTATTTCATGTTTTGGAAGCTACCCGATTCTCAATCTGTATTATTATCAGATACTGGTATTCTGTTTCATCAAGGAGGCTTAATATATGCTTCAGTCAAGCTTGTCTGGAAATACATGTTTTCAGTTGTAATAAACTGTTATGAATATGCTGGCTGGCTAAAATATATTCTTTCCAAATTACTAGCGAATACTACTGATTTAGGTCTCTGCCTGGTACATGCATTTTCCCCAACATCATACAATGTATATTAAGCCAGATTCTTAATGTCTTCTGTCTCCTTTTGCCTCCCTGTATAGGACAAGGAGACTGGGAAATCCTCAGGAGGGACAGAAATGGTAGCTTTAACTCTGACATTTCAGGGAAGGCCACCACCATGGGTGGGAAGGTACAGTACATAACAGAGAGTAGGAATGGCTAGAGCACAACAAGCTCTGACAATCCCCAATTGAGTATGGTCCCTGGAGAACCCCAAAGAGTTAAAGGAAACACCCCAGCTCCTCTGACTTCTGCCTCAGACTAGAGCAAAAAAAAGAGAATCAGGAAGTTGTAACCCATATTGTGACTCTTCTGGTGCACTCAGCTTAAACTATGCACAACAGTGGATATGGCCCATTAAGTCTATTCTTTAAACAAATAAAGATTAGCCTTAACTGGAAAAGCAGCTGCAAGGAACCATTTCCTTTAAAAAAAATAACATCAAGACGCTTATTAAACACCAGACTAAAAGCAATGGCATGGCCAAATTACAGTTATAAGAACTATATTTTAAAAGGAAGTATTATCATTCCTCCACTGTATTTCTTAATTTATTACAAATAGGGCTGATACTGAAGACACCAGAAAAATCCTATGCAGTGGTACCATGCACACAACAAGCAATAGGAGGTACAGTATTACAATTCTGATAAATCATGTTTCTAACAGTGAGCCTAACATGCACAGAAAATGGCTTAGAACTTGACAAGAATCAAGACCAAGATCATAACAAAAATGGGAGTGCAAATTCAGACTCCTATTTTTGCAGCCTCAAAGTTCCTCTCAAGTTCTTTTGGATGCTGAGCTTGCCTTACTTAAACAGATGCTGAATTACTTCTTATATAACTGCTTTGGAGACCCTGTATACAGGGAATAAACTACTGAGTTGGCATTAATTTCATCTTCTCCAAATATTCTGCAAAGCTATGTGTTTAACTTCAGCCCAATTATTTAAGGCTCTTCTATCTATTACTTTAAATAAGAAAAACTGAAGAGAGTTTAACCTTGAATTTATTTCTTTGATAATATTTTGGATACTTATGAAGTCTACACTCAAGCATGAAGTGATAGTGTCTGTTGAATTCATCAGTTCTTATTGACAAGTCTGGTTAAATTATCAGGTTGTATGTAATTTTATTTGAGTGTAGGAAAATGAATGTTACAGCCAACAGCTTGGTGGGGTTTTTCTTTCCTGAGATGATGATTTATTCCTTTTGGCTTCAATAGCTACAGTGTCAGGCATATTTTATATTTCTCCAACTTTGACACTTCAAACATTTGATTTCCCTTTGCAACTTCCAACCTTAAACATGTTTCCCATTATAGAAATTCAAGTGACTGCCATGCACATACTGACTCATAAGGCTGTTTTTTATTTTCACAAAATATATAACCCTATTTGAATAAAATACAGATGGTGCCCAATACATAATACACAGCAAATTGGCCATTCCTTCCTCTGTCACCCTAATTCTCCATCCCCCAGATTTTCTGCCCAGCAGTGATGTGAAATCTTATCACCCTACATCTGAATATGTGAGAGATATCATAGCAACAGAATGTCATTAATGTTTCATCTGTTTATTAAAATATTAAACAAATACATGTATTTGCTTAATATATATATTTAAAAAACAACAGCAAAGGAGTTGAAGACCTTATCCAGATACACTATGTCCTAACTGAACTTGTGAGATCTATACCCTACTGGAAGATAAAAGATACTGGTACAACCATTCTTGCTTATGCCATCAGTGGAGTTTGAATAACGGACACATAACTTTGAAAGTATGAACTTGTATTGCTTGAGCTGGAGATTAAGCTTTCTAGGTGGCAACTAGGGCCGACTCAGTAGTCAATTATATTGATCAGCCCCTAGAGGGGACAATGTTGTATATTTCCCTAATAAACTACAATTTATTCAGAAGAAAATAGTTCCAGTTTTTCTCAAAGGGTAGAAAAATCATCTGTTTGTAAAAGCCATAAATTAGGAAGAATTAAAGAAAATTCCATCTCTGTCACTAGATGGCGATACAGCATATTTTTATTTTGTGTTAGGGAAAGTTAACTTTTTATAGTTTGTGGTTATTTTACTTGCGATATCAGTTTTATGTGATTGAGTTTTGCTACTATACCTCTCCAGCTTAAGGCACTGAGAACTAGGAGAGTCTTGTGTCTCAATTTGGCTTCAGGGATTGAGAGTTAATCCTATTCTGAGGCTCAGAGTGGAGTTTTCATACTGTGCATTTGCTTGCAGCTACACCACGTTTTGCACATGGTGAAACACTTACCATGTCAGAGCTATCTCTGTTCAATCCGGACCAATATATTTCTTTTTTGTCCTCTACCTCATACTTTTTATTGTCATTCTCCTTCTCTTTATCACTTTCAGAATTAGATCTCTTTGTCATGTGGTGACAGGGTCCTGATTCCATTTCATAGGTAATTTTCATGTCACTGATATTAATTCTAAGAGGTCAGTGCTTGTTTGCTCATGACATACATTGTAGAGAGTCATGCATAATGCATTTCACTGGAGATATCATTCAATTGCATCCCTCTGGTTAGGACTCTTAAATCCAGTGGTTATTAGTTACTAAAAAATACCAACCAGTAGTCACATGAATGAAAAAGATACATGACTCCAAAAGCTGGGGCTTTAAGACAGCAACACACGTAAGAAGGCTAGTGACTAAAGTGCAAATTAGAAACATTTTTCTCCACGCTGGCCACCCTTAATTCATATGACATAACACGGTACTCTATAAATAGTCCTTAAGTAATCAATGAGTCCACACCCAAGGGATTACTCAAATTAAGTATAAGAGTGGCAGAATCACCTTAAATGTGCTTCCTCATCTAAATCTCAGATATCATAGTCTGACAATTGTTTGCACATGTTGCTCTTCTGGTAGCATTCTCTCTACTTCGAATCCCAACTCCATCTCAAAAAAGGGATTGAAGACACACACCCAAACTACTGAAATTTTAATTGAATGGACATCATTCAAGTTTTCAAGAAAGAAGTTGGATAGCACTAGTAGTAATAATGTTTACATGATCAATAGTTAATGCCCGAAGTGAGATGAGACCTAAAAGTGAGTTGTGGGAGAAGTGGGGGTTTGATAGGGTATGACCCTTCAATTTATTATAGAAACTACAAAGTGCACCCACTTCAAAATTGCCTCTTTGCCACTGGCCATATCAGTTTACTCTGCTGTCATACATTTCTTTTGGTACATTTACAGAAAACTGCACTTTATTATGAATACCATTTTGCACTGTTTTCTAACTATGTATGGAATTCTTTAAATATGGCAAACTAGACTTTGTCCTTGGCATGTAACTGAAAATAGAATAGGAATGCTATTTATCTGTTAGAAGCCAATAAGAAAAATATGGAACCCATTCTTTTTTGCTGAATATTCATGTAAAGATGCTAATCTTTCAGGTCTCTTTTCTTAAATTCCAATCTAAGACAGAAAACCAAAATCATCATGAAAATTATTACATTTTTTAGGCACTCAGTTGGTAGAACTGTGTAGGTCACCACAACCTTTATATATCCAAAGGAAAAAATAAGTATTTTTTTTCTCATTCACAGATCAAAATATTTGCAGCCAAGAAGAAGGTATTATTCATGTCTTTTAAATCTAAGGGCCTAATTCAGCTCTGACTCTTGTAAATGAGGAATCAATGGAGTTTCAACAATAAAGCCATGATAAAAGTAAAATCAGATTGAGGCCTGCAAAGTTCAAGAGAGAATTTGAAATATTTCTCTTCCCTGATAGCCTCAGAGCCATTCACTGAAAAATTCTGTTTGACAGAGATAGTCATTTACAAGCCACAATTTCTATTAAATAAGCTGCTTTCCTTTTGGCTTTAAAGTTTTGAAGTGAGGGTAGCTTCTGTTAAACGTGATTACTTTTCCCTTTCATAAGCATGAGAAAGAAGTGCACTTATTAAACAAGGGTAATTGCTTACTGAAGGCAGCTACAAAAACAAAAGGCATAAAGACTTTGTTCTTTCAACATTTTTCACATGCATGTCCTAGAAGATTAAATACTAGTTGGAAAAATATATACATCACAAAAATTCATAAAATAATGACCTGCAAATGGTATGCTATCAAAGCACATGTCTGAGCTGAGGAATGGAAGAGAACCTAATCACCTGTCAGGAGTGTTCAGAGATATTAGATCTGACACTGCCATTACAAACAGAAGAATTGCCTCAGATCTCTCTAATCATCAGTGCACCATCTTAGCAGCTCTGAGATTAAAAATAAAAATACAATAGAGTGTATGCCAAATTTTTTTTTAAAAGGGGGTGTGTATATGTGTATATGTGTGTGTGGAGATAGAGTTAAAAGAGTCCACTGGGGCACATGCACACATGCTTTTAGAGTACACCTCACAGCCCTCCAAGTGGTGGCAGACATTGTAGGGTGGGCTGGGCTTGTCGCCCACTCTGTCATAGCTCAGAGTCCCAATCCAGGAGCACAGGTGTGCCTGAAGCATCAGCAGGATCAGCAGCAGCAGGGTGTAGCGGTTGGCCCTCCACCTGTGCAAACAGCCCATCATGCACCACCTGTACCACATGCAGCAGGAGCACCCTCAGGGCACAGTGGCAGTGTGGTAGGGGGACAGCCCCAGGGTGCCTCCCTGGAGAACCCCCCTGCAGGAAGGGTAGGGGTGTGGCCAGCCCCTCACTCCCATTGTCTAGGAGCTCCACACACCCCAAGCCCAGGCACCGGGGACGGAGTGGCAGCGAAACAAAGTGGTGGGCCTGCAGGGGCAGAAGTGGGGTTGGTGGGGGCTGGGGCTGAGGCAGTAGGTGCTGCCAGCAACCTAGCCTTGCCTGCCCTGGGAATGGGGCAGGGGAGGCAGGCAGCCTGCGGCTAGCCCCTGAGGAGCGAGCAGATACAGAGGGCCTGAGCAGCATGCACCTGGGCCCAGGAATGCCTGGACAGTTTACCATGGCCCCTGGACACCCACATGCTGCTGCCCTCCAATCTGAGGCCAGGCTTCACAGGGCCCCTGGAGTATAGCATCATATCTCTCAAATGTTGCAAACTCTCACAAAAGCCTTCTGTCTCTTGCCACTGCAGGGCCAACATCTGGATGCAGGGGGAGAAGCTGTAGGAGCCTGCAGGATCACTGCTGCAGAGTCACTGCCACCTGTCACTGGAGCTTCCAGGAGATGCCAGCAACACTACCACCATGTCCTTGACTGGACCCACCTGCTCTGGCAGCTGGTTGTGGCCATGGAGGGTGGGGTGGCAGACCAACAGACATGGCAGGAAGAGACCCTTGCCCAGAAGACCACCCAGGAAGAGGTGCAGCTTCAGGCATATGCAGAGCATGGGGTTCAGCTGATAGCCCTGGAGCAGTGACGTGTAGCACTGCTGAAGCAGCAGCTTGCTGCCGAGGACCACGCAGCAAAGGCTGCGCCCATGCCCCCAATACCTGGCCCCTGCCCTATCCCTGCAGGGCCTCTGGGTCCTGTCTGCAACCCCACACCAGGGCCCCAGCAGTACCTGCCAGCTGAGGCATCCTGGGCTCCACTGCAGCCCTAGGACCCACAGTGGCACTTCTTGTGGCCAAGGTGCTGCCCCCCCTGCAGCTGAGCTCTCCACTCTGGGCGTCCTCACCCCTGAGCCCCTCACAGGTAGACTTGGGGATGTGGGCAGATACCTGCAGTGTCTTTGCAGTTTGTGGAATAGGTGGGCACCGCGTGTGGGGGGGGAAGGGGGAAGGGGAACTGTGCTTGTTGAGGGGAAAGGGGGAGAGATGGGGGTGTTTTGTTCTATTAATAAAGTTTATACTGTTTCTCTTATGTGTGTAGAGTGGTGCTGGGGGTGACCAGGGGGTCAGAAGTGTGTGGGCTGAAGCAGGGATTGTGGAATGAGGGGGTTGGCCAGAACCTCCTGCAGCTGGTGCCCTGGGCCTGGCTGGCAGGTGTATGGCTGCCTTGAAGCCTGGGTGGGGTGGGCATGGTACGACTAGCAGGGCCAGCACCATGGCCAGCAGCAACATGGGCTGCTAGTTGCCAGAGACAGGGGCAGGGGTGGTGCGGGGGGGAGATGCCACATGCTGGGCCTGTGCTGGGCGTATAACTCCTGGGCAGGGCTGTGCGGGTGGAGATAAGCTCTTAAGATGGCTGCCTCTAGCCTTAGCATAGCTGCCAAGTGCTGGCAGCCACATGGCTGGAGGCTGGAGCTCTCCCCAGTAGCCATAGGGATACATGGCAAGCTGCTCTGACTTGAGACTAACTCTAGTCCCAGGTCGCCTGCACATGTAGATGCCAACCTATTCCATCTTACTCCACAGTATACTGCAACTTACCATGCAGTAAGTTTAATGTGACATAAATGCACGCATTGATGCACAAACTCTGTTGTATCCACCTATTGTCTCCCATCTTATACCTAAATAGTAAGATATTCAGAATAGGGACAGTTTCTTTGCTATGTATTTGTACTGTGCTTAGTAAAATAGGACCTGGGTTCATGAGAAAGGCACTTAGACTTCCCCCTTTTTTAATTTCTTCCCTATCCTCTAGTCCTTGGTGTGCTTTGAAAAGTGTATGTGTACTGTTTCTATAAAACTGAACAGGAAGCCTGGTTCGGGAAATAATAGGCAAAAGTCCTACAGCGCGTAGGGAGAAGCTGAGTGTCTTTAGGGACATTTTGCCCAAACCAGGACAATCCTTTGTTAAGTATTAAAGGAGACAATCTTCCTGTGACTATTTACCATTGTTATATGATGTACAACTTCCCCCAAACACTCATTCTAACCTACCTGGGCTCCTGTGGGGGCAACAGCCTTCCCCCATCCTTTTAGGCACTCTGGATCTCGAGCTCTCAGTGTTGCCAGTTCTCATGATCTTATCACAAGTCTCACAGTATACAGTAATTTTCTTAAATCCCCTCTTCCTGGAGTTGAAATCTCAACTTCTTTCCTGGAAAGAATCTCGATTTCTTTCCTTCTTTCTAAAAGCAAGTTTCTATCCTTCATGGTTGTGGAGAAAAACACAGAAACATGGCCTCAGCATACCCCAAAGTCTCAGAAAACAAGCAACAAAGAAAAAGAAACTATTTTTTTGTTGTTGTTAATCTCCCTTTTTAAGCCCAGCTCATGATTTGGGTTGGCTTGACTCATTCTGGCAATGCTGTTATTCTTTCACTCTCTCTCTCATGTCTCCTGCTGAGGATTAGTGGCAGCTCTTAACCTATACTAGCAAGACAACGGACAGATCTTGATAGGACCCTCAACTTGCAGACCTTTCCAAGAGTCACTGGTCTTCAAAGCAATACAATCAGATGAAAAACTCTTATGAACAGTGCTTGCTCCATTCATAATTTCAAATTTCCCCAGGTCAACTCAATTTTTAATTTGGCCATAAGTTTCATATGCAGTCAGTTGGTTTTTGCCTTAAACAAATACATACCTATTTGAATCTCATGTTTTTGGATGGGAGTGGTTTACCAAAGATCAACCACTTGGAACCTAGTTGGTGTCTTCCTTCATTTTCCTATCTTAGAGCTGAAGGAAGCTGCTCAATGAAGCCAAGGAAATGTTAAAAACAGGCAAAACATTTAAGAAAAGATAAAAACGCTTTTTCTAAGAGGAAATTTTATGTATGAGCACACGTAGGTCTAGAATAATCTGACTGGACCAGAACTACCATATTGCTTTCTGTGCCTTCCTCTCCTGTGGGTTTTCAGAGATTTCTATGCCACAGGAACCTGCCCTGCACTTTGCTGAATCAGACCTTAAGCTGCCAAAGATATATATCCCTATTACATACATGGCTTTTGCCAGGGTTATGTTAGAAGTACTTAGTGCATGGTTCTGGCTGTCAAGATTTTATCAACATTTCCATAGGAAACCCTTACTTTCAAAGAATTATAAAACTGCCCATATAAAATTGATCATCACTGACATTTGTCATGCAGTAACACCTCAAAATAAAGTTTCCTTTTGTTTTGTTTTTTTGCTTTTCCTTTCACATTCTTTCTATTTGCAAATTCAAGTGAGAATGAGTTTATTACTTTAGAATACAGTTATAGTTAGCTGGGCACTTAGTTCTGCTATTGCATGTGCCAAAAGATGGCACCATCTTGGCTGAGCTGAGCTGAGAGCTGCGCACTGAGCTGTTAAAAATTGTTTTTTAAGTTAGAAAGAGTAATTTATATTTGGTTTAAGACTACTTAAAATGATAAATTTTTTTGTACTATAAATTCCTATGCGTTTTGTTTGTGTTTTTGGCTTGTTTGTTTGTTTTACAGTCAAAACCGATGAATACTTTCATTCAGAAAAGTGACTAATGAAAAAATCAGTTTGCATTTTTTTTAAATGCTCAGTATTTTTTTAATTCTGCATATCTCTTACCATGACAGGACACAAGCCAGAACAATCCCTTTCAAAATATATGCTGACACCTCATTGTTAAGAAACTCAGGCTATTCAGGCCTCCATAAATACAAAATGTGCATGTTTTGTGTAGTGATTTTTGAAGGAATCCTTACTGTGTATTTATGGTCATGGAATGAATGATGGATTTAGAAATGCACAATGACACAATCAGCTACATTATTATGGGAGATAGGTTGATAATCTGTGAATTACAGCTATTATAGCGTGTCATTTCAGTGATTTGCCAGACATTATTATAGTATCAGTGAACTCTGAGAAACTGAAACGAGGCGAGAGCTATTGCTGAATGTGCTGCTACAAGGTCGTGCTTTCCTAAATAGACAGAATGGCTCTGTTTCCTTTCTTTGTCTAGCTCCCCTGAGCATGGCTCAGTAAAGAAAAAAGAATTTAGCCTTACGATTATTTCAGATTCTATTTGAAGCCACTGTTAATTTGGTATGTTTGAACACCAACCGGTGAGCTATATTTATATGCCTGAGATCAACAAAGCAAGAGAAGCTGCTAAAATGTGGTGTTTTGACCTAAAGGCCGTGTTCCTCATTATGAGCAGGGTCAAGCTTTGCCCTTGAATACACACAAAACATTCCCATTGAAGCCACTTGTATACCCTAAAGCAAAATTTGGTTGTATATAGCCCACTCAAGCACACGCAGAAGTCTTTGGTATATGAAATAAACAAACCGCAGAAAATCAACTATGAAAAAACCCAGGCATTTTATTTATTTTTTTACAAAAATAAACAATTCAAGGAACGAAAAGTACAAAATTTTCTTAAAGTACAATCTACAAAACAGTATGACATCGGTCACTTTTAGCATTTAGTTTATTGCTTTCACTGAAAGCAAATTCTTTAGACACACTATGCCTACAAAATGCATTTATTTATATAGAGTTACAGCTAGTGTTCATTTGCAATTATTAAGGGCATTTATTTAATTTGTTCTAAGAATTAGCAAGTAGCACCTTAGATGACAAATAATTTGATGATTAAAACAATGAATGGCCTTCTGTAGCAAGCTATTAATTTTAAAAATAGTATTGTTCAAACAGGTAGACTGCTTTGCTGATCTGTTAGTGATACATCTTAAAAAACACTTCAGACAGTAAATAAGGCCTTGACTCAGCAAACCACTTAAGCTTATGTTTAATTTTGAACACATGCTTAAGCCTATCCCTATTCACCAAAGCACTTTTAAGCATCTGTGTAAAACCGTACAAGATTTTGATGGGACTACTTGTGTGTTTAAAGTTAAGCCTGTTTTAAATGTTTTTCTGGATCAAGGCCTAGGCAACTAAGTATGGCTTTCTTAGAGATGAAAATTTATGAAACATTTAAAACAAAATGAAAGTTTGCCACATCTTTGCAACTATAAATATCAATAAGAATAATTGATGAAGGAGCCTAGCATTCCTACAAATATTTTTGGTCTTGCATGTTTGATAACATTAACACAAATGGTGATTGTCTCTTATAACATTTGATATTTAGCTTTCAAACTGATAAGCTTGTGATAAAAAGTGATTGTACTTGCCCAAATGAATGTTTTGGCAGTGGATCCAGACTTTTCATAAAAATTTTGAAATTCCCACCCTGTGCAAACATGCACACACAGTTAACCTGAATTAAAAGCTAGAGCTGCCAACTGAACATTGTAACCTGACAGTGTAATACATTTTGTATTTTGCTTCATTTGAAATAAAAAAAAAAATATCACATTTTCAAAATGTTGTTCTATTGCACATTCATCCTGGTCATGCAGGTCATCTCTTTAAAGTTTTGTTTAGCACTCTATAGATTAGAATGAGTAATAGTGCAATTATCTCACTGTCCTCAGACATCTTGTACATAACAGCTGTCTATATTTATACACAAACAGCTCCTGTCATTTACTAGTTAGACTGAACCACTTTAGCTGTCAGCCTGTCACTTTCACATATGTTATCTTGTCAGGATCAGGCATGATATGGTTTGAGTCCTTCTTGAAGAAGACAAGCTGCCGACCTACAAAAGATTGTGAAGGAAAGAAGAAAATAATTAGAAACGATGAGTGAGATCTTGCTCTATTCAAAATACTGACATTTCATATGTCTACTCTTTTCTTGCATTCTTTAAACTACACAGAAAGCCAAATTCTTTGTTCACTTAAGAACTGCTATTAATCTGGAGACTTTCCATTGAAGCTGCACCAGAACTTCATTTCAAAGTTTATTCTGGATTCACATTGGGACAATGGAAAACAGAACTTGGCCAATTAAAGCTGTTCCAAGTGCACACCAGCATAATTCTGATCAGGATTTGTCTCTGTGAAGTTGACAAGCTATGAATGAGAGCATTTGTCGATTTTAAGACCTTTTAAAATACAGTGATCAAATTCAGTAGTTGGAGGAGCCTCTCTAGCTCTTGCCATTGACTTCATTGTCTTTGGATCAGGGCATCCATTAATTCATAAAAGAGCAATATCTTGTTGGACTACCAGAAACTATGCAGCATACGTACACTGCATTTATCAAGTTTGGCCTCGTCTGACTTACAAATATTATACAGCAAAAACCTGCTGTGCTTTGTCAGCAGGAGGCTAACTCCTACCTGCAAACCAGCATAATAAAAAATGTTAAATGGGGGGCAGCCTGTACAGTCTCAATTCTATAATTAACCATTTCATAAGTCAGAGTTCATCTAAGGTTGTCCTTTGGTGGTGCTTGCTACTGCTCACGTCTCGCTTACTGGTTTCATTGCACTTGTTAAATTTGGACCCTACTTATATGCTGTGGCCATAGTCCCAGCCCATTGTAATCACTGGTACCCACTGCAACTGATAAAAGAAAAGGCACTGGCATGTATGCTATTGTCTCTTTTCTGCAGCTGTTCAACCTTCTCCTACCTTCTGCCTAAAGTTAAGAAAACTAAAGGACATTTCCACAACTCCTGCCTCTCATGTGCTAGCGTAACAACATTGTCCTAAATATCACAGGATAATCTGGATGCCAACAACTGTGTTTATGATTAATCAATAACTATACAGAATTCCTTGGAATAATATGATCATTTAAAGGTTTAAACTTGGTTGATTTTATTTTGAATTATTGTTACTCTGAATCATTTCCTTTAGCTTCTGTAATTCAAGCAGTGGGCCTTTCCAAGCTTTCTATTAATCTTATCAAGATATATTAAGTCTTTTTTTTAGTGGCATATTTAGTCCAGTGCCCGATTGTCATGTAATACACATTATGTTGTGATCAACTAAAGCATGTGGGATCTTTAGGGCAAGGCATTTTGACAAACTTGTGCTTGGTATTTCCTTGGTTACTTGTGAGCCGCTTTATGTCTTTGGGGAGCACAAGAGATAAGGAGTCCCACAGTTGTGTAACACCGTACTGTGATATAGATAACATTTTTTAAAATGTCTACTTTGGGTGGCTCCAGAGCTTGGTATTTGAGCTGAGACAAAGGGTCTCCTCAGCTCTGGTTCTGTCCCATATTGCTCAATCATCCTTCCTCTCAAAGGGAGTGTAGGAGCTGACACTGCCTTAGCAATAAACAGTGTCACAACCAGTTAACACCAAGGAGCAAAAAAAGCACCTGGGCACCTAAACTAGGATCATAGAAAGGTAGGGCTGGAAGGGAGCTCATTAAGTCATCTAGTCCAGCCCCCTGCTCAAGGCAGGATCATCCCTGACTAAACCATCCCAGCCAAGTGACTGTTTAACCTGATCTTGACAATTTCCAGGGATACAGATTGCCATGGACAACTGGTGCCTCCTGATCCAGAGGCCGATCGCTGACCTAGGGCGGGGGATGGGGGAGCCCGGCAGCCAATCACCAGCACAAATGCTGGTGGCAAACCAGAAGTGCTGCTAGTGTGTCTCTCGGTGCCCCCACATTCTTGGGGGGAACTTGCTGTGGCCCCCTGCTCCCCGGCCCTCAAGGGCCAATCTAAGGGGGGGAGCCTATGCATCACCTATGCAGACTGCACAACTTCTATAGGCTGCCTGTTCCAATACCTGACCACCCTCAGTCAGAAAGGCCTCCCTCTCATGCTTCCTCACAGCAGCACTGCAGTCAGATCTGGCTGGTGTTAGGAGCCGAGCAATCCAACCTTAATGTTCATGTTGGGGAAGAATGCGTTGTTAGGATTATTGTGTCAAGTTCTGTGAAATTCAGCTCTGTTAAAAACTGCTGAGTTTTTGGTTGTAGCTGTGTTGGTCTAAGGACATAGGCAGGCAAGATTCTTTGAGGAGATGTGATATCTTTTACTAGACTAACTGAATAGTTGCAAAAAAAAATTCTTAGCAAGCTTTCAGGCACAATCACTCTTCTTCAGGCATAGGGAGTTGCAGTCATAGTGAGACTCATATGCCTAAAGAAGGATGACTGCACCCAAAAGCTTGCTAAGAACTTTTTTCTAACTACTCAGTTGGTCTAGTAAAAAATATCATATCTGCTTAAAGAACCTTGCCTGCTCCTTCAAAACTGGCAACAAACTGGACAAAACTGGCAACTGGTGGGATTAAGGGACACTGACAGACATGGGGAAAAAAACAAACAAAAAAACCCCTCGAGAAACCACAACACTTTACCAAGAGAAGCAGTACGTTACTTGACCCAGGTCCGCAAGATCTGTACAAATCAGGCACTTCAGCAGGACTTTTTGGCACATTTATCTAAAGCAAATTCAATCAGCTATAGAGAAAAGTACCAAAAAGCCCCACTGAAGTACCTGATCTATACAGACTTTGGGTGAGCTGGATCCAACTAATGCAATGCCTCTTCTAAGCATGCGCTGCACTTGGTGCAGGGGAACACCAAGCTTAAAGTGCCATTTGTTCCCCCCCACCCAGCATCAGTAAGCAGCATAGGTGTCTAAATTACAAAGCAGGCTTCTCCTGACTGCTCTGGTGGCTTTCATCAGTAGTTATTTGGGCACCTATATTTCTGCTGCTACATGTGCCAAGAGGTGCTACCATTTGGCTAAGCTGAGAGACTAGGAGACCATCTCAGCCCCAAGCATATTTGGATTCACAAATTAAGCAAGCCCCCACCTGAGTCTCCTACAGGGCCTGCTCTAGTAAGCATGCTCAGACCACACCTGACACACACCAGCAGCAACAACTTTCAGGATGAAACACAGTAGTCACATCCACTTTCATTAGGAGTGGATGGAAGGAGCAGCAGGTGGGTGAGTCATGCTCAGAAGCATTATTCTGAGAATATAAGGGACATGGTATAGAAATACCCTGTAAGCCCGTGATAAGGGCATTCACCTGGAAGACAGGAGTCCAAAGTCCTGGTCCCTGCTCTCAGGACTGCTCATACATTTTACATGAAAAAGTCACTAACTAAAATGCAGAAAGCAGGAGTCCTCTCCCACAGGTGAATATTTTTATCACCAAGCTACGTCCTGAACCTCCTTGTGCTTCCTCACAGAGCATCATTGCAGTGAAATTTAGCAGCTGGGCAATCCAGCCTTAGTATATACGTCAGGGGGGAATGTAGTGTTCCTTCTGTTGAGCTCTGTAGAACTCAGCTCTTTTAAACTATTTTGAAAATGCAGCTACTTTAATCACAGCCACTTGTAACAGTTTAGTTTATCAGATTACCACATATTCCCTGGGGTCGCAAAAGGCATTAATCTGGTTTAGTAATAAAAAGCTTGGGCCGGATCTTCATCTGAGATAACCTGGCACTGGTTGACAGATATCAGTAGACCTACACTGATTTACAGCAGCTAAGGATGGTTATGATTGGGGATCCCAATCTTTTCTTTCTATGTACCGGCAATATTCTGTTAGACATGAGATTAACAATAACATATGCCAATAAATATCCTCACAGTTTGTGCTGAGATTTTCTTCTAAAAAGGTCTTCTGCACCCCTAAATAACACTGAGGACCAGGGATCCAAGTTTTCCATTCGCCATAGGAAAATGCAGTAAAACCCAGATTTTCTCCTTTAAAGGAGAAAAACATGGGAAATGGGTTTCCCCTTGCAGGCTGGCAGAGTTCCACGCTGCAAGGGGCTGGGAGAGTGGGAGGAGGGCGGTCAGGCAGGGGGTGCCACATGTGTGTGTGTTCGTACATGTGCACATAGCCACCAGGCAGCCTAGAGAGCAGCTCCCCGCAGGTAAGTCTGGCGGCAGAGGTTGGAAGGGGATTGTGGGGAGGGCAGAAATTGAGGCCCCCACAGGGAGTTCGGCAGGGCTGGGGCTGCAGGTGCTGCCCAGCCCAGGTGGTGCGTGGCATTTCAGACTGGAATGCACAGCTGCAGGGCCTGGGTGGGGAGTGGGATGGAGCTGAGCGTGGCTTGCCCTGGGAGCGGGGGCTGGCTCCTTGCCGCTACATGCACTCCTGGTGGGAACATGGAGGCACATGCCTCCTAGATTTGTGTGTGGGGCAGAGGGAGGTGTGGGCTGCCTGCTGTGGGCTCAGGCTCCCTGCCCAGCTGCCCTCCCCCCAGGGCCTTGTGGACAGGACCTGGCACAGCAGAGCAGAGAGGGGCAGGGAAGCTCAGTGCTGGTGCCATGGGCCCTACACTGCCATAACGAGGCACCCCCTACCCCTCCAGCAGTAGCAAGGGGCACAGCTCTGCACTGTCATCCCCACTGCTGCTGGATGGGCAGGGGGCAGCTCACCGTGGCAGTGCAGGAATCACAGTGGCACCACCAAGCTTCCCTGCCCAGCCCCACTCTACCTTGCCATGCTGGGTCTCACCTGCTGGGCTGTGGAGGCCCTGGGGGGGAGGGCAGCCAGGTGGGGAGCCCCAAGTTCACAGCAGACAGCTTGCATCTGTCCCCTCCCCCCTCCACAGGCTGCACGCCACCTGTGCTGCCCATGGGGGAGAGGGAGTTGTGCTCCATGCTCCACTCCAGCGCAGCAACCACCACCTCCCACGGGTGGCAGCCAGGGCTTGGGCACTGCTGAGGGCAGGAGGCGGCTGTGGACCTGGGTCCCTAGCCCCATAGCCCTGGCATCTGGGGGCCCCCTCTGGCAGAGTTGCAGGGATGGGGGGTTGTGGGTCAGAAGTGAGGGACACCAGCAAGGTCAGTGGGGGGAGCTGTGGGTTAGGAGGAAAGAGCAATGGCTTGGGCAGGGCACTGGCATACCAAGGCTGCTCAGATCCACAAAGCAATGGGTGAGGACAGCTGCAGCTGGACCCATATCCTGGAGAGCAAAAAATGGGGCAGAGCTCTGAAGTTCCATGATAAAACCCCCAAAAATCAAGTGCCAAAATTTATAGGTATTTAGAGTTTATTTTATTATAGTGATT
>NW_017728943.1:58926600-58927910 GCF_001723895.1 Crocodylus porosus
GACTGAGGCACTAGTAGGCTTCAAAATTGTTTTAAAATTATATATCTATATAATATATATATATAGATATAGATATCTATGTCTATCTATCTATGTATAGATATATAGTGGAGTTTCATTTTAATATCTATATAGATATCTATATCTATCTATAGATATAGATAGATAGATATAGTGGAGTTTCATTTTAATCATGAAAAAAATGCATATTTTGGGGGTTTTAATCAAGGCATTTGTTTTGTTTTTTTTAATCAGAGAATTTGTGATTTTTAAACAGAGAAAACCAGGATCCCTGCTGAGGATGCTTCCACTTCTCTTATGTTTTAAACCATTCCTATGCCCCTCAGACTCATCCAGGGCTAGCATGTCCCCACCTGAGGACAGCACAGCACCCCCATCAGTGCTCAAGACATATCCGTCAACTGAAGGACTGCTGTTTAGGGAAGGTATGGGAGAACCTATTGAGCCAAATCCTACTAGTTTAACTACACAAGTCAGATTGAACTCCCACAACTGTTTTTGTTGTATTCAATAGTAAAATTTGGGGGGCAAAATCTGACTATGAAGGTAACCTGCAATCTTTGCCCAGATGCCCCCAATGGATCCCCACACAGCAGGATATTCTGAGGGTATGGATTTACCATGAGGCAAAAAAGAATGGGACTTTACCTCTCAGGGTAAACTGTTTGTTTACACACTGTCACCTCATGGTAAGTGGCAAGTAAATCGTGATTAGCTTAATTCTCAGTGAAAGAAGGGTAATTTATCTTGGTTTAACTTTCATTTTTCACAAGTGCACACACAGACAGTTAGCATAGAACTGCCGCAGCCCTGGTCCCCAAGTCTGTGCATAGACTCCCCCTTCACAAAGCTCATGGGAAGGACAGCTCAGCCCAACCCCTGCTTGGCCTAAAGTGTGGCTTCTCCTATCTAGCTCCTATCCTTTCATGATCCTGTACCAGTGTAGCACATTCATTAGATCAGGGGTGGGCAATTATTTTGGCTGGAGGGCTGCTTAACAAGGTTTGGTGAGTTTAGGAAGGCCTTAAGGGTAGCCCCACACCTTAACAGGTGCCCTGCCCCCTGGTTACCATCTTAGGACCAGCAGTCCCGCCCCCTAAACACAGACCTTTGCCACCGGAAGTCTCTCCCATTGCCCCCTGAAAATACTCCATTTGGGAGGGGAGTTGCCATCTTAGAACCAGGAACAGTCTGCCATTGGAGGTGGTTCAAGCACCTACATTGAACACCTTCAAGAGTAAATTGGATGCTTATCTTGCTGGGATCCTATGACCCCAGCTGACTTCCTG